>NC_091757.1:38413061-38734490 GCF_043380555.1 Nothobranchius furzeri
ATCATCTTGTTTCTTATTTCTCTTTGTCCTGATTGTGCCCTGAGCAATTTTATGACTGAATAAAAACAAATAAAATCAACATAAATAGAAAAATCGTCCTAAATAATCGTGATCTCAATTTCAGTCACCATAATCGTGATTATTATTTTTGCCATAATCGAGCAGCCCTACCCTTCTATGTCCCGACCATGTCGACACACCTCCCCAGCCCCCACATCAGGGCATGGCTATATATATATATATATTTCAGCCATCAAGCTAAACAGACAGGGTTAAAAAAAATATGATCGACCTTTTCCCCCATCACTTTAATTTTTTAATAAGGGGGATGCGCGAGGTGAAAAGTGTAATGGCTGCGGAGCTCAGAGAAGTCTGCCATATGTCACCATTAGCATAGCCAGAAACTCATTTGTGGGTGGGCCTAAGAAAAAGTGGGCACAATAATTGTAATTGAAAACAAGTATATTGTTGCGCGCCTGTCCTCCATATGTGCCCTAGCCTCATAACAGTGCGCCAAGCTTCAGCACTCTGGCCTGCGCACGCCGATATGTTCCGCATTTGATCTTTTTTAACGGTGTTGGAGGAATCTGAAGGTGGTGAATCATTCTGGCAGATTGTAATTAACACCCTGTCTCATGCAGGTGTTCTGACATTGTAAACCTCACACACAGAACATTGTGGATGTAACTAAATAAATCAAGAAATGATTCCCATTCAGGCTATTAACAGCGAGCTGAAGATCTGAAGTTCAGAGTGCGTCTGTCAAAGGTCAGACGCGTTCCAGCGGAACCACGGCTCACGGGTGCACAAGTGAGCACATCTGGGCTGGGCAGAAGTAATTTTACAACATTGGTTTAAATAGCTCCAATAACGAGACGCGGTGACTTGAGCGGCTCATGGAGCTGTGCCGCACGCGCGCGCACACACACACACACACACACACACACACACACAGATTCAATAGGCGCGCACGCTGCGCAAACTCCGGCAGCTTGAATGTAGCTGAGTTCTTTCATAAAGGGAGCCGGTGCAGGAAATCTGTGGACAGATGGGAGTTAGATCCAACTCGAGGGGGAAAACAAGGAATCTGAATTGTGCGGGGGACTTACAGTCTGTAGAGGGGGGAAAGTAGCTTGAGGGAGGAGTGGTCCGGTCTGGGCTGAGAGGGGATTCCTGAGACTGAGATCCAGAAGGGGAGACGTGGAGGGAGCTGAGTTTGCTGAGATCCAGGGAGCTTAGGTGGGCAGCTGGAGGTGGTTCTGGCCAGGGAGAAGCTGAGAGACAAGCAGGTTGGAGTTCCAGAGAATAGCCAGTCGGGGATGAAGGTGGAGGTTTGATCTGGTGAACGAGAGCAGGAAGGGTAAAATGCTAAATCCAAAATCCAATACACATCTAAAATCTCAAAAGGTCCTAAGAGCTCGAAAATACTGTGACGAGGTGGCTTAGAAGGTACCCAGGTAGAGTAATCATCCAGCGAAGTGTAGGAGTCTCTCAGCTGCTTAAATACCCCTGGCTGGCTGATGAGCAGATCTGCTGCAGCTTGGTTAACCTCCAGACACACCTACCTGCAGAGGGAAAACTCAAGAGAAAGGGAGTGACAGCAGGAATACACCTCAGACCGTGACACACGTGTTTTCATTTGGTAGACACAGCCACATTTTCACATGACACACATACCATTCATTGCTTAAACACAAGTAGCCTTTGGGTGAACACTACCAAGCATGGAAAGAACACTGAAGAGCAAAACTGAAAACACAATTGTCGAAAGGCAACACAAGGAATTACACACTGAATGTATGACAGTGCCCACTTTTCTCTGAGAGAAACATTAGACATCACACAAATTTTGAGACAAAACATTAATTTTTACAGTTAACACCCCCCCCTCCCACACACACACACACAAATTTTGAGACAAAACATTTTATTTTTACAGTTAACCCCCCCCCCCCACACACACACACACACAAATTTTGAGACAAAACATTTTATTTTTACAGTTAACTCCCCCCCCCCCCCCCCCTTCCCCCAAGCATAATCATGGGGCATCATGCCGCCGGTCTCTCTCTGGCCAGAGGGCCTCATCAACATCACAGGCGATGTCCTACTGGTCCAAACAGCTCTGGAAGTACCGCCTCGAGTGCCTCATGAAGCCCTGACAAGCCTCAAAGGCCACATCTCTACAAGGCTCCTCCATGGCTTGAAGCAGTGGGACCTTGCTCTGTGGATTCCTTTCGAACACCTTCCACCTCCAGGCTGAGAACAACTCCTCAGTGGGATTGAGGAAGGGGGAATAAGGTGGATGTTATAAAATGGAATACCGTGGGTGGTCCTGAAACCACTCATACACCTGGGTAGCCTTGTGGAAACTTACTTTTATGCTGCAGTCCTTGATTGCAAATTGCTCGCCAGACCCGAAAGTTTGGAGATTTGAATATTTGTGTGTTGTTGATTGAAGCTTTGAGAATTTATGTGGAAAGTGTGTGTAAACCTGAAAATTGTGTGTTGTGTTTTGACAGCAAGGTAATGTGAAATTGACATCAGAGTGTAAAGGAGGAAAATCAGAGTTCTAATATGATAAGGAAATCTTAAGTAGTGATAAATTGAGTCAAGCAATTGGGAACAGAAGTAGAGGTTGTGAAAATTGTGCCTCATTTTTGCTTTTTGAATTTTAGCAATCGAAAAAAACTGCAACTGCTACAAGTTCTGTGTCCAACGTTTCAATTTCACAGTCTGCCAAAAATAAGTGAAGCTAACAGCACTTGCTTTATCCAGATGTGTAGCAATACACGTTTTAACTTGTTTATGAATCTGGGGTATGGTCTTGTTGACAATGGAGTGGCGGCTGGGGGCATTACGTAGCGAGGCTCGAGGTGTTCAATTAAGCATCTAAACCCGACATTACTCACCACCGACGGGCTAGTCATCAAGCACAATAAACTGGCATATCTTCTCTGTTAGGGTTAATGCCTTTTTGGTATCTCTCGGGAGATTCTCATGCTTTGCAAAGGTTTCAGGCAGCGTTTGTTGTTTAACGCCAGGGAATTGTTTCTTCGCCTCCGTGGTCTTGTGAAAATCCTCATGCAGCTTTGTGTGATGCTTCTTCAAATGCGCAATGAGGTTCGATGTATTAAATGTCCCTGGGTCTGTCCCACAACGGGAAACTTCTCCATGACAAGTGTTGCACTGAGCAACACTGTCTTTTTCATGCTTCAGTGAAAAATACAGTTACAGTTTTGACACATTTTAACGAGCTTCCTCCGCGCCGTGTACAGCACTCTCACAAAGGTTCAGCAGATATGTTTACATTTTTGCCGCTGCGCGCCTTCAGTGTTAGGGAAAGGAAGGGAGGGGCTGATGCGATGCTGCTGTCAGGGTCTGTCATGGATTTTATCAATATGTTTATCAATAACCCATTTCCTGTAGTTGGAGGGAGGAGACAATGATCAACAAGTCAAACAGTTATAACTGTGGCAAGATGCACGAGGGGGGGGTGGGGGAAGAGAGGGGGGGGTGAGAGAGAGAGAGAGAGAGTGTGTGTTTGTGTGTGAGTGGCTTGTGTGGGTGTGTCTGAATGAGTTCTGAACTAGTGGGCATGCAGAGAGGAATAGAGAAATACATATTACATTCATTTGATGGAGTCCATGATCAAGAATTAATAAACATAATTTTATCTCTAGGCTCCACAGTAGCAGCGACGGACGGCTGGTTTGACTGGCTCTGAGAAGCGTTAATCAGAATTTGCAGTTCGCGTTTTTTTTCCTTCTACCAATCGCATAGTGATGTCTGGGCTTAAAAGCAGCTCATTAGATTCATAGTTATTTGTAAAAGTAATGCATTACCATAAATAGTAATGTGTTTACCAACATTGGTTATGTATACTACTGATTGCAAAAACACCCCTAGGTATTTTGTCTTCTCTTTTTACTGAATATTTTTATGTTATATATTTCTGCTTGGTTCACTGCAGTTTCAAGGAAGAGAGAAGAGACGGATGAGAAACCTCTGCTCTTACATTTCCACAACCATCAAATGAAAGATGGAGGTGTCCCAACCAGCAGCTTGGCTGGGCAGATGACAGCAAAAGTTGGTGGAGGAGCAGAAACTAGCAAGAACCTAGATCTGGACCCTAATGAAAAGACGTCTGATTCTTCAGAGATTGAAGTTGGTGGAGAAGATGAAGATGATGTGAATCTAGACTCTGAGCATTCAGACTCTGGGCCAGAACCTGGAAACGGAGACCATGGCTGTAATGAGAACAAGTCTTCGAAGTCAGATATTAAGACAGTCAACAAATCATTTAGCTGCCCTGTGTGTGGTATACGGTTCCTCCACAAGTGGTCTCTTCAGAAACATGTGAGAATGACAAGTCATTCAGCAGTAAAGTCTTCAGAGTGTTCGGATAATACAAAATGTGTGAAAGAGAAGCAACATGGAGGCTCATGCAGAAAAGTCATGAAACAACCAAAATCATTTTGTTGTGATGACTGTGGAAAAAGATTTAGCCATAAGTCCAATTTAACCCATCATATGAAAGGCCACACCGGACAGAAGCCTTTTGCCTGTGAGCTCTGTGGATACAGATGTACCCTAAAGGCAAGTTTAAACAAACACATGAGAGTTCACACAGGAGAGAAGCCTTTTGCCTGTGAGCTCTGTGGATACAGATGTACCCAAAAGGCAAGTTTAAACAAACACATGAGAGTTCACACAGGAGAGAAGCCTTTTACCTGTGAGCTCTGTGAATACAGGTGTACCCAAAAGGCAAGTTTAAACAAACACATGAGAGTTCACACAGGAGAGAAGCCTTTTGCCTGTGAGCTCTGTGGATACAGATGTACCCAAAAGGCAAGTTTAAACAAACACATGAGAGTTCACACAGGAGAGAAGCCTTTTGCCTGTGAGCTCTGTGAATACAGGTGTACCCAAAAGGCACATTTAAACACACACATGAGAGGTCACACAGGAGAGAAGCCTTTTGCCTGTGAGCTCTGTGGATACAGATGTTTCCAAAAGGCACATTTAAACGAACACATGAGAGTTCACACAGGAGAGAAGCCTTTTGCCTGTGAGCTCTGTGGATACAGATGTACCCAAAAGGCACATTTAAACAGACACATGAGAGTTCACACAGGAGAGAAGCCTTTTGCCTGTGAGCTCTGTGGATACAGATGTACCCTAAAGGCAACTTTAAACACACACATGAAAGTCCACACTGGAGAGAAGCCTTTTGCCTGTGAGCTCTGTGGATACAGATGTACCCTGAAGGCACATTTAAACAGACACATGAGAGTTCACACAGGAGAGAAGCCTTTTGCCTGTGAGCTCTGTGGATACAGATGTACCCTAAAGGCAACTTTAAACACACACATGAAAGTCCACACAGGAGAGAAGCCTTTTGCCTGTGAGCTCTGTGGATACAGATGTACCCAAAAGGCAAGTTTAAACACACACATGAGAGTTCACACAGGAGAAAAGCCTTTTGCCTGTGAGCTCTGTGAATACAGATGTACCCAAAAGGCAAATTTAAACACACACATGAGAGTTCACACAGGAGAGAAGCCTTTTGCCTGTGAGCTCTGTGGATACAGATGTACCCTAAAGGCAAGTTTAAACAAACACATGAGAGTTCACACAGGAGAGAAGCCTTTTGTCTGTGAGCTCTGTGGACAAAGATTTCACCAAAAGACACATTTAAAGAGACATACGAGCATCCACACAAGTGTGTGTGTGTGAGTGGGTGGAGGAGTGTTGTGATGGGGTTTTTATTGTCAGGCTGTTTTTAAAATTCTGGGGATGGGAGGGTATGTGGGGCCTTTTTAATTTGTTAACACTTTGAGTTGCATGTATTACAGGATTAAGTGGTGTATATAAATAAAGTTGATTGATTGAAATGCAGGGCCATGAACGTGAATACCAAAATCAACAATATGGTGTAACCATCAAGCTTGGAGCAGATCTTTATCTTCACCAGGTTTGAGACATGAGTACCTATTGTTACCATCACGCCATTGAAGCCGGACTTCATTGTGCTCTAATAGCAGTTAGTCGATGATGAGCTTGCAGTGGGATAGATGAATCCAAGATGGCCTCTCGGCAATCTTTACAGCAGTGGGGTGGTAAGGAGAACTTGAAACGGGCCTTCCCACTTCAGGCAGCGCCAGTTGTCTCATTTCAGCACCTTAATCAGAACCCAATTTCCTGATTTCATTACCTGTGAGGGCGATTAAGCACACGAGGGTTCTGGGAGATCATTGTTTATTTTGACTTGTTTATCAGTAAACAATTTAACCATCCAATCTGCTAAAGTATTTTCTCTGCCACTGTGGACCACAGGATTCATGATATGGGGAACAGGAAATCTTCCATAAACCACTTCAAATAGTGTTGGTCCACCAGAGGGAGCTGTTACCCTCATCCACAGTTTTACTAGTGAGACACACTCTGGCCATGGACAGCCTGTCTCAGCCACTGTTTTCGCCAATCTATTTTTAATCGTTCCGTTTGTACGTTCAACCAAGCCGGCTGAAGAGGGGTGATAAGAACGATGTTTCAGCTCAAACCCTAATGTTTCAGAGCACCTGGTCAATACCTCATTCACAAAATGTGTCCCATTATCTGATCTAATAACCAATGGAATTCTGTAAGTTGGAAAAAAAATGATTGCACAACACCTTTGCCACTGTTAAAGCGTATTTTTTCTTTGTGGGATATATATTTCTGGCCACCTGGATAAAGCATCTATTACCACTAAACAATATTTTGTTTCTTGCATCTTTGATAGTTCAATAAAGTCCATGTGTGAAATGGATAATCAGGTGTTGGGAAGTGTCCCCGTTTTGTTCTTAATCGCCCTTGAGTAGGAATGGGTACAGAATTCGGTAGTTTTTAAGGTACCGACCGAATTCCATAGTACCGACCGAGCACCGATTCACTTCATTTGAAACAGTGCCTTGTTTTGGTACCCGTCCTTCATATCGAGAACTTGCCAAGACAGCTGCACATGCACAAGAGCGTTATGTCGTCGGCCGCTGCGAGCGAGTTGTAAACAGAGCAGCATGGTAGAAAGAACGCACGCTAAAGCTTGGGTCCACTTCACTAAATGTGATGGGTAACTGGGTGATGATGAAACCAGCGACGATCTAAGTGAGACATCCTCATCTTAATCTGCTCCGGTAGGTAAATAAAATTTTTAAGATAACGGTAGCTTGTTATGTTAGCCTCCGTTTCGCTAATGGTGCGTTCGCTTTCTCCTCAGAACTCCAAATCACTGACTAGAAGAACATGAATGCGCTCTAAAGTTTGGCTTCACTTTACTAAAAGCGACGGGTGACTGGGTGAAGATAAAACCAGCGACAACGATCTAAGTGTGAGGCATCATCGTTTTAATCTGCTCCAGCAGATAAATAAACTATTTAAGATAATGTTAGCTTGATATGTTAGCTTCCATTGCCACCGTTGTTATCAGCTGATGGTGCGTTCGCTTTCTCCTCGGAAATTCTAGCTTCCCAGTAGGAAAAATCAAATGAAAAGAGACGGCAAAAGGAATGAAGATACACAGTAAATTTAGTTCACAGTAAAGATGTTTGCTTCAGTTTAATTATCAGCTTATAAAACTACAAGGACAATGTTAAAATACAAACAGTTGAATGTTATTTATCATGATATTTATCAAATATGGTTATATATTGAGAAAAATATATATTTAACCCTTACCTCACATTAGAGCATTTTTTTGTGCTGACACGTGTATTTTTGTGAATAACTTTGGCTATGTTAATGCAATTTATCTAATTTTTATGGAGGATGTGTATTTTGGAAGGAATTACAAAAAAAAGTTTGAAAAAATATTCAACCTACTTTTTTAAAACGTGGAAATCATTTTGTACAGTTAAGCAAATTGAAGCATTTTTTGTGCCATTGACTTTCATGTAAATCATATATTTTGAATTAGCATATATATTGGCATAATTTTAAAAAATTATGATTGTGCCCATGTATACAGTCTCATCACAAATGTAAGAAGCAGTTTTTACCGTTTTTCACTACATGGCATACTTTCTCCATATATAGCAGGGCAATGGCTGACCCAGCATTTAAACTGAATGATTTAGCTGTATTTCTTTACCTCTGACTGCCCATTATATTACATATTTTGCAAAAAAATGGTTTGTGTGTTATTTAGAGATGCCATACAATAGTTTGCATGTGTGTGTTCTGAATTTTTTTGTAATTGTGCTTTTTCAGTGTTCTTTCAAAAAATAAGCCTGACTGAATGTACAAAATTAGCTCATTCTGCAAAATAGCATTTTGACATGTGTTCCTTTGTGTGTGATTGTGCAGGCATGCGTGTATGTAGGTATCCAAGCACTTTACAGATCTTCAAAAGACAGATCTGTGATCATTATCTGGAGTGGTTGAGCAGGTGTGGGCAATGGGAGTGTATGGGGGGGGGGGGGGCACAGGTTCTCACACTCTGTTGACTTCAGGATTTTCTGCTAAATTTCAGATACTCATTCATGATTTTACTTTTGCAAAATGTTATTTCAATAAGTACAAAGCATTTGCATGGATGAAAGCTAAGATGAAGGCTGAAAAACTTCAAAGGCGTACATTTGTTTTTCAAAACAAATTCCTGCAGAATCGAATTTTGTTTACATTCAGTAGGGGCAGCTTACACAGGTGCACCAATTGACTAAAAGTACATATATGAGACTCAGATCAGGATTCATTTCTTTGAACCGCAACCATGAGAAGAAGATTCAACGTGAATGAAGCCCTGGAGGTGTTTCAGCAGCTTGAGGAAGAGGGAGAGTCAGCCTCATCCTCATCCACGGATGACAGCTGTTCTTCGGATGAAGAGGCTGAAGATCAGGCCTTTACCCCAGGGCCTGATTCAGGGGAAGAAATGGAAGAAGGTTCAGATGAGGAGGTGGTTGCCGCAGAGGAGAGATGGGACCATCCTTTGTGGCAATCAAAGAGCGGGATCGCCTGGTCCCCGACACCAGGATTCCCTTTCGGGCTCCAGACGTCCGCCATTGTGGGATCACCCGCCTCGCTGTCAGCTACATCCAAACTATTGAGGACAGCTCGCTGGTTCTTGGAGAGGAGCTGCTAAAAAAAAATCTGTCTTGTGGGAACAGTTAGGCGCAACAAGCCAGAGTTGCCCCCACAGCTGCTCCAGATGCAAAGCAGAGCGGGTCTGTCCTCCCTGTTCGGCTTCACCTCCACCGCCACCGCGGTGAGCTACTCCAAAGCGCCGGCAGAACATTCTGCTCCTCGGCACCAAACCCCATCAGGTTCAGATCCAGGAGGGACCGCAGCAGAAGCCGACCGTAATCATCGATTACAACCGCTGCAAAGGGGCAGATGACAACTTGGACAAGGTAATTTATTTATTTTATTTTGTTTTATTATAATTTACCAACCTAATTGCATATGTAATTTATTTATTCATTTATTTTTATTCCAGCTCAGCTGCCGCCGCAAGACCAGACGTTGGCCCATGTCGCTCTTCTGCAACATGTTAGATGTGAGCGCCTACAATGCCCTGGTCCTGTGGCTGTCTGGAACTGGCCTGGAACCAGCAGAAGAGGAGCATCTGGAGCTCCATGGTGAGACCAGCCCAGGCGAGGTGCACTCGCTTGCCGCGGTCCAGCAGCGCTGCAGCTTTGTTGCAGGTGCAGCACCAGCCCAGGAGCAGACAAAGAAAAATGCCACCTTTGCAGAGGGAAGAGGAGCGTGCATGCACGCTTTTGCCAAGCATGTGGTCAGGCTGTGTGCAAGGAGCACTCAACAGTTGTGTGCTCAGCCTGCAGCTGTTAGCTCACTCCCCTCTGTGTTTCTCTCTCTTTCTCTCTCTCTCTCTCACACACACACACACACACACACACACACACACACACACACACACACACACACACACACACACACACACTTTTTCTTTGTTCGTGTGCTTTAATAAAGTGTTCAACTGGTTATCTTTGTAAGTGCATTTTTTTGTGCTCTAATGACTTTAACGTGAGTATTTTAGAAAATATGACATTACACAAAAACTACAAAGTGAGCAAAAAATATTTTTATGCCTATTTGTGACACTCCAAGGCTGTGAAAACTTACCCACAAAAAAGGTCATCTGGACATAACACACAAAAAATGATTTGATTTTTTCATTTTTTGTACAGTTTTCAAACTTCGGGTTTTGCTCATAAACCTGGCAATAAAGGGGTTAAATCTGAGAAACACACACATATTTTATTATATTTTGTTAGGGCTGAAGCCAAGGATGAAATTCATGTAAAAAAATTGGGAATTATGAAATATTATATAATATTTCTAAAGGAAGCTTTCTAAGTGCATTTTTTTGTGCTCTAATGACTTTAACGTTAGAAAATTTAAACGTTGGGTAAGGGTTAATTATTAAAGAGAATTAAAATATAAAACACTCAAAAGTATCGAAAATTGGTACCGTTAAGTACCGGTATCGATTCCTAGGTACCGGGAATTAGTACCGAATCGATTCAAATGTCAAAGGTACCCATCCCTACCCTTGAGCGTTGTTTTTCATACAGATTAAACATTTTCTGCAATAGTCATTTGCAAAAGTAGAAAAATGAATAGTGTGGAATGTACTATTGATTAACTGAGCCATCCCCCCCTTCGAGACATGAGATACATGACTCATAAGAACAGCAGTGGGAAACAAAGACCTAGGTAAACTAGGTTTGTTATTTACATGCAACACATCATCACTATTTACAGGTTTAAATCTAAGCCAGGTCCGCTGTTCCTGATCAGGAACAGAAGTCTGTGTCTCACGGAGGATGTCATAAGAAAGTGTTTCGGAGCAGTAACATGAAGCTCCAAAGGTGAGAAGCATGAAGGCTGCAGCCGTAGCTGCTTTATCTGCAAAATTATTGCCTCTCGTAGTGTCAGAGTCATCTGTTTGATGTGCAGGGCATTTGCACAGCGATAACTTGCATGGGAGTTGCACAGCATCCAGAAGCTCCAAGATCCTTGAAGCGTGAGTCAGCTGTTTACCAGTGGAGGTGACCATGCCTCTGTTTTTCCAAATCTGGGCAAAGTGGTGCACTGAAGAGTGAACATACTATCAGTGAAAATGTTTATGTCTTGTCCTGAGTGAAGCTGGCAGGCTCTAGTCACAGCTGCTAATTCAGCCACCTGGGCAGAGCAATGAGAGGGCAATGGTTTAGCTTCAATGACTGATGTCTGAATGGTCACTGCATAACCAACTAAGTTTTTTCGAGACGCATCTTTTTTAGCTGAACCATCAACATAAAGAGAGATATAGTCAGGCTGAGGAGTGTCTAAAACAAGGCTGCCAACTCGTACGCACTGAGCGTGAGACACACGCATTTGACCCTCTTCACACGCTCTCACGCCACACCCCTGTGGAAAGCCAAAACCATCACAATACGCCACTTTTCCAACCCATCTAGTTAAGAGATGGCAAAAAAAACGTCGCAAAAACTCTCCCAGAACGCCGTATTTGACGCCGTTCTTAACGGTCCTTGTAGAACGCCCGTAAAATACGACGTTTTTTCCGGACATTGAAAGCCGTTTTTTACGTCACCCTAATCCCAGACGCGTTCCCTGTGTGGGTGGCGTAAAAAACGGCGTTTGGTACGGACATTGAACGCAGCTTATTTCGCCGCTCTGTGACACAAAACGCCGCTTTTAACGCCACTTTGTGACAGTTTTCACGCGTTTAAAATTCAACTTTACTCTCATTTATGCAGAGCCCTCTCCATGGGTTTCTCATCCACTTAATTTAAACTCCAGTGACCCAATGAAAGAAGAGGAGGTTGAGGCAGCACTAATTCTCTATATAAAAGTGTTTCAGAAAAAAATCACTAATGCGCTAACAAACTATGTCTTAAACGTTCAAATTTGAAGTACAAAATCATCGCAAGTTGTAAAAATATAAATCTGTCTTTACCTGAACCATCATTTCCATCTGTTGCAACACGCATGCGAGTTCTCGTCTTCGTACATGCACGCGTGTTTTGTACATAGGGGTGTGTTTGGCCGGGGGCTGTGTTTTGTACATGGGGCGTGTTTGGCCGGGGCTGCGCCTGCAGCTAGGTATTATTGGCTGTGTTCGAGATGAGCCAGCTCTGCGCAGATTCGATCACCGGTGATCGGCGCGTAGTGCATGCCGGTTAGATTTGTGTCCAACTTGACGCCGACTTGCTCTGACATCATGCATACGTAGGCAACGATATACTCGTGAGATCAAGGCGGCCGCAGATTTTGGAGCAAGGCATTGCAGTTGCTCTCCACCGGCTGCAAAACCTAGGGGATGACGGGAAACGCCTGGCTCTCACCTGATCTAAGATCTGATTGGTTCATATTTTGATCCAAACATCCGGTGGTAGAACATGAAATGTTAGTTGGTCACATGTATTCTGTAAATCATGTAACGTTGATGATGACAACTATATAGGCCATAAAGAGGAATATGTTTTGTGTTCTTTTGTCACATTTCCTATGAGCACACTAAACCTGCAGCTGATAACCTTTACTTATTATTACAGTCATGTCTTCATATGCAATATATGATATCCAGAAGCACATGAGGATGTGTTTCAGCTGCTAACAGGCACCATAATTACAATTGAAAATTAAACAAGTATGAACTCTTAACGCGATATCTTCATCCATCGTCACCCGTGAGCTACACATGTAGGGAAATCTGTCCGACTTAAACGCCGGCTTTCAGCCACTCCCCCTGCTGCTTCCGTCTGCTCTCGTCTGTTTTCCAGGTGAGGCGCAGCTCAACTCGAACACGGCCATTGCCTCTATAACCAGGTTACTGGTACGGAAGCCTGGAAAGGCCAAAATTCCTCAAACGTTTTTCCCCCTACTGGCTGATATGAATTAATATAATACAATAGAGTAAATTATATTAGTCCCACAGTGGGGACATCCACTCATTACAGCAGCACACACACTTAGAGACACAGATTACAGTAAAACTGACTGCAGCCATGTTTGATAACTTCAATAACTTCATGCTGATGACCACATGAACATAATCCTGTGTTTAATGGATGCAAGTACATCATGAAGTTAGCTTAACATGATAGATTGTTTTTCTTGGAAGGAAATAATAACGGTTAATGTTATGAATGACATGATATTGCCCACCCCTAGATGGCATTTAAAAATAATTACATTAATTATCATTTAAAGTTCCTGTGTGACATTTGTGACATGTAGCTGTAACTCTTTACTGCAGATAGATAGATAGATAGATAGATAGATAGATAGATAGATAGATAGATAGATAGATAGATAGATAGATAGATAAATAGATAGATGGATAATGTGAAGAAGTTCAGGAGAGTTGGATGTTAAATTGTCCTCACGAAAAAAAAATTTGTGTTAAACAAAGGTCAGTTCCCTCTGTAAAGTCAGAGGTACGGAAGAGGATTAGGGCCACTGAAAAGAAAAAAAAAGAAAAGAAAGAGAATTCTGACTTTTTCCCCTCAATTCCCTGTCAGAATTCTGAGATTAAAAGTCATAATTTTGAGAAAAAAAGTCAGAATTCTGAGAAAAATGCAAGAATTCTCTTTCTTTGATTTTTTTCTTGTCAGTGGCTCTAATCCTCTTCCATACAGAGTAGAAATGAAAAAATAAAATGTAGAGCACAAAATGACCCCGTCTCACTCTTTGAAATGTTCAAAAGTTGGCAGCCCTGGTCTAAAATGTCAACACGTGGTTTTATCATTTCATTCGTGAGTGTTTTGCAGCAATAGTGTTCTCCATCCATGTCAGTAGGTAAAAGTGAAGCTGGGTTCAGGCTTCCACAGCGCACTATTTCAATATGTGGCTACGACAACGATGTAGAGACAACGCCTTCATGTGCCTCTCTGCTGCATCCACAG
The DNA here is from genome assembly GCF_043380555.1 of Nothobranchius furzeri. Classification (NCBI taxonomy): domain Eukaryota; kingdom Metazoa; phylum Chordata; class Actinopteri; order Cyprinodontiformes; family Nothobranchiidae; genus Nothobranchius; species Nothobranchius furzeri. The sequence goes on from NC_091757.1 coordinate 38,426,975, forward strand.
AGAGAAAAAAGTCTTTGGAGTAGTCAGGCAAGGATAGAACAACATTTGTTTGTAGAAGTTTTCTTTTACTCCACAAAAGCCTTTTCTGCCTCAGGAGTCCAACTGATTTAGTCATATAGAGCTAGGTCTTTGCCATAAATGATAATCTGAAGTGGCGACACCACGAATGCATAATCAGGTATCCAGGTTCTGCAAAAGTTGCAGAGACCCAAAAATGACATCATTTGTTTCTTTGTTTTAGGTTTAGCTGCGTCTTGAATAGCAGTTTTCCGAGTATCTAAATAAGCTTTTCCTTCACCGGAAAGAGTGTGACCAAGATACGTCACTGAAGGTCTCCACAACTGCAATTTTGAGAGTGAAACCTTGTGGCCTTGTTCATAGAAGTGTTGCAAGACCTGTAATGTGCTTTCTTTACAGTGAGCTTGTGTGTCAGATGTGATCAGTATGTCATCTACATAAAGTATCATCTGAGTGTGTGCAGGAGGTACACAGCTGGACATGGGATGCCCTGAGTGCTTGTGTGTATTCATGTGGACTGTTAGCATACCCCTGAACTAACCTTGTGAATGTGAATTTTTTCCCTTTAAACATGAAACCGAACCAATGTCAAGAGTCTTATGTAAAGGTACTGAGAAAATGCGTTACTTAGATCAATAACTGAACCATTGTTTGTCTGGGGTAATTTGGCTCAGAAGTGGAGGACTTGAATGATCAGTTACAGACTTTAAGGCAGAGAGGAAAATTATCTCAGCCTGACCCAAACAAAGTCTTGTTATCCGAATCTGACGCCATGGCAGCCTTCAAGATGCCAACAACAAACCCCCACGAAGGAATGCAGACAGATGCTGTGAACCCCCCCCCCCCCCCCCTTCGGATTGGTGGACTTCAGCCTAGCGAGGTCATCAACCTGCAGGTGTCAATGTGCTTTGCGCTCCTCCCAAGATCTCCCTCCCACATGTGACTACAGTGGCTGAGCGCCATACAGGGCTGCTTCCGCTTGGGAAACAGGATCCCAGCCCCCCCGCCTCCCTATCGAAGTCTCATGTTGTGACTGTTGATGTTCGTGCTTATATGTTTGAGGCAGTTTTTTTTTTTTTTTTTGCATAGCAAAGCTAAGCCCTGCCGGGAGTAACTCTGGTATGCCTTTTTTTCCCTCCCCCAATTTATCCTCATGTAATTCCCTTTTAATCTAAATGAAATGAGCGCCGTTCTGGCTGCTCTCGTGGACTGCCTGTATCTGTTTTGTCTACATGTGTGTGTGTGTGTAACCTTGGTCAGGCTGTGCTGCGGAGTCAAGTTCCTATGCTCTGGGTCGCTGGAGCGCTGGCAATAAAGCTTTTTCTGATTCTGATTCTGAACTGTGTGTGGGTTGGGCACATCAGATGCCACTCGGACTATTGACTGGTTCACGAGTCTCAGGTCCTGTACAAGCCTCCACTCATTCCTGCCACTTTTCTTAACAGGAAAGATAGGAGTATTACATGTTGACTCAGGAGAAAGTCTGATGATTCCTGGCTCAAACATGCTTAGAATTACTGGCATTATACCGTCTTCAGCCTCTTTGCTGATTGGATACTGCCTTATTAGTGGTCTGTAGTTTGATTTTGCATGCACTTGAACAGGTAAACAATCCTTAATCCTACATCCGTAGGACCATTGGACCATAAGTCAGAAGGAATATTTTCAAGTTCAGGAAAGTCCTCCAAAACTGTTGCATACAGGAACGTATCGACGTCTCATTCATGCAGGTGTGTTTGGGGAGAAACCTTCAACTTCCAGCCTAGTGTAAATCTACATGTACCAGATAGTGAACTGCTCTTCCAGCCATCAGAGTCATCATTATCAAGGTCTGTGTCCATCGCACAAGCAAGGACATGACCCAAGCTTTTCCAAGGGCGGTTTGGTTCTTTCAGTATAGATAAATGTGCGGGTGTGACGTGGGAGAGATTGCGTTGTTCCGGAGACAAGATAACTGAACAAACAGCATTCCCGGTTGGTGTGACATACAAGTGCTGGAGGGTGATAGAATAATCTCTCTTCTTGTGGAACTTAGTGTCATAGGTCATGTCAGGTCCAGGTTCTTTTTTGTATCTTGAGTGTAACATGGAACTCCTCAGGTGGCATAAGATGAGATATTCCAAAACAGTCATAATTCTTCTCTTTTGATTTGTCAAATGCCAGCTTAGTTAACTCTTTAGCTACAGAGGTGGATGTGAGGTCCAGAGACCACCAATAGCAGGGTGGTCCATCACCCTTTAAGACAAATATGTCTTGTGCGTCAGGTGGGTTTATTTCAGAAGTCATGCCCTTAGGTGTGCAGACAATTGAAATACCCATTTTCACCATGAGATCCCTACCAAGAAGATTGACAGGGCAGGTAGGATCAATTAGAAGGGCTACTTGTGCTTTCCTCCACGTTACTTTGTGTTAAACATTTACTGGATTTGTTAATTTGTGCTGTTTTGCATGGCCAGCTGCAGTTTTTATGAGAATCTTGTCAGATGAGAAAGCAGCTTCAGGGGGAGTTGATGTAAGAACCGTTCTGCAGGCCCCTGTGCCACATAAACAACTATAAGGCTTTCCATTAAACAAGATAACGCATGTGGGAGCCTTGGAGAAATCCGACCATTTTTTGAGTGCAGCAAAAATGTCAACGGTCATGTCATCTTCACCTCCTCCCTCAGTTACAATGTCATCTGGCTTTGGAACTGTATCCCATGTCAGCCTCTGAGTCTAGCCATGCCTGAAACCCAGGATAACGATTATTAACACTGTTTGGGTTATCAATAATCTTGTCATCCGTGACATTTGATGAGTTGTGCATGCAGTTACGGCTTAGATGTCCCTTCTTGTGGCAGATCCAGCAACTAATATCTCTGCCATTATAGAATCCTCTACCTTTGCCTCTGGGCCTAGGATTTTTTCTGCCTCTTGATGCATAACGTGACTGATATCCTGCAAATGCTAATGTGTCATCTGAGCTAAGGAATGTGTTGTTTGTACTGGTCGAGGTCATGTTTTTCGTAGCGTGTGTAGCTTTCTCCACTGTGTCTGCAACAGAACCTCTTGGTCTGTGGACCCAATATTTCTCTACAAATGTATGAACTGGGGGAAGCAAACCGTCCAAAAATGGCTTTTTAAATTCCTGCTGATAAGCTTCTCTCTCGTCAGCATTAAAAGGGATGCCTGAATTGTATTCGAACACAGGTTCCAACCTGCTTAGAAAATCTGACGGGGTTTTATCAGGTTTCTGCTTAACTTCACTAATTTTACAATAATCAGCTGTTTTTCTGAAAGCTGTCTTTAACCTGTCTAGTAAACAGTGTTGGGCAAGTTACTTCAAAACTGTAATTAATTATTTATTACTTGTTACCCTCATTTTAAAGTAATTCATTACATTACAATATTACTGATTTTAAAATGTAAGGCATTGCACTACTTTTCCATTACTTTAAGTTACTTTCACCAAAACAACTTCAGTATGAATCTGGTCATGTGACACTCAGTGAGCTCATGACATATATGTGGAAGGTGATGTGGTATCTGAGCTAGGATTGCTGTTAAAAACAGTCAGATATAATAACAGTGCTTTAAAATAATTGTTTATTAAATAAAAGCAACAACAATCTGTGCTCTCAGCACTCTGCCATCTTATATTAATTGAGCAGGGAGTGAGGTGGTGGGGGCTCCAAGCCTATAATTGCCTTGGTCCTCAAATTCCTTGATACGGCCCTGGATGTGGGACTGACTTCTGGGGTGATCCTATTCTATCACTAGTATAAATATTAAATGCTTATATATTATTGCTTTTCACTGGTAAAAATGTGTATTGAGGATAAATCTACCTACTCTTTTTGTTTTCAAGCACTTTGTTTTGTTTTCTTCATTTTATTTGAATAATTTCCTGCCCTTTCTCTCCCTAACCTTCCTGCATGCTGCATGTTTTCTCCGTCTTCCAGAAAAACTGTTTCCTAGATTTCCTAGTTTCTAACTAATCAGCCAAAGGGATCTACCCAACGCAAAAAAAAAAAAAAGCTTAATATGCGCTGCGCTCCAGCAGCAATGAGTTGAAATTACTGGGGCACAGATAATGAACTCAGCTGAAAAGTACATGAAGTACCAGAGATTTGGGCTGATATAAACGATCGCAAACAAATTACTTTGTTTTGGTGGAGCGATTTTGTGAATATAACAGCAGCCGTGCGCAGGATGCAGCTGGAGTATTTGAGCCATTACTGCTGCGTCCTTTCTGCTCATAGAATGCCTGCAAAGCTGAGTCCATAAATGACGTAATATATGTGGATACTGGATCTTTTTTCAGGCTTCCCGCAATTTGAATTTTTAGGAAACCCACATCTTGATTCTGGGTTTAAAAATGCATTGTAATTACCACGTTACTGACAATTGTACCGAGTAAATATTACCATTTTCTTTCCCTGTAATGCCTTACATTACCACATTACAGCAAAAAGCAATGCATTACAATTAATTACATTTGTACCGTGTTACTCCCAACACTGCTAGTAAACCATCTAGTTGTGTAGTGAGATCTGCAGATCCAGCAGGTAATGGTTTCCCTTGTGCATCAACACCTGTATACCTTCCTGCTACCCTGCCCCAACGGTGCCCTAAAGCAGTTTGGACAACTTTCATGATTTCTAGACCCTTTAGACCAAAGCTGTTTCTCAACTCGTGTAAATCAGAGCAGAATTGTTCAACATCATTATTATATGGGGTCAAACCTTTGGCTGCCTGCTCTGTATCAGTCTTGAGTCCAAGGTCGATAAACAGATATTGTCGGACGATTGTCCTCTCCTACACCGAATCTGGGGTTAGCTACTTCAACCAGAGGGTAAATCCCTGCCGATGAAGTATCGTCTTTAATTTGGTCAGTGCTTAATTCTTCATCTTTATTTCTAGTTACATAACCTTCAGGCCTCAACTGTTTTGCCTACAAGGTCCTGAGCTCAGCAGCTGTTGTTTTTGGTCGTGTGACAGCAGGCACGTGCAGGGGGGGGGGCTTGCTTGAGACCCTGCCCCTTTTGTCCGAAGTGCCCAAAGTGCCCTTTTTCCGGTCGTTCGTCAGATTTTACCATACAAAACTGTTATACTGTGATACAAATTGGGCACTAGGACCATGCGGAGGCAGCCGCCTCAAGCTGAAGGCTATTTTCCCTTAGACCCACCTACAAGCTCACTGATTGGCTCTGCCGCATCATACTAACGTGTGATTGGTTGTCCTTACTGTCGCTCTACCTTGTAGCCATGGAGACGACAGACCGGTGTTTTCCCTGCGGACAGGAGTCTGCGTTCATCTAACTGTAAGTTTTTTTTCTGCCTGCTTCACGTCAGCTGGATAGATTTTAATATCAGAGCTTTTGTTTACGTGCGTTTGAGTCCGTGGTTAGTGTGTGTGGGGCAGAGTCAGGTAGCTGCATGTCTGGGACAGAAAATGAGACATGAGAGAGACTTCTCCTGAAGTGTTGAAGAAACTCACAAAGAATCACGGATGTTTCTCACTCTAGATTCTCCGGGTCATAACTTCTGAATTACTAATCGAATAAGAATAATTCAAACGGTTGCTAAAAATACATAAAACCAGCTTTCCAACGAGGTATCACATGATGTAATTCATTTTACTCCAAAAATCGCTATTAGAGGGAAACCAGCTTTGCAGCGTCACTGAAAGAAACGGAGCGAACCGCGACGGGAGAGCAGAGAACCAAAAGGAGGAGAAAGTCTGATCATCTTCAACAGCAGCTTTTATAAAATTATGGAAACGTCACAAATAAAGCCCACCTGGTTGGTCAGGTGTCCCAGAAGACTGTTTCTGTAGATGGTGACATGAGGAGGGACAGTTTACAGTCACACTGGTTTTTATTTGAACACTCAACTGTTTACTAAATGATTCAGCTTCATTCCAGCATTATTGTGAGGTTGTTCTGAAAAAAGGAGCAGAGTTACAAACATTTTACACTTTATTACAATTTTAAAGCCATAAAACAAAAGAAAATACTTGTTATATTTATGGTCATAAGAGTGTTAAACATGATAAATTTTCTGCCTCCCACAAAGAGATGGTAAAAGTGAATGTGAGCATAATTATATACGTTTTATTACTTTATTATGTATTTTTTATTATTGACTATTACTCCAAAGAGTTCAGATGAAGGCAACTGGACTTCTTTGGTTTCTTTAAAACATTTCACTTCTCCTCTGAGGAGCTTTGTCAGTTCTAACTGGAATATGGGAGAGTCAAGCTCATAAGCTGTAGCTTTCTGTTGTTATTTAAAGAGCAGAAACTACTCTGAGTACCCCGCCTCTTCATCTCCTGATGAGCCTTTAGCCTCTATTGATGGTGAGTCATCATGTTGATTAGATGCAGGAAGATGTGACCTAGACTGAAACTGAATGAGATTCAAAAAAAAGTTTTAATCTTTTAAACAACGCTGTTGGTCCACTTGGTCCTTGTTCTGGTTTTCTAAAACCCTGTGTTAAAAACCTTGGTGTGTTTTTAGACGGTTCTTTTAATCTTTACAGACAGGTGAGTGCAGTGGTCCAATAAGGTTTTTATCATTTAAGGCAGATAGCAAAGGTGAAGCCATACCTTCCTGCTAATGTCCTCGAACATGTCATCCACCTGTTCGTGTCTTGCCGATTGGACTACAGCAACTCCCTGTATTCTGGCCTGGACCAGTCCTCCCCACACCGACTTCTGCTGGTCCAAAATGCAGCGGCTCGCTTGCTGACTGGAACCAGCAAGTGGGATCACATAACCCCGGTTCTGGCCTCTCTCCATTGGGCTTCCTGTCTCTTACAGGGTCCGTTTCAAAATTTTATTTTTTGTTTTTAAATCCCTTCATGGCCTGGCCCCAGTTTACATCTCTGAGCTGCTGTCCGCTTACGTCCCTGCCAGAACCATTAGGTCCAGTTCTCAAGCTCTTTTAACAGTTCCAAAAACCCGCCACAAGACTCGCGGCGACAGAGCGTTCTCTGTGGTTGGTCCCAAACTGTGGAACAAGCTACCTCTCAACATCAGGACCACACAGAATCTAGAGCATTTTAAATCCCTTCTTAAGACGCATTTTTTTGATTTGGCTTTTAATGCAGGTTTACTTGAGCATCTTAATAGTTTTTAACAGTTTTTATCATAGATTGTGACTGTTGTGTGCTTATCTTATTTTAGGTTTTTATTGTTGATTTGTTTTACCTTGTACAGTGATTTGGTGTAGCTTTGCTGCTGTAAATGCGCTCTGTAAGTAAAACTGACCTTGACCAAAGCTGCATTATTGGTACTGGAAAGGTGAAATCTAAGCCCCGCCCCTATTTAAAGTGGGCTTTTCATGTTTTTACATAGATAACTTCTTTTACTCCTCTCTCAAATCATCTATCTTCTCTGTCCAGAATGCGGACTTTGTCATCTTCAAAGGTGTGTCCCTTGTCCTTCAGGTGAAGGTGGACTGCAGAGTTCTGACCTGAAGAGGTGGCTCTCCTGTGTTGTTTTATGTTCTTGTGTACTTGTTTAGTTTCTCTAATGTAAACATCTGGACAGTGTTCCTACAATGGACTGCATAAACGACCCCACTGAGATTCTGTTTGGGTGTTTTGTCTTCTGGATGGACCAGGTTCTGTCTGAGGGTGTTGTTGGGTTTAAAGTTTACCGGGATGTTGTGTTTGGAGAAGATTCTTCTAAGTTTCTCTGAGACTCCTGCCACGTATGGGATGATGGTGCCTTTGTGTAAAGGATGTTGTTGTTAGGTTGGTAGCAGAGCTCTCATGTTTAGTGTTAAGTTCAGTGAGATCATGGAATGGGATCAAGAATTTTCTCCTGACAGGAAAAAGATCTCAGCTAACATAGCTGTAGATCACACTGGCTAACTCTCTGTGGTTGCATTTATTTTACATTTATTTTACTACCTCTTACTAGAGCTGTCTTTAGTAGGCACAAAATATCTTTGGTTGTACACCTGTGCAATAGCAATAAAGTATCTTGATTTCTGTTAAATGTACTTCCTGAATGAGTGACCTTTTCAGGCTAAAATAACAAAATGACAAATACAGACAGAAGGACGACCTATTTCTTCTTTTATAATGCGTTGCATCACCACCTGGTATCAGAACAGGACTCAGTATTGGAAGATAATCAAAAATCAAACAACTTGGACTCGGATCAGGGGCAAAAATGTGGTTGTAACATCTCTAGATATAAGTCAGCTTTATAAACTAAAACTATTATTTATGAACTAACATTAACACTAATGACACTAATTTATATATTTTTATTATGTTGTTTGAACCCAAGGGTCCCATTATCTGAATTTTCTAACTTGTTGGATTGCTCTATAAGTGCCCCTTTTTTTACTTTGAGCACCCGCCCCGTCAAAGGTCTCTGCACGGCCCTGTGTGACAGGCTGTAACTCAGTCGCTGCTGTGCTCACATGCAAGGTGGACAGAGGTTGGCCTACTTGTCATCTATATTATTAAATCATGATCACTTATTAAAGGCTTTTATTTTGTTAGGAGTTGGGAGTTTTGGAGCCATTCTACATTTTCCTCTGTTTCCATCTCTTGCCCCTCCCCATTTCTGCCTCCTGTTTGTCCTTTTAAACGCTTTGAGAGTAGAAATGAACTCTGTCACGTAAATCAAAGTAAGCGTGTAAAGAGTGTGTGCCAGGGGCGCTTCTAGCATCAGAGGTTTAGGGGGACTGAGCACGCAGAGAGCTAAAAACATTTTCTTCTACAGTAAAATACTGACTTCAGCACCATTTTTAAACGTAAAAATAACAATAAACACACCTTCTTACTGTAAAAGAAAAAAAATACCTGTAATTTTACGGAACTATTTCGGCAACCCCGGCTGTCGCCGTTTTACCGTAAAATCTACGTTTTTTTTTACAGTGTAGATGATGAAAGATAACCAATAAGAGGGGAACCACCACCAGAGAAAGACAGGGGTCAAAGGTCATGGATACAAAAGGGGACATGGAAGGAAACAGGAGGTCATGGACAGGACAGGACAAAGACATGTTGTCGTTCTTTTTTAAAAACAAGATACATGGAATTAGAAGTAACGCACAGCAAGAACACACCTAAGATGTTCAAAGAGGACAAAGACAACATGACAGGATCAGAAAAGAAAACACTAAGAAACCTGATTGTGTTTCTGGTTTTGTCAGAGCAGACGCCTGGTGGCTGTTAGGTTTCCTGAAACAAGGATCAATTTAGGATCTGGTCTGGATTCTGATTCTGTACTTCTCTCATTGGTTTTGATCAATTTAACTGAAAGAAAAGTTGAGTTTTTACAAGCAGGTGAAAAGCCAACGAGTAAAAAAAGGCATCTCATCTAGAGACTAAAGCTAAATAAACACACATTGTTTCTGCCTCTTTTTTTACAAATGCTCCATATTTATTAGCTGTAATCATTTCTCCATCACAACTGCTAAAAGCTACATGCTGGTCACTGGTCGAGTCATTAACCCAGGTCTGACCTCTGGATTTAATATAAATCGAGGAATTTGACAGGGATGCCCTATATCCCCAAAGATTTTTTATATCGGCAACTCAACTTTTAACATCACTAATTAAAAATTCTAACTCCATTAAAGGAATATCAGTCTTCGTCTTCCTCCACTTATCCGGGTCCGGGTCCGGGTCGCGGGGGCAGCATCCCAATTAGGGAGCTCCAGGCCGTCCTCTCCCCGGCCTTGTCCACCAGCTCCTCCGGCAGGACCCCAAGGCGTTCCCGGACCAGATTGGAGATGTAACCTCTCCAACGTGTCCTGGGTCGACCCGGGGGCCTTCTGCCGGCAGGACATGCCCGAAACACCTCCCCGGGGAGGCGTCCAGGAGGCATCCTGACCAGATGCCCAAACCACCTCAACTGGCTCCTTTCGATCCGGAGGAGCAGCGGTTCTACTCCGAGTCCCTCCCGAATGTCCGAGCTCCTCACCCTATCTCTAAGGCTGAGCCCGGCCACCCTACGGAGGAAACTCATTTCGGCCGCTTGTATCCGCGATCTCGTTCTTTCGGTCATTACCCAAAGCTCATGACCATAGGTGAGGATTGGGACGTAGATCGACCGGTAAATCGAGAGCCTGGCTTTCTGGCTCAGCTCCCTCTTCCCCACGACAGATCGGCTCAGCGTCCGCATCACTGCAGACGCCGACCCAATCCGCCTGTCGATCTCCCGATCCCTCCTACCCTCACTCGTGAACAAGACCCCGAGATACTTAAACTCCTCCACTTGAGGTAGGACCTCTCCCCCGACCCGGAGGTGGCAAGCCACCCTTTTCCGGTCGAGAACCATGGTCTCAGATTTGGAGGTGCTGATCCTCATCCCAGCCGCTTCACATTCGGCCGGGAACCTACCCAGCAAGAGCTGAAAGTCAGAGCTGGATGAAGCTAGGAGGACCACATCATCCGCAAAAAGCAGAGACGAGATTCTCCTGCCACCAAACTCGACACACTCCACACCACGGCTGCGTCTAGAAATTCTGTCCATAAAAGTGATGAACAGAACCGGTGACAAAGGGCAGCCCTGGCGGAGTCCAACCCGCACTGGGAACAGGTCCGACTTACTACCGGCTATGCGGACCAAACTCACGCTCCTCTGGTAAAGGGACTGAATGGCCCTTAACAAAAAGCCACCCACCCCATACTCCTGGAGCGTCCCCCACAGGGTGCCCCTGGGGACACGGTCATAAGCCTTCTCCAAATCCACAAAGCACATGTGGATTGGTTGGGCAAACTCCCATGCCCCCTCCATCACCCTTGCAAGGGTATAGAGCTGGTCCACAGTTCCACGGCCAGGACGAAAACCACATTGCTCCTCCTCTATCTGAGATTCAACTATCGATCGGACCCTCCTCTCCAGTACCTTGGCGTAGACCTTTCCAGGGAGGCTGAGGAGTGTGATCCCCCTATAGTTGGAACACACCCTCAGGTCACCCTTCTTAAAGATGGGGACCACCACCCCGGTCTGCCACTCCCTAGGAACTGCCCCCGATGACCACGCAATGTTGTAGAGACGTGTCAACCATGACAGCCCTACAACATCCATAGCCTTGAGATACCCAGGACCAACCTCATCCGCCCCCGGGGCTCCGCCGCTGTGTAGTTGTTTGACTACCTCAGCAACTTCTGCCCCCGAGATCGGACAGTCCATCCCCAGGCCTCCCAGCTCTGGTTCCTCCTCGGAATGCGCATTGGTGGGATTGAGGAGCTCCTCAAAGTATTCCTTCCACCGTCCGACTATAGCCTCAGTTGACGTCAGCAGCTCCCCATCCCCACTGTAAACAGTGTGAGCGAGTTGCTGCCTTCCTCTCCTGAGGCGCCGGACAGTTTGCCAGAACCTCTTTGGAGCCGATCGATAGTCTTTCTCCATGGCCTCACCAAACTCCTCCCACGCCCGAGATTTTGCCTCGGCAACTGCCACTGCTGCACCCCGCTTGGCTATCCGGTACCTGTCTGCTGCCTCCGGAGACCCACAGACCAGCCACGCCCTGTAGGCCTCCTTCTTCAGCCTGCAGCTCGCCGAACCTCTGGTGTCCACCAGCGGGTACAGGGGTTGTCACCACGACTGGCACCGGCCACCTTACGACCACAGCTAGCAACAGCCGCCTCGACAATCGCAGAGTGGAACAAGGCCCACTCGGACTCAATGTCCCCCACTGCTCTCGGGATGTGGTCAAAGCTCTGCCGGAGGTGGGAGTTGAAGACCGTCTTGACAGGTTCTTCTGCCAGGCGTTCCCAGCAGACCCTCACTATGCGTTTGGGTCTGCCAGGTCTACGCGGCATGTTCCCTTGCCATCTGATCCAACTCACCACCAGGTGGTGATCAGTTGACAGCTCCGCCCCTCTCTTCACTCGGGTGTCCAAAACATACGGCCGCAGGTCAGATGATATGACTACAAAATCTATCATCGACCTGTGACCTAGGCTGCCCTGGTACCAAGTGTACCGGTGGGCATCCTTATGTTCGAACATGGTGTTCGTTATGGCCAAACTGCGGCTTGCACAGAAGTCCAATAACAAAACACCGCTCGAGTTCAGATTAGGTGGGCCGTTCCTCCTGTAAGGTTATGAAGTTCATTGTTTTCAACTACATACAGCTGCCCCTGGGCACAATAACACCGTGTAGAAAAACCAAGGTCGGTTGTTCCTCAGACTGTTTACATTCCAGGAGAAGAGTCCGAAGGAGAAGAAGAAGCTTTACTTAATCAAAGTACTTTATTTGTGATTAAAATTATTAAGCAAAACAGATGTTGATCAACAATAATCAAGTGAATGATCTGTGAAATAAATATGTCATGAATTATGTTTAATGAAACCAGGACTACTGCACAGACGTACTGATCCTCATCTCCATAGAAACGCATGACACATTGTTCCAACCAATCAGAGCTTTCGGCTGCCGCAGGAGAATCTGGTGTTGACTTCAAGTGTCCAATCTACTTTACTGAAACTTATCAACAAGTCAGAGATATAAAAACAAGGCAACGCCATTTTAGGTCAGTTCCATTTTGACTTCAGTTCTATTCACCATCATCCTAAAGACAAGCGCAGCCTGGCCGGATGCGTTTTCTTTAAACTAAGAACTGTGAAACGGGAGATTTTCGTCGTTTAACAACCAGACGACGTCCTTTCAAAATAAGAGCACCTGCTGACGCCGCTGAACGGTACCGGGCCGACCCTCCAGACGGGTTTTGAAACGTTGTGATCGCTGCACCGACAGCTCCACCGTACATCCGAGGTTTCCAGACCTGGCAATTCCTGATCTACTTGGGAGACCCCCACTGGGTACGTACACGGCAAAATAGCGGCTCATGTCATCACTTTATAAGCCTCGTGATATCTAGTCATAACAAAGACGACCAGATTCGATTACGTCATCCTAGAGAATCTGAACCATACACACACACTCACACACACGCACCAACACAACATCCGAATCCATTCTCATCCATCACAGAGTAGTCCTGGTAGATTGTTTAGAATTTGTAATTCAGAAATTAAAGATTCTCAAACGATCCCATATCTCTCTCTTTTCTTGTCTCAAAGTCAATACAGAGTGTTTAATTAAACTCCCTGATGATAAAAACAGCCTATTCTTCTGTTTATAAAAAGTGAACTACTTACAGTGTATTAAAATACAACACCCCTCCAGGTCAAGCTGTCATTGCCCACGTGAGCACTGAAGTCCCCCAGCAGGACAATGGAGTCCCTTGATGGAGCACTATCTAGCACTCGTCCCAGGGACTCCAAAAAGGGTGGGTACTCTGAACTGATATTTGGCCCATAAGCACAAACAACAGTCAGGACCCATTCCCCGACCCGAAGGCGCAAGGAAGCTACCCTCTTGTCCCCCGGGGTAAACCCCAACACACAGGCAGAGAGTCTCGGGGCTAACAAAAAGCCAACCCCAGCCCTCCGCCTCTCACCCGGAGCAACTCCAGCAAAGTAGAGTGTCCAACCCCTCTCCAGGTCTCAGGTTCCAGAGCCAATGCAATGTGTCGAGGTGAGTCCGACTATATCTAGCCGGTACCGCTCAACCTCTGCCACAAGCTCCGGCTCCTTCCCCGCCAGCGAGGTGACGTTCCATGTCCCAAAAACTAGTTTTCTTGTCCGGGGATTGAACCGCCAAGGCTCCCGCCTTGGTCTGCCACCCGATTCGCATTGCACCGGACCCTTCATGTTCCTCCTGCGGGTGGTGGGTCCACAGTTGGACGAGCCCATGTATCCGGTTCGGGCTGGGCCCGGCCGGGCCCCATGGGCGAAAGACCGTCCACCAGGCGCTCGCTCACGGGCCCCAACCCCAGGCCTGGCTCCAGGGTGGGACCCCGGTAACCCTCCGGGCCGGGTACTCCGACTCTTCGTTTTAACCGCCATGAAAGATCCTTCGAACCGTTCTTTGTCTCACCCTTCACCTAAGACCAATTTGTCATGGGAGACCCTACCAGGGGCACTAAGTGCCCCAGACAACATAGCTCCTAGGATCATTAGGGCACTCAAACTCCTCCACCACGATAAGGTGACGGTTCAAGGAGGAGAATTTCAATCTTTAATAAAGAATTCAAAATAAGTCAGTTTGCGGACGACGCATGTATTTTTCTTAAAGATGAATCTGTGGCTGAAAAAACTATCAATATTATCTCTTTTCTCTAAAGCATCTGGACTATCTCTTAATTTGAAAAATGTGAACTTCTACCAATTCACACAAGCCCACACTCCTCAATTGCTTCGATTAAAGTTGAATCAGAAGTCAAATACCTAGGCGTGTTACTTTCCACAAACTTAAGTAAAAGAGAAGATTCTAATATCTCTGACTGTATTTTAGATTTGAAGAAAACACTCAATCACTGGCTGACTAGAGATCTCACCATTTTTGGAAGGAGCCTTCTTGCTAAAACTGAGGGCAACTTGAAACTGATTTTTCCCTGCTGCTCTTTATATATTCCCCCAAAAAATATTACTAAAGCTAACCAAATAATTTACCAATTTTTGTGGAGAAACAAAACACACTACATTAAAAGATCTCAACTAGTGAAGGAATATAGTAAAGGTGGTATCAACGCTCCAGAATTTGTATCTATGATTGCTACCCTTAGAATTAAATGGTTAAAGTCATGTTTATCTCATTTAGACTCTATGTGGTTCCACATTCCTAAATCTATATTCAACAAAGTGGGTGGTTTGGACTTCTTCTTAAAATGTTATTTTGAGGTTAATAAGATTCCAGTTAAGCTATCCAACTTTCACAGACAGACCTTACACTTTTGGAAAATGATGTTTACCCACAATTTCTCTCCCCATAACTCCACAATATGGAACAATAGGGTCATGACGCTTAATCGTAAATCTATGCTTAAAAGTGAATGGGTTAATAAAAAGATTCTATTTGTATCAGATCTTATGGATGTGAATGGTATTCTCTTAAGCTACACAGAATTTTTAAAATAATTTAATTTAAATTGCTCGCAAAAAGAATATAGTAAATTATGTAAGTTAATCCCACCACCTCTACTTAATTTGATAAAAAAAAAATTATGATACACAACAACCTCTCCCCAGTATTGCCAAATCTAATGCTAGGACACCGCCATCTGCTGGACAAAAAATGTAATAACAGTTTCATTAGTAATTCCTTTAAAGTTTAAACTAAGGTATGGTATTTCACAACTTTGGAATAAAAGATACTAAAAGTGATTTAAGTTTGATTGCTTCCAATACAGTTAATGCTTTCTCAAAGTATACAAAATGGCCTATTCTACCCAAGGTGAAGGAAACACATTTTAAAATCATTAACAAAGTTTATCCGGTGGCAGAATTTCTAAAAAAGAGATTTGGCTTCAAAGTAGAACAATACTCTTTCTGTACTAGCGAAGATGAAACACTTGAACATGTGTTTTTTATATGTGCTATTACTCCATACTTCTGGTGTGACTTAAAAAACTGGATTTCCTTAAAAATTAACAATATGCCCTCATTTCAATCAAATGACATTCTTTTGTACTGAGATTATCCTGCATTGTTTGTCACCGACACTATCAACATATTAATTCTGTTGGGTAAATCTCATATTCATTGTGCTAAATGGAGGAGTGCTAAGCCATCTTTCTCAGGCTTCTTAAATGAATTTAAGATGTTTTTCTCATCACTTAAAAGCAGGGGTGTCAAACTCAAACTCACACTGGGCCGAAATGAAACTCTGGGACGGAGTCGAGGGCCAAACTTAATATTTTTTGAAAAAGTGACGGCAAATTTGCACATTTTCTTTATCAACATATATGCAATTTTGAAACTTTAAATTTGGAAACAAACATATTTCTTCATTAACACTGAATGTGGAATAACCAAATTACACACGAGCAAGTCAGTTTTAAATAAAAGGCATCAGTGGTATTCATTATTTGTGGTATAAGCAGCATTTTTAAAATCTATTCAGGATTTATGTTTTCTTGTTCATTCATTTTTCTTATTTTTTATTGTCCTTTTTTCTCCTGTAATAAATGTCATCGCTGCTGTGACGTCTAGCTTTCCCCACTGAGGAACAATAAAGGGATTTACTATTCTATTCATCTATCTGCAGCCTTTCCACTTCCTGTTCAATCTTTTCTCACGGGCCAACAACAAAATAAAAGTATTATTTTATCTTAAATGAAAATGCAACATCTCACCTGTCAACTTTCATGTTTTGGAACAGAAAAAGAGCATAAAACCAACATATTTAAAGCTCAGTTTGCTCCACTGATTTACTGTGATGCTCACCTGTTCCAGCCAGATACCTGCATCATGGGGTTGATCTGAGCTGAGGAGGAGACTCCTGTTGTTTTGTTCATCTTCATCATAATAATGACAACATTAGATGAAAACAGGTGCTCACATAGGTTTGTGCTGATGAACATGTCTGAGCAGCTTGACCACGTTGTTGTGTGTCGGGGAGGAAACACAACGACAGCAACCACAGAGTCGTGCTGGTTTGAGCGTGTCGCTGCTCGCTGGAGTTATATCAGCTCTGTCTGGAAGTTAGTTGGAAAACTTTCTCTTTCAGTCGTAAACACATTATTGAGCAGCTAGAATCTCCGTTTCTGGGCTTCAACGTCAGAAAATAGCTGAGTGCACTCGGTGCTGAGTGAGAGGAGTGTTTAGTTTGTCGAGACAGCAGAGCTGCAGACACCGGCAGCAGGCGCTAGAAAAAACACAAAGGAGGGGGCACTTTGGCTCTGCGCTAACGCCGCAAAGCATCATGGGAGTTGAAGTCTTTGCAGTAAAATCGGCCAGCGGGCCAGTTTTAATATATTTTTGATATTTATCTCGCAGGCCACATAAAAATGCTCCGCGGGCCGCATCTGGCCCGCAAGCCTTGTGTCTGACACATGTGTTCTACATCTTTCAAGACATTCAGCTTATTTTGACAGTTTTGCTTTGTTTCAGCTTCAGTTCAGCTGTTCAGCAGCTTCAGTTCAGCTGTTCAGAAGCTTCAGCTTACAGTTTCAGCTATCCAGCATTCAAACAGCATTTGTGCAATAAATGCAAATTTTCTAGTTCTTATTGCAGTGAAAAATTTGGTCCTAAATTAGTAAAAAATAAACTAAAACCTAGTTTATACTTCATCAGCAAGTTTGCACACACACACACACACACACACACACACACACACACACACACATAGACGTAGACATTTTCCTTCGTTCATCCACTGGTGTCAGTATTGTGTAGCAATTCTCCACCAGGACAACAGAGGGCGCAGCAATTTTGTGGAGTATCCTGCCACCAGTGAAGTCGTGTCTCTAGAGCAGGGGTCACCAACCTTTTTGAAACCGAGAGCAACTTAAAGGGTACGGAGTAATACGAAGGGCTACCTGTACATGACACACTTCTGAAAACTTAGTTTATTTTTATTTTTAATTCAATGTTGATATGTCTGACAACATTTAATTTGCTTCTCAAATAATAATAATGATTTAAGGCAGGAAACAGATAAATCTCAACATGTAACACTTACTTTTTTTTATCTCAGTGCATTTCAGTTGTCTCTCATATTCAAATAATCACCTCTGCAACATTTCTTGGAAAAACATGTCCCATTTTTACTAACTACTTCTGAAACAATCTTAATCAGACTAGGTAAAATGTCAGTTATGTAACCTTTCAGTCCTGCAAAACACAACTTTTTACCACTAAATCTTTAGCATTTTTAACTAAATCTGTACATAACAGCTTGAATATGTTGGAACTTTGCCATGCAGCTGTTTAGCTGAAAACATCTGGCACATTTCTATTAGTGGGAAACCTGGCACCAGATTGCTGTAATCTGGGGTGTAACTGATACTGCAACTCTGACTGAGTCATGTAGATGAGCATCAGTAAGGCGTGTTCTGTGTTTGCTCTTTATGAAGTTCATGTCAGAAAAGGCTGATTCACAGAGATAAGTTGAACCAAACATGCAGGCAACCTTCATAGCTGCTGTGCACACACCTTTGTACTTCTCTGTATCCACAAGGCACCAAAAGTTTGGTTCACTTTGATGGGCTTTGAGATGGAGGTCGTTTTGCAGTGTTATAATTTCTATCTCCACCTCCCCAGCATTCAAGCTGAATGTTGCACTTAGCTGCTCAGCAATGCATGCAATTTCTACTTGCACAAAAGTATTGGGAGATGAATGACACACATGGCTCAAGTTGATCAAAGTCACGAAACCTATTCTCAAACTCTTGTCCAAGTCTGTTAATGACTTCAGGGTATTTGTCCACAACTTTGTCAAAAGTCTCAGATGCAGAAGCATGGTCATTCATCACTGACTGCACATAAGGAAAGTGCAGCACCCTTTTTTTCTGTAAATGCACAGAGAAAATGTTCATCTTGGCTTTGAATGCATTTACAGCACTTATCATGTCAGCAACAGTTTTACCTTTGCCTTGCAGCTCACAGTTCAAATGGTTAAGTTTCCCAGTGATGTCCGTTAAAAATGCAAGGTCAAGAATCCATTCAGTGTCCTCCAGCAACGAGATGTCTTCACCTTTGGATTGCATGAACTTCTTGATTTCACACAAAAGTGAAAGAAAAAAACGTTGCAAAACCCGTCCCCTGCTGAGCCATCTGATTTCTGTGTGTAGTAACAGGTCGCCATATTCTGCTGACAGCTCCTCCAATAGTAGTTTGAATATCCTGTGCTGTTTGGCTTTGGAGTGGATGCTATTTATGATCTTCACAACAGGAGTCATCACATGCTCAAATCCGGTCACTTTTGAACATATCGCCTGCTGATAAATGATGCAGTGGTAATGTAGAAATGTTGGGAAGTCTGTGTCACCTTTGCAGGGCGCGATGAAACCTGTATGCCGGCCGATCATGGACACTAGCTTTTCTAGTGGTACTTTTTTTTCCATAAGAAAACTCTTAACTGCGTTGTATATATCAACTCCCCTTGTAGTTGTCTGGAGGGGCAGTAATGTCAGAAGTTCCTCTTTTGTGGAGAAGTCATCAAAAACCATACGAATAAAGACCATCAGCTGTGCTGAACTGCTGCAATCCACAGACTCGTCACACTGGATGCTAAACCACTTGCATGTTGCCACATCCTGCTCCAGCTGCTCTGTTAAGTTCTCATAGTGAGACATAGTGACATAGCCGTCACTCTTCATACCATTGTACTTGCACCCAGTTGGACGTTGGAGAGAGTGGAGATGACATTGGTTCCATTCTTCTCATCTTTAAATACAGTCTTTGCGATTATCATCATTGCTTCTTTGAAAACTTCTCCATCTGAAAATGTCTTCTTGTTCTTAATCAAAAAATGTGTGGCTCTAAATGACGCTTCTGTCGTTTTTTGTGACTTTTCCACCGGCTTCTTGAATAAAGACTGCTGTTTGCCCAAAGCTGCCTTTAACTCACATGCTTTTTCTTTCCATAGTGCACTGCTAGGTGGGTAGCTAGCATTGTAGCTTTTATGACAAGTACTGAAGTGTCTCTCCACATTGTGCCGCTTTGCTGTCGCCACAGTCATACCACAAATGAGACACACACATTTTTCTCTCACAAGTGTAAAAAAGAACTCCTCCTCCCAATCACTATGAAAATTATATGTTTTCTTTCGTTTTTCAGCCATTTTCGGTTGGTATCCAGCTCCTCATTGGAACAGCACCTGCCGCCCGTTAGCTTAACGCCGAATCGAACTAGTAGGTCAAAGAAAGTTCATGTTTACATCTTCTACGGTTTTTAATGGCAGCTTGCAGCCTGTGTGATTGCACTACTGCCACATTCACGTACGGTAAAGTACTATTTATATGTTGATGGTAAAATATAAAAACATACAAAATATAAAATATTTTTGTTCTTAAAAATTATTCGTTAATAGTTTCATTTTCAAATAAGCATTGATGCAACTGTGACTCAAAAAGAAAAGCAACACAATAAAAAAAGGAGATATAAAGTCAAGTTCAGTGGTGACTAGTGCTATTTTTAGAACATAGCCTGCGGGCACCCCGTGGTTACCCCGAGAGCACCTTTGTGCCCGCGGGCACCACGTTGGTGACCCCTGCTCTAGAGTATTTATAATGTGTGTTTATATTGTATTTATGTATTTCAGAAGTTTTTTTGAACACTGACAAATGTGTCTCTCATTCTCCTCCACCTCTTCATGCAGTCACCACCTCCAAAGCCAAGTTTCCTGTAATTTCCTTACACAAATAAAAGTCTGTTGTACTCCTTCAGTCACGGTTGTATTAACGTTTATATCGCCGCACTTTTACTGCGTAACAGTCTTTAATGGGGAATGGTGGTGCTTTTGGTGAAGGTAAAGGAAGCAGAGTCCTGACCAATCACAGGCTTGCATATCTCCGTAGCTTTCAGCAGATAGTTAGAACATTGGGCTCTGTCTGTACTTGCGTGCCTGTTGGAAAGCCCCTGAACCACAGATAACAGTGTTGCATGACTCTGCACCAACGCAGACACAGAAGTATAAACTAAGCTAAAGTTGAAGGTAAAAATAATTTAAAACGCTGTTATCGGGACTCCACAGCCAGTATTCGTGATCCTGCTGGAACATCCCTACGATCAATGGTTTGAACAAGCTTAAATTAAAAATGTAACACTTTTAATGCAGTTGCCAAGCCTAGCTGGGAATTTTGAAAAACATCTTCCTAAATGATCTTGAGCAGTGAAGCTGAAAAAGGTAGAAGGGTTTATCATGTAAAATCACACGAAGAGCTGTGATTTGTTGCTGAACAGATCTGTTTAAAGATGGCAGCATTGCAACGTGGTCTTGACTGACCTCGACCTAGCCATTAGCTTATCAACCCTGCTGAGTATGAATAGAATCTCTGAACCGAGGGTGTTTTCCTTTTTGGTTCAGTTGTTACTGCCGCTCACTGCAGCCTCTAACAACAGCAGTAAGTTCCTATCTGCAGTGATCGAAGCAAACAGAGGCAGGTTTTAGAGGAGAAACCCTGTCAAGGACAAGCAGAACCAAGTAAACAACAGCCTGAAGACAAGTCACGTCAGAGATCAGCTGCTTTTCTCATTCCATAACATAAACCACACTCAGACCTGCATCAATTGCATCCTGTC
This sequence comes from Nothobranchius furzeri, assembly GCF_043380555.1. Lineage (NCBI taxonomy): Eukaryota > Metazoa > Chordata > Actinopteri > Cyprinodontiformes > Nothobranchiidae > Nothobranchius > Nothobranchius furzeri. The sequence goes on from NC_091757.1 coordinate 38,448,041, forward strand.
AGTTTTATCATTACCAGTACCAGCTTAATATTTTCATTGGTATTCCCATTCACATCCATTGATCCTTCAATCCAGAGCCAATAAGAGCCGACTGAGCCTGCAGCTGATCAATCTGAAGGACAAGAGGAGTCTGAATGGGCGCGTATTTTAATGTGCATGCTTAATTTCGGATTGTTTGTGACTCTCCTTGTCTAAATTTCTTTTTAGGGTGGCGCTGCGCTGCGCTCCGTTTCAATCAGGCTGTACAGCAGGATTTCCCCTCGTAGGCAGCGATATTTTTCATAACTCCGATTGCTTCATGCTATAGATCATTGGAAAGCTGCTTTTATGTACTTTTAGGAACCATTGGAATTATTTGAATCTGATCAGCCATTCAAAAGTTATAAAACGGAGCATTTTGGATGACAAACTCAGCACGTCTCTGAATCTGTGTTGTGATTCGTTGCGCTCAAGACAGGGAATCCCGGTGGCTACCATAATGTATTGTATATGCTGTCATGGTCTGTGTCGGCGTCTCATCTCATGTGTCTCCTTTTGTTCTCTAGGTGCTCCTTTTGTGTCCTCTAGCGCCCTCATGTGTCATGTCTGCGTCTCTATATGGTGTCTTCTGTTTGTAGACCTTTTTATCATCCCCTCAGGTCCAGTGTTCATTTAGTTATCCTCTGTGCCCCAAGTTGCAGCTCCAGCCTCTTTGTCCCCAGCTGTGTGTGGGTGTGTGTCCATTCCCCAGTTCATTGTGTGTGTGTGTGTGTGTGTGTGTGTGTGTGTGTGTGTGTGTGTGTGTGTGTGTGTGTGTGTGTGTGTGTGTGTGTGTGTGTGTGTGTGTGTCCATTCCCCAGTTCAATGTGTGTGTGTGTGTGTGTGTGTGTGTCTCCCGTTTTGGCCGGGAAACTACCGTATTTTACTTTGCTTTCCTGCCGTCCTCCCGAATTATTATTTTCCCGTAAATCTCCCGTATTTTTAAAATTCCTCTGCCTCTTTAAAATTATCTGTAGCCTCGCGAGAACTGGTTGTCGCGAGATTTGTGCAGACAGCGGGAACATAACAGGAACAACAAACGAGAGCGATGATGGAAGTGAACAAGGCATTCCTGCCAAAAAATCAAAGAAATCGTGTAAATATCTAGAAAAATGGGACAGCGAATTTACTTTTCTAAAGAAGAGCAGGATGGGACAAAGTCACGCTTTTTGTAAGATTTGCAGTTGCGACTTTAGTGTCTCCCACGGGGGAAGGAATGATGTCAGTCAGCATGAGAAATCAACCAAGCACAAGCGCTGGCTAGAAGCACAGAAACATGCCCAGACGATGTCGGCATTTGTAACTAGGAATACCACAGAGGCTGACCAGGTCATAAATGCGGAGGTTAAAATGGCAATGCTGTGTGCCAAAAACAATGTTTCTTTCACCTTCTGTGACGACTTCAACAAGTGTGTAGCTGAGATGTTCCCGGACTCTGCTATTGCACGAAAATATTCTGCGGGGAAAACCAAATCTACGCAACTTATCAAAGGTAAGTTGATTCAAATTAAGTATGAATATTATGAAAGCGTATACATAGTCATAATCATGTCCAGCAGGCATATTGGTGGCAAATTGCTAGCTAACGTTACTGGGCATTCACTCAACAGGTGCCATAGCAGCAGAGCTAGATGATGAGTTGGCCAGAACATGCCGATCTCAGCCCTTTTCATTGATGTGTGACGAGTCGAACAACAGAAAAACGGACAAAGAATTCGTCATCCTGACCAGACTCTACGATGAGGCCACTCTGCAGGTCGCTACAAAATTCATGGAGATGCCCATATGCAATGTGGGAAATGCAGAAAATCTGTATGAAAAGCTGAGTGAAGCATTAAGGTAGGGGAACTGCAATGTGTTGTTGACGTGTGTAGTAATTTGCATTTAATTATAATCTTACATTTAGTGTAAGACATTTTATGGCATTTTTTTCATATTTCCAATAGAAAAAGAGGAATTCCATGGGAGAACCTGATAGCCTTTAACTCTGATAACGCCAGTGTCATAAAAGGCAGACACAACTCTGTCATCAGCAGACTGAAGACCAGCCAGCCCCATGTCCAGGACCTTGGCTGCATCTGCCACCTAGCACAACTGGCCACTGGCTGTGCCATCAAAGCAGCACAGGTACCAGTGGAAGACTTCCTGGTTGGGATATACACCCACTTTGATAAAAGGTAAATTATTATAAATAAATAGGCCTGCAGTTGATACTCTTCAGACATACACATACATTTCCATCCACTAACTAAATAATTGTCTATATTACAGTGCAAAAAGATGTGAAATCTATAAATAATTTGTAGATTTTACCGATTCAGACCACCTGAAGCTCCTCAGGTACTGCAGCACCCAATGGCTGAGTCTGTTAACCTGTGTCCAGAGAGTGTTGAACCAGTGGGACGCACTGCAGGTAAGGATGGTAACTCCAGCAGATACATACAGCTTACTATTCTGTGTTTTCCTTTTATTTAACTATTGCCACCCTGTTTCCCTATGTACTCTAGGCCTACTTCAACAGTCATGAGGAGGTGGAGAGGAGCGCCAAAATACATGATTTAGCCAGCCATCTGCGTGATCCAGTCATGAAGATCTACTTCATGTTCCTGACTGCTGCCCTTAAATCTTTATCTGATTTTAATATTGCCTTCCAGGTGGGTATCAGTGTTATTGAATGTATGTGTAAATATTAAATTTGATTTTGCTAATTGTAGCATTCTTAATTCACTGATATTTTGTTGTGACCCATGATATTTTCTACAGTCAGAGGAAGTACAAATTCACAGACTGGAAGAGGAAATGTGCAGGCTGATTAGGAGGATCCTGGGCTACCTCATACCAGCCAGGACCATCGTAGGTATACCTCTCAGGGAGGTGGAGTATGGACAAGGACATCAGTTGGCTGATGAGGAGCTCTTTATTGGAGCAGACACAAAGGCCTTCATGAAAAGCGTAGAGCTTCCCATGTCCACTGAGAAGAAAATCTTTCAGTGAGTATATTACCCAGCTGTTTTATAATGGTCATCATCAGTATGAGAGAATATGCTGTACTGTGCCTAAAATGCTGCCACTAATGCAGTTTTTTACTCTTACGCTGTTGTAGATCTGTGAGAAGGTTCTATGAAGCAGCGCTTCAGAAGATGTTCTCCTCCTTTCCCCTTGACCATCCACTCCTGAGGGACTTGAAAGTGCTGGACCCTGCTGCTCGCCTCGACATTCCTCCAGGGGCAGGTAGATGTTAGGGCAGTTCTCCATTGATAGAATGATTGAATTGATTAAATATTGCATGGTTTAGATTTGCAACACTTTCTTTATTTTCCAGTGGAAAGGCTAGGGGACATGTTTCCTCAGTTGAGCTTAAGTGAAGATAGGCTGAGAGAGGAACTCGTTGACTACCAGGTGACAAATAGCAAGCAACTCCCCCAAGAAGACAACATTGACAGATTCTGGGGCCTGATAGGGAAGGATGTGAGGTTCAGTGAGCTGCCAAGATTAATGAAGGCTTTACTCTGCATTCCCCACAGCAATGCCAGTTCTGAAAGGGTGTTTAGTATGGTGAGAAAGATTGCTACAGAGAATAGGATGTCATTAGACAACAGCACTGTTTGTGCTTTACTGTCATGTAAAATCAACCACTCTGGCCCAGCCTACAAATACACTCCTTCCAAAAAAGTGTTAAAGAATGCTAAATCTGCAACACATTTGTATAATAAGTCATTAGTGAATGTCAGAGAGCCACATGAGTGAACATGATACATCTAAAGAAAATGTGTAGTGAAAATAAAATGTAAATGTTTAACTTAAAGACAAGCAATGTGAAATAAACATGAAGTAATGTGTTGACTTGTATATAAAATGAAAAATGTAAAATCAATAAATATGCTTCATTTCCCCTTTTGTGTTTTCATTTAGGCTGTATTATAACAGAATGTTCACAGCATTTCAATGTCAACAAAGGTATGCCTCAGATTCTGATCACTGAATTGTAGTAAGTGGTTGAAAAGTGGTTATTATAGATTTTTTGTACACCTATCTTACAATGTAAGATATACTAGCGCTCGGCTGTGGCGGCGGGTTGGCTCGCTGCCGGTGTTGTAAATTTTCCCTTATTTTCAAATCCAAAAGTTGACAGGTATGGTGTGTGATGGTGTGTGTGTGTGTTGTGTGTGTGTTAATTCTTCCCGCAGCCATTAGGTTTAGTTTGGCCTCCTCTGTTTCTGTTTGCCCATTTTGATTATTAGGTTCACCTGTCTTCCCTCCAGCTCTCACTCCACACACCTGCCGCCATTTTCCCTAATCACTTCTCCCTGGCTGTGTCCGAATCCAGGGGTAGGATGCTTGTGAGTACGGGTCCTCGCCGGTCTAGCAAGGCCTGGTCCTTGCAAGACCGCTAAAACCGGAAGTCAGTGGCTCTGAATTCGGACAGTACTAGCCTCGTTGTTATTCCCGCCCCCAGGTCAAGTTGCCTAGCTACCGTGACGGCAGCAAACAGGCTAACAAGCTAGTAGCGACGTTGAAAATGGATCCACAGCAATATTTCATTTTATTTGTGGCTTTTGAGGAGCTGCGACGGCTCAATAAACGTCACCGGCCTTTGTATTTAAAGTTTAAAAATCATTTAGTCCTGTTATCTGCTAGAGTTACAAGTATTATACTCATGATCTCCTTTTTTGCATATATCTGAATGTTAGTGATGTGACAGCCGTCGATTGAGCCAGCCCAGCAAACCCTTTTGATGGACGATGCAGTGGTCAGTGAGATGAGACATCCAGAAGCACCCTCTGCAGACCACTCTGTCTGATGTTCCACTTGCCAACCAGAAACGTTCAGCCACGGATCTCGGTTCCTGCACTCCATCCACCTCGATCCATGTTTAGTAGATTTAGCAACACCACCAAAGACTCCCTGCTTTCCAAGTTTACTGTATATATTTTACTTTTATCTTTACTTTTATTCCTTACAGTGTTCCCTTACAATTTATTTACTATGTTGTTACTTGTTAAAAACTGAATAATAAAACTGTTAATGATCAAAAAAGAGTTATCAATTAATAGAAATTTTATTACATTTAAACAAATAACAAAAACATTCAAACACATATATAGAACCTGAACCAGAAGAAACTAAAAGAAAAAAAAACAATTTCTCTGCCATCCTTTCCATCAATGCTAAAAATCTGTCCATCCTTCTTTCTCTCCTCTCCTCTGCTTCCCTCTGTTGTCTCATGTCCTCCCTGATCAGGTCAAGGAGCTCATCAGCCCTTCTCCTTTTTCTCCCTGATGAGGAGTCCGGCTTCCTTCCACCACTTTCCCTGTCCTCTGTCTCACCCACTGCTGCACTTGGCCCTGGAGTGTCCTCGGGAATGGAAGCAATAAGGACAGGAGGCATAGTGGAAGGCCTCTGTCCCAACACCTCGTCCATGGGGACAAACCAGGGCCAGGTTTCAGCAGTGGGCTTTCCACTGACTCCCTCTCCTGACCCTGGATACTTGCAGTCCTACAGACAAAGGGAATTAGAATTACAAGGCTTTATTGTCATTTAACAACAGAGAACACTGTGGGCATAATGAAATTACAGATGCTCCTTAAAGGTACTGGTTCTGGATGAGAATAGAGAGGAATAGAAGAACAAAGTCAGATTATAAATCATAGTTGATAAAACATGCAATAAACAATATTTTAATTTATCAACATGGGAGATGAAAATTGTGTTCTGTGTTTTTTTCTGCCTAAAATGAAATTAAAAACATTAAATCAGTAATGTGGTTTCTTAAAAATTAACTTAAATAAACATTAAACTTAGTTTTCGTTATTTTTGGCGTTCGTTACATGATTACATAAGATGCAAGCTCTTTTACGGTGAGTTTTTTCCTATTAGACTTTCAAGCAAGTTTACGGTGGGGTGTTAACCTTAAAACAAATGATGAGAAGCTTTATTCGCTAAATAAACACACACACACGGGAATTATGACGGGACCACCATACAAGCTCGTTCTCGCTGATTTCTGCTTAAAATGTACTTATACAAACGAAAAATGTCTATAAACAGAATCGCTTTCAGCTTAGTTTTCTACCGCTATTTTCTTTTAAAAAGCCTGCTGGGATCAAGCTAGTTTACGGTGGTTTTTTCCTATTACACATTCAAGCTGGTTTTCGGTGGGGCATGTTTTAGCCTTAAATTACATGAAAAAAACAATTTGCGGTATTAGATCGTATATAAAAAACAAACCAAAAGTGCCCAAACACGTATTTTATTTTTTTGACCGCTATTTTTTTTAACTAACTTACATTTTAAGCTGCACTGCTGTCCCGCTCCGTCCGCCGTTGTTGCGAGTGTCGAGTCCAGCGGCCGGCGCGCAAAGCATGCTGGGATACCCTTGCTCCTGTGAGGATCCATCAGACCCATCCTCGAAATGTGGGTAGAGCCAGGACGCGTTTGAGGACGCGAGAATGAGGATTCTTGGAATTCGGACAGTACTCGTCACTGCGCTTTGACGTCATCGACCTCAAAATGCGCACTCACAAGCATCCTACCCCTGGATTCGGACACAGCCCCTGTGTATATAAGCTCTGTCTTGTCTGTGTCTGGTGTCGGTTCATATGTTGTCAGCGTTGCTCGTGCTCTGTTCTGAGCTTTTGCCTTCAGGTCTTCGTGCTCTTGGTTGAGCTGTGTCTCCAGGTTTTTGTGCTCTAAGAAGAGATTTGGGTGTTCCTGTTCCCCAGGACTTATTGGACTTTGGCTCGCTGCCTTTGGATTACTACCTTAATAAAGGATTTTTACTTTATCCTCCACCTCTGCCTCATTCATCTGGTATCTGCATCTTGGGTCCTAAAACATCCTCCTACACCAACTCATGACATATGCATGCAAAGCCCCATTTTTAGTCTTTTCAGCACTTTTGGAATTTTAATGATATCTTGAACGGTTCAGGAATTATGGTAATGAGAAGTTCGCATGTCCAATCCCGTCTGCGGCCACTGGTTGGTAATAAGAATATTGTGGCATTAACAGAGGGGTGTCGGCGGTCAGGGCTAGGGGGCCCCCCAACACAAGGGGGCCCCAGGCGGCCGCCTACCTATGCCTAATGGCAAGGCCGGATTAACCATACGGGCAACTGGGCAATTGCCCAGGGCCCACGATCTCTAAAGGGCCCAGGGCAGCAAGGGCACGAGCAAAATACTGTAGGCCTATCTGTAATCTCCCGCTTTATATTAAACTAGGGTGACCGTACGTCCGGTTTTCCCCGGACATGTCCACTTTTCACTTTCTGTCCGGGCGTCCGGACTGGGGGTTCTTGTATTGATGAAAATGTCTGGCTTTTCATCCAGGAGCAGGGATCGAATTATGGGGGAGTTAGATATCCTACACATCCAGGGGAGCCGGAAAAAAGTTTTCTACTGATATTACATCATTTATGGACTCTTCTGAGCAGAGAGCGGCACAGCGCGTTGTTGCGCAGCGCTCCAGGCAGCTGCTTCCAGCGCACGGTCCATTCTCAAAGTGGCGCAACCAAAAAAACTATAATTAGCACACGATCGTTCATGTCCGCACATGTTCTCTACTTTCTGTCTAATTTGCGCCTGAAGCGGTCTGTTCCTGCGGACCTCATCACCTGTGCTGCGGAGATTTCACCTCACTGACGCAGCATCGAAACGCGCTCTCCGCTTTGCGGTCAGGAGATCCCTTTGATCTGCTCAAAAATAACTGATGTGGTGAAAAAGTAAGAATCCAGGCAGCAGTTTTTCTGGAGAGTTTAGAGGAGATGCAGGAAGATGAGAGACTGACAGGACAGGAAAATAGTTCAATAAAAACAAGAAAACAAAACAAAGTGTTGAAAAGTAAACTGTAGGTAGATCTATCTCCACTACACGTTTTTACCTGTATAAAGCAATAAGTTATACACATGTAGTATTTATACATCTGATACAATTCAGATCACCTTCAAAACTCAGTCACACACCCAGGGCCGTTTCAAGACATTTTGGGGGCCAAGGCAAAATGACCCCACCCATCCCCACCCCCCATAACTGGGCTCCCCAGGAGCCTCTGTGTAATTCATACCCTGTCCAGTAGTGTTAGTTATACAGTGTTTATAAAAGCTCCTCAGACATTACTGACATGTTATCAGATGATGAGAGATGAGAGACGCTTCGCTGCCTTAGACTTTGAACGTCAGTTGAGAGTCAGTCTCATGCAGACTGACCAATGAAGAGAGGACCTCAATTTAAGACCCTCTCCTCATTGGTCAGTCCACACGAGGTGGGTCAAAGGTTACCCTGAGCGAGTTACGTGATGTCAGGCATTCAAGTATTGAGTATATTTACTGCATATTACAGTAAAATATTCTGTATGTGACCATATTATGGTGATCCTTGGGTCGTGATGATGGGGCCCTTGAATATTGTTGCCCAGGGTACAACAAAGTGTTAATCTGGCCCTGCCTAATGGTAAAACCACCTCTGATACACAGTCAGAAAAATAAATTACGCTGAGAGAGGTGAAGTACCCGAGTCACAGGCTGTTCCTTCTCCAAATGTGCATTTCGTCCATCACTGTGTGACTCAACGTGGTCTGACACAGCAGTGTGTTGAATTTTGACAAGCCTGACAGATGAATCAACGTTGTCATTTGACTATGCAAATATTTCACCCACTTGGTCTCTGTTCAACAGATACTTGGGAATTGGTGAGGGCACCATTTCCTGTCAGCGCAGATGACAGCAAGCCTCAAGCCCAGCCTCCATTTGCATCATGTTCAAGCAAAATCATTTACGTCAGAGGGGTAAAGGCAGGAACAGTCATCCACCGACCTTTAAATATTCGTACAATTAAGTAGTTTCACAGCAGTAGAGAAGAAGATTTTGAGAAAGAAAAGCCTAACGTGCCACTGAAAGGCATTCAGCTGTTAAGACGGCTTCATTTAGCTGTCTTCTGACTTTTTACTTTGTCCATATTCTATGTTTCAACAAACCTACATAAAAAAATATTGTGAGTTTATAACTATTAGAAGAAATGCAACATGCACATCCACAACACTGAGCTCTGCCCAGAAGAAACCCACATACACTTCTGTAACAGAAGGATACCCCTGATGGGTTTCTTCTGTTTTCAATGTTGTCAGAATTAAATGTTTCAGAAATTCAGTTTCAAACAAATATAACCTGAACAAATACAAAAAGCAGGTGAGACGGGCCTTCGTACCTTTTGGTAATAAAGCTCTACAGTGGATAGAGTGATTGTCCCTGCCCACTTGGCCAGAACAGGAATGGTAGGCAATTTACCCTGGTGTGTGTGTGTGTCTGTGTGTGTGTGTGTGTGTGTGTGTGTGTGTGTGTGTGTGTGTGTGTGTGTGTGTGTGTGTGTGTGTGTGTGTGTGCGGCACAGCTCCAAGAGCCGCTCAAGTCACCGCGTCTCGTTATTGGCGCTATTTAAACCAATGTTGTAAAATTACTTCTGCTCAGCCCAGATGTGCTCACTTGTGCACCCGTGAGCCGTGATTCCACTGGAACGCGTCTGACCTTTGACAGACGCACTCTGAACTTCAGATCTTCAGCTCGCTGTTAATAGCCTGAATGGGAATTATTTCTTGATTATTTTGTTACATCCACAATGTTCTGTGTGTGAGGTTTACAATGTCAGAACACCTGCATGAGACAGGGTGTTAATTATAATCTGCCAGAATGACTCACCACCTTCAGATTTCTCCAACACCGTTAAAAAAGATCAAATGCGGAACATATCGGCGTGCGCAGGCCAGAGTGCTGAAGCTCGGCGCATTGTTATTATGAAGCTAGGGCACATGCGGAGGACACGCGCGCAACAATATACTTGTTTTCAATTACATTTATTGTGCCAACTTACTTTTTCTTAGGCCCACCCACAAATGAGTTTCTGGCTACGCTAATGGTGACATATGACAGACTTCTCTGAGCTCTGCAGCCATTACACTTTTCACCTCGCGCACCCCCTAGCGGCAGCTCGTGCACCCCGAGGGGTACGCGTACCACACTTTGGGAATCCCTATCAGGGATTTTTATTAGTAAACCTGCTAATATGTTTCCCCTGATAAATTCTCACCCCCTTACACTTATGTGTCAAAAAAGCAAATACTGCTGCTTTTCCTCTGCAGTCTAATCATGTCCAAACTCACTTCAACAATCTTCTCTGGAAAACATTTCGACCGTCTCTATAAAAATCCCTGCCTCTGCATCATTTCATCAGTAAAATGGAGTCAAATCCACATTCTGTCATCTGCTAAATAAGGAAATGTTGCAACAAATACATGATCCAACATCCACAATGAGGTACACAAGCATGGAGCTGCAGAGCCGAGGTCAGCACTTATTACCCAGAGACAATCAGCACTTGTCATTGTTTTTCATAGTCAAAGAGCATAACGTGACTTCCACTAATCCACAAAGTAATTACCAAGAAGCTTTTCACAGGTGCCAAGGATCGCGGCTTACATTTTAAATAAAATATAAACAAGGGAAAAATATCAAACCCATTAATCTTTCATTAAGCTTGCCGGATAAAAAAGAATCACTTAAAGTATCATTCGCTACCATCACTGCAAGGGCAGAAGCCCCCCCGCTAACATCAAAGGCTTCTCAGAGAAACAGAGCGGGAGCGAGTGAGTCAGTTAGCTGAATTTGGCTAAGAACCAGCTCCTTGTTGGCTTTTAATGTGAACGCACTCATAATGGCAGCAGAGAAGGCACCAGCGCTCTTTAGTGGGCTTTGTGGCACACCAAACAATTCACTGTTGTTGTTCAAAGAACAGCTGATTCAGGCTGAATGTTGACAAAGGTGGAGGACTCGTCTTCAGCTGGGGCCCATCTTTGTGTCGCTCAGAGATCAGAGGCTTCTCATGGCCGAAGAATGGGAAGACTTCGTTTGAAACACACACACATATACACACGCACACACACTTGTGGCGCAGCAGGAGGAGTGGCTGACATATTTGTCGGGCCTATGTAAAAGCACTCTCTGACTCATTTGTGTGTCTGGGTGGGGCATTTCCAAACTATTTAGCAACTCTTAAACGTAAGATGAGGCAGTGGTTTTCTATCGTACGTATTAAACTATCGGATGGTTTGACTTTGCAGATGCGGCTGCTGTGGTTAACGACAGCAAGGCCACAGACCACCTGACAGGAACACAATGCTGGCACCGACGTCCCGTCTTCTCAATAAGTCTCTCACAGTTGTTTAAATTCGCTTAATCATCCTGGCGGTGATGCCAAGTAGGTTAATAACATGCAGTGGATTAAGGTTGTAGCATTGGCAACGCCGCTAGACCGAAGAACGGGTTCAGCGGGGAGGAAAATAAAGCTATCACAATAAATGTTCCTAACAGGCCTGTGCTGCAGTGCTTCGCTTTCAGGATCCAGTGGCATGTTCGTTTCTGTCTCCGTGTACGCTACACAAAGCAGGTGATGTGCTTCACAGGCCCGCTACATTACATGACTTAGTCATGGCTCCCACTGAATTAAACACAGGGAAAGACTTTCTTTTTATCTTCTGCCAAAGAGCTAAATCTGACCACTGCAACCGACGCTCGCCCTCCCCTTTGATAGTGAAAGCATAGGAGCCTCACACGTATCAGCTCGGCCTCGTTTTTTAATGATTCTCCCGCAAACGTTGACAAAAACAACAAAAGTAAAGCAAAGAGAGGATTCCCCCTGCAGAGCAAACACTCCACATTTACACGGGTGTTCTGTTTGCTGCACAGGTGAGCAGCTTCCTGGTGTAAATAACTGGACTGGACGTGTGTTATCCGTAGCTGGATGCAGCGCCTCGGCTCAGAGAACACACCAAAATGTTTTTCTGGGTTCGAGCGACTCATCTTTGCTTGTGGGGCATTGTGATATTCTTGGACAAGTAGGGATGAAAGCCTAAGGTCCTGTGGCTAATGAGACACTGAGGCAGTGGGAATGATGGTTTTAATTACTGCCCAGGACTGGTCCACAGGGGGCGATTGCTGAAGAGCATGCTGAGTGTCCTGGGTTGGGAGTTCAGACTGATGCCAGTCATGCTGCGCCTGGCTGCCTTTGATGCTCACTTCCCTCTGCTTTATTCCCACATTGTGCTTATTAGATTCTTTGCTACAGATGCTTCACTGCACCTTTGCTCAGAGCGACGCTTTGGACAAAGAAGGGCATGGTGACTGAGAGTTAAACTTTAAAGCCCCGGAAAGTTTCAGCGATGCATGACATAATCTGCTCTGGATTGCAAATCTGCATTGTGTCCATTCAACTGTGGATGTGTAGTAGAAAAAAACGCATCAAAAAACAACTACAACAATCTGTAAATGACATAGTAGAAGGTCAGATATGAGGCTAGAGGGGGTACTGTCTGTCTCTTCAGCTGCTGCATGATCTCTGTCGCTGTTCTCCTGCAGCTCAGCTGTGGACCAACCCTTGTTGACTTTTCAGAGATCACAGTGAGTCATCCTCATGTGTGTGTGTAAGTGTGTGTGTGTGTGTGTGTGTGTGTGTGGGGGGGGGGGGGGGGGGGGCTCTGACTCCACTGTGGTCAGACACCCCCACACACACACACCTTGACCTCATATCCCTTCAAAATAAAATAAATGGTGTGGCAGACACATTTTTTCCGATCATCTATAAACGTATGATTTTGTGAAGATTCCTTGGACAAAACTTCTCTTGCCTTCCACATTTAGGTGAGCTTTTCAGTGCTCTTTTATATATATATATATATATTTATATATATATATATATATATTTTTTTTTTTTTTGCATTTATTCAGCCTGTAAACACAAGCTCTGCACCTCAAGGCCATCAGCTAGTTGGTTTTGTTTTCAGCAGAGCAGGAAACTGTATAAAGTTAAAGTTAAAGTCCCATTAGTTGTCACACACACTGATGTGTGTGCGAAATTTATTCTCCGCATTTGACCCATCCCCTGGGGGAGCGGTGAGCTGCAGACACAGCCGCGCTCGGGAACCATTTGGTGGTTTAACCCCCCAATCCAACCCCCTTAATGCTGAGTGTCAAGCAGGGAGGCATTGGGTCCCATTTTTTCAAAGTCTTTGGTATGACCCGACCAGGAATCGAACCCTGATCTCCCAGTCTCAGGGCGGACACTCTACCACTAGGTCACTGAGCTGGTATGTTTGCAGAGCTGCATGGGAACCCACTGGAACTGTGTCCTCGGTGCTCGGATTGTCAGGAAGTGAAAGATAAGGGCTGAAGCATTTCTAAAAAGGAGGATTGATACTTTTACACCAACATGGTGGAAAAGGGAAACTCCTGATTTTATGCCATTGTGGGATTATTTGTTGATATCTAGCTGTCAGAAGTGAACGTCTGACACATTTTCAGGCTTTTTTCAGGTGTTTCTAGAGTACAGATCCCCACATTCATGAAATACGTGTTAGTGCAAGTAAAATACTCAAATTTAATGTTTTAACATGAAAATCCAATGAAAAAAAAAACAAAAATATTGGGAAAATCTTTGTTTGTTTTAGGTTTTTCACTAGGAATGGAAGGCAGATTGAACATAATATATATATTTGTTTTTTACAGCACAATGGGCTCATTAAGCACGCTTCCACAGCAACCAAAGGATGTAATTTAAATTTTTATCTTCTTCCCTTTCTGTTTTTAACCCAGTAGCTGAAAGCAGCATGCTTATCACTCACAGAGGACAACATTTCCTCTGCAGTGTTTGTCAAAGGAAGTGATCTCCACCTTCTGGTGCAGGATAGCCGTGATCCTTCTCCACCATCACTGGCAAAGTCAAGCTGCACAACAATAATGTCCCTATAATTGTAGCTCCAGCTCTGGCCTATATTCTTTTGGAAACGGCGTGCGTGTTTGATGTAATGGCTGTGTTGTGTTTGTGGGGAACTCTCTGATGCCGAGCAGATTAGGTTCCACAAGAGATTAATCTAATTTTCGTAACCCGCTTACTGATACCACGATGGAAGATCTTTATTTTTTGGAATTCCCTCTTGCTCTGGATTTGCAATCAGGGGTTCAAGCTTAATGGAGTCACTATGAATTAAGTAAAACGAACGCTTTGATCTAGTTTTGTTTTTAATGAATGAAGCAGGAAATTAGGTTGAAAACAAATGCCATGGATCCACACAGAAACGTGTTGGTGAGAAGTGTGTATTTTGGGGAATATGCAGCCAGTTTGATATACTAACTGTGTGCCATGTTTCCTTTCATCAGCTTTGGGCCGTAGTATCTCACAGAGCGTGATTAGCGTAAGCGTGGAATCCGTGCTGCTGGAGGCTGTGGGGCAAGCTTGAAGCCTGAAGCGCATTCATCAACGTCCCTGGCAGGGTGTGGAGGTTCCTCCAGCCATTTCTCAGTGTTAGTATTATTTAAATATATTTTTCTATATACTGATTTATTTCATTTTGGCAATATTGTAAGATGTTTACTAATGGGTGCACACATTTAGTAATTTATCTTACACATAGTTTTTTTGATCATTAACTATTTTCATTTGTATTCTGAGATTGGATGAACTGGCAGAGAGAGGGGACACGCCCAGTGTAACTCCATGCAGGAAGTGGAACATTCCATCTGGCTCCTGGAAGCAGGGAGCGTGATAATGAAGAAACCAGAAACCAGACGTTCTGAAGCTCTATTGAGTTTACCAGATTTTGTTAGGATGTATTAGTTAAACTCTTTTTGTGGTAGTTATATTTTGTTGACTTAGTTTCCTAGGTTTATTTACTATTTGTCTTAGTGTTTCCCTTGTCTCTCCCCTCCTCGTTGTCTGTAGGCTAGCCTTTGTATATAAATTCCCCTGTGTGTCTCAGTTTTTGGAGAGTCTTGCTTGTTACTTTTAGTTAAGGTTATTTTTGTGGCCATTTTTTCCTTTGGGCCCGGTTTTGCTTTGATTTTGTTTAATTCTTTATGAAATAAATGGAGAAAATATTCTTTTTATACCATTGTCCTGGAGTTTTACTGCTCGGTCCCTGACACAGGGTGCACCTTTCTCAGCCTCACACCACTCAGCTTGCAGTCCTCTCACTGACACCATTTTCTTTTTCTTTCATTTTTAATCTTTTTTTTCCCAATAGTCTTTGTTGTTGTCTCCTTCTGTTAGAAATAGCTTTACTTTGAAGAAAACTTTCTCCCTTTTCTATCAGAGCTTTAAAGGTGCAGCACCATTGTGGAGGTGGCACATTGTTCTGTGTGGAATAATGCTGAATGCTCTCTGCATGCACAAAAAATGTCACTGTACATTTTTGCTTCAA
Source organism: Nothobranchius furzeri (assembly GCF_043380555.1). Classification (NCBI taxonomy): domain Eukaryota; kingdom Metazoa; phylum Chordata; class Actinopteri; order Cyprinodontiformes; family Nothobranchiidae; genus Nothobranchius; species Nothobranchius furzeri. Next base: position 38,463,296 of record NC_091757.1, read on the forward strand.
GCTTTTGCTCCTTATCTTCCTTTTTTATGCAACAATCCGGCTTGATGACATTCATGTTCTGCCGTTTGCTTCATTTCTCCACAGTCTTCCTCCTGCAGGTAACAGTGACTAAAACAGATCCTCCCAGAACCATCCCCCAGGTCTGAATTTATAATCACTCTTAGATCGCAGACATGAAAGACTTGCATGCATCCTCCTAAAATGCCCTCTGAGGTGGCAAGTTCTTTTTTTAAATAACAGAATGTAGAGTTTGGCAAAAAATTGCAACTATTTGTGAAGCTTCTCTTGAAAGAATGGCATAAAATGCATTTCTGACTTTGTGAAATAATTTCATGATTAAACTGTTAAGTTAAATTCTCACAAAGTCGCCATAGGTTGGAACCCTTCATGTTTGCTCCGGATCTGATGACAGTGACTTTCATTTTGTTAGAGTTTAGCTCAAAATGGCATAAAGAAACTCTTGAAAGTATATCATGTGACAAATAAGAGACCACTGCATCATTTATTAATAACACTTTATTTTAACAGGAATCAGAGGTCATTTAACAATGAGAAGCATGTTCACTAGGTTTTTATGAAACTCAGCAAAACTGCTGTATTTGGTCGAGGACACGTCCTGTGAACTGAAGTATTTACCTCCATCTAGTGGTCATAGTGGAGATTGCACCATATAAAAGAAAAAAACGGGAAAAGGAAAATGTGCCCTACATAAAATGAAATCACTGCGCCATGAAAAGTAGTACCAAAGATAAATCTTATTTACTTGTCAGGAAGTCAAATAAATAATATACATACAATTATTGTTCAAAGTATATACTTATAAAAGAAACATTTTTACCAAATAAAGTAAAATACTATCAAAGAAGGCTGATCAATTTGTGAAGGCGTAGGAATTTGTCAGTTGACTTTATTGAACAATAGCTCGGCGGTAACTACGTTGTTTGGTCTTTTTCTGCCGCCTGAAACTGGTGCTGGGAAGTTTCATCGATTAGAACGTGTAAATATCCAAAACATACGACTTTTCTGTTAAAGTGGAGTAAGGGATACCGTAAGTATATATTAAGTTACATCTTTTATTGGGACTTACACGTGCTTTTGATAACATTTGAACGGCCAGCAAATGGTAGCCAATTTATCTAACATTTTTTGTTTTAAATTTAAATAAAGCGTGTGTTTTTATTCGATTTATTTGTTTTTACTTTTCAGTTGAAAGCCGTTGGAAAATGACTGGTCGGGCACGAGCAAGGTCACGTGGAAGAGTACGTGGTCAGGAGACTGCAGTTCCAGGAGCGGTAAGTAAAGCTAATATGATACAGGTTATAAGTAGGCATTTAAAATGTTTGCAAGTTGATTTCTCTAGTTGCTACACCGCTCCTGACGGGGCAGGTTTATATCGGTCTCATTGACATGTATACTGGACAATTCGTTTCCATAGGCTCCAATAAGTTTTTAAGGCAAAATGGGAGATGGCCACCACCGCCATTTTGACCGTGTCACAGATTCTGTTAAAGAGCAAGTAACGTCTAAATTAACTTTTTTTTTGCTGATGAACTGTATAAATGAGTGCCTAATAGTGTTTTAAATGTGTGCATTCTTTATTTTAGCATTTTGGTGCATTTTCTTTAAAAATTAAAAATTCTGTCTAAAAACCACAGTAATGCGCCACCTTCAGCTGAAAACATAGAATTTGAGTCATTTTGAATAAATTTTAGCCAATGGCTAAAGAGTAAAGTACTACGTAAACCAGTAGAGTACTACGTAGCAGCTCCGTGCCAAAGTTATAAAAGCAACGAGCGTCTCGGCCACGCCCTGTGGCGAGTGGGAGATGGATTTGCAAGCAAGCTTAGGAGGTCAGCGGTAGTTCAGCATTAGCATATAGCATTAGCATATCCTAGTCTTTAGCATATCTTTTAGTGTTATAAATACTTATTTAGTGTTAGCTTGGCTGTTGGATATTGTAGTTTAGTTAGTGTTTGGCTGTTAGTGTAATTGGGAAAGTATTTCGGGTTTAGTGTTCCATATCGTCTTAGTATTGGTGATTAGGTGTAGTGTAGTATGGTTGCGGTGACTCTGTAGGCATTTTACCCGCGATTCTGCACGCCTCCGTTTGAAGAGGGAGGCTGCCCACCGTGGCTCCTCTGCGATTTAGATGCAGCCCACCGACTCTGCTCCCCCACCACGGCGGGCTCCAGTCTGAGGTGAGTAAGCTAAATAAACGTTTTAACATCTTCTAAAGACAATTCCCTACCTAAATGCAAAGTCTGAGAGACGTGGTTCACTTCCTTTAGCTAGTCAGTCGGCAATTCTGCAACAGTGTCTCTAACTGACGCAGCACTAGTTGACAGACAGCATTACAGCGTGAAATCCAGCTTGTGACCCGGTTCTGTAAGGAATTCTGTTCAGGAGGTCACATTTCAGGCTCTCCACATCATGTGTGACTGACTTTTACGTTATAACAATGATCACACACTAGGAATGTTATAAAGCGCCTATATAGGAGATTCTTTTGTATATTATCTGACTTTCTAAACTCCCAACAACAATGTGCTTCTATTTTTTTTTTTCAGGCTAAATCTACCCAAGACACTGGCTGTCAGACTGATTTAGCTGCAAGAATGTACTTGTCCAGGCTGATGCACAAACGCTACAACTAATGGTCTAAGTTGAGAGACTTAAAATCGCAGAACAGTTTTCAGGCGAGGCCGAAGCTCAGACTGAGGCCTTTCCCCGTGGTCTGATGCTCATTAATTATTCAGAATTTTAGGCATTTAATATGCTTAAACAGAAGAGTGACAAAAAAATTCACCCCCTCAGAGTTGTCATGAGTGTAAACTAGATCTATTAAACCTAAAACATGTTTTGGAACCAGGCTGTAAACATGTTTATTTCTGCAGTGAAATTGGTATTTTTAACATGGGAGTCGATGAGGATTTGCTCCCTTCTGACACCAGCCTCCAGCGAATGAAGGTGGAATTGCAAGTTTTGCCACTTCCATGTTGGCTTAAATTTCAGACCCGAATTATGGGGTCTTGGATCAGTCTCTTAAGAGTGTGTCGGCGTCCAGGGGCAGGATGCTGTTGTAAGCATGTCTTAATGGCTAAAAATTGATAAAGTAGGGCTGCAGCTATCGAATATTTTTGTAATTGAGTACTCTATCAAATCTTATCGATTAATCGAGTACTCTAATAAATTAGTCTTTTGTGTTTGTAAACCATTATATCAAATAGCATGTTATAAAATATGAAAGACCTCTTAAAATGAGCAAGCCAGTTAAGTTTTATTCAAAATTAGTTTTCAAAACTTCAGCGCTTCAACTTTATTTCACAGTAAACCAATGCGAGCGGCTGCGGCCCAAATGGCACCTGAACCGCTCATGGCACATGCGCAAACATTTCTCGCTAGCTATTTCCCTATTAACACATGTCCGTTTGAATTTCTACACTTTTTTTTTCTCACACAATAACAAGGATTGCCGAGAAAGCATGTTTGCCGTGGTCATGTCAAGCTATACTGATCACAAAACATTAATTTACTTTCGTTTTCCTCTGCCACTCTCATAAATACCCGTGTCCTCCTGCAGCAATCCCGAGGGACAACAGACATCAATAACAACACAGTAAAAAGTCAAGATGTGTAAAAACTGCTATTTTTAGCACATTTTAAGTCTGACGTATTGCTACCAGATGCACAGTGTGAGCTGAAACTGAGTGCTACAAATTAAAAAGTTGCACAGTGTACACAGAATATATAGAAATACAGGCTAAAATGCATTATCTTGTAGAGGCTCTGAGTCAGCTTGCATAAGTGACATTTACATGTGGATGTCAGGTGCTGCAGCATCGAGGATGTGGTGTTGTGGTAGGCTAAATCCATTTTACAGTATTTACACTGGACGACGTTTTCTGCCTTGGTCCCACACCTTTGACATCTTCTGTCTTTTTTGCACTCTGCCAGTGTCCACGTTATTCGCCATGGCTTAAGAGAAAGTTAAGTTACATTCGCTACTCGTGTGTGCATTCAGTGCAGTGTGTATGTGCGTCACTTATTTCGGTCCAGGTGAAACATGACCCCGGGCGATTGCAAAGCTATGAATTTATTAAGCATGAATTAAACGAAGCCTCGAGGCAGAGAATTTCACTCAAGGATTTTTTGTACTCAAATTATTCGAGGTACTCAAGGAATTGTTTCAGCCCTAATAACAAACACTTACAGTTTGATTTAATTAAAGGTTTACAACCCTAGTCACAAATAAAGTACATTTTTCCCCATGTTTTTTAATCACTATAAATTTAATGCTTACAACGTAACCTGTTTTGTTTGCAATGCTTAGCCTACATCTTTATTAAATGTGTTTAGCTGTAACTTATAATTCTCTAACATGTACACAGGTTGAAATCAGTTCTGCAGAGAAATTCTCAAGATCAGTCTGCTTTGTTTACAAATGTAGTTAAATCTTACCTGCATTCTAAATAAATACCATAAGGTTAAACCCAAAATGAAGGAAGGATTTAGCCAAATAAAACGCATGCTGGGTCATCCTTTTACAAGTAGAAGATTTTGTCCTCCAATGACTCAAGTGTATCGTAAATTAAAGTGAAGCCTGAGGGTTAAATAATGCTCCCAAACTTTTGAGCTACTTTGCCGACTCACCATGTTTTCTTTCTCCGATGATGAAGGCTGATCTGGATGGCTACTACTGCGCATGCGGCTCAGCAGCAGAGAGGCGGGAAGCAGCTGCCAAATGTGCAGCAGCAGGCAAGACTAAAAAAAAGTTTGTAAAATATAAAATGCGTCGACTATTAAATCAACTACTATGTTGACGTCGCCTTGGCGAGTCATGGCAGCCCTATTGTGTAATCAACCCGGCCAGGCTGGGCAGAGTGGAGAGGAGCAAACCCGATGCTAGAGCTGAAGTTGAAATCTTCATCCAGCTTTTTTTCATTCGCACTAGGGCTGGGTAATGTGGCCTAAATTCAATATTACGATATATTGACTATTTCACCACAATAACGATAAATGGACTATAACGACTGGTATGCACAGAAACCAAAGTTGTCCACTAGATGGAGTTGTCACATTTATTACGTTGAGTCACATTTCTACGTGACTCAAGGTGGTAACTCCTTTTAAAGGGACATGAATGTTGCCAACATATACACATCTTTTCTTTATCAAATTTATTGACACAGGGAACATTTTCGATAAGTCAGAAATTTTGATAACAATAAATTTTCGATTAATTGCCCAGCCCTAATCCACACTAGTGATGTGCGAGTCATGAACAAATAATTAAATACTCAAGAATCACTTAACTGACTAGTGAATCACGATTCACTGCTCCAACTGACTCATGCCTGTTACTGTTGGCAAACTAATTTCATAAGTAGAAATATATCTGGCTCATCATTAAAATTGTTACAAAAGACAAGAGCAAGTTTAACAAAAGCATTTTCTTACCTTTTCTGGGCTGGGAGCTCATTAATTCACAGTAGCAATGCTTTTCTAACAGCACGTTTGAGTCACTCCTGCCCTGTCTGAGAGCTAGCTTGCAGTGCTAATTGTAGTGTGACAGTGTGAGCATCCTGTCACAATGTCCCGATTGATCATGCGCCCTGGCTACTTGGCCAAGGGGATGTCCCTTTGGCTGACTGGTTAGAGTGTATGACTCTCACCCGGGAATATGGGGATCGAATCCCGCCCGGGCCCTCGTTTCTCCACCTTGCCACATTTGGCGTTGTTGGCAGGATCCATGTAGTACTGTCAAGTAGGTCCATGGATGTGAAGTTTGTGGCACCCTGCGCGGGGAGCACGAGGACGTGCTTGTGGAAAGAGGGGGGAAGATGTGACAGTGTGAGCATCCTGTCACAATGTCCCGATTGATCATGCGCCCTGGCTACTTGGCCAAGGGGATGTCCCTTTGGCTGACTGGTTAGAGCGTATGACTCTCACCCGGGAATGTGGGGATCGAATCCCGCCCGGGCCCTCGTTTCTCCACCTTGCCACAGTAGCATGATCAAGTCACTATTACTCTGTAGCTTGCCTCACTCAGAGGACAAATAACTCACTCACCCCCTCCCTCACGTATTTCAGCTCATAGGAATCACTCAGTGGAAGCTTGCGGTAGTACACGACTCAAAAACCCCTAACTGCTGTCTTATGAGTCATGACACATGCCAGCCTGGCCTGCCAGACTTCTCTGTTTATTTCTGCACAGAGAAAGGGTCTGGGAACTCTCCTATTCAAATAACCCCACCCCGTGAGAATTCTAACCGAGCCAATCAGCGCTGAGTAGCATATGTCACACACCATAATGCTGAGTTTGTCAAACATGGCAACTGAACCGGAGTTTGCTGCGGCTTTCCTCTGTTCTAAATGACTTGAAGTCCTTTAAAACCACATGTAGAAGCGCTAAAAGCCTTTCTTGTAAAGGAAGATGTTTGTGCAGTTGCCAGACGCCTTTTTTTTTTTTTTTTACTGCAGCTAAAAAACTACATCACGCGGTTCAGTCGGCATTTCTGTCTTTTTTTCTGATTGGTTATTTTTGAGCTGCCTAGTCCAGCCCCTCATGTGCCTCTCTGCCTGTAAGTTACCAGACTCTTTCTCTGTGCAGAATTAAACTGAGGACGAGTCTGGCAGGCCAGGCTATCCCTCTGCAGGTTTAAGTCTTCCCTCAAAACACACTTATTTTAGCCTGGCTTATCCCACGACTGTCTTCATACTTCAGCGTGACACTTCTCTATTAGTGGCAGCTTGTGACATTCTTCTGTACTTTTTACCTCACTAACGTTGCTCATTTAGTTTTTACTTGTTTCTCTGTCTCTTTCTCTATGCTATTTTTAAATGTGCTTTATAAATAACCTGGTATGGTATGGGATAGGAGTCACCCAGTGGAAGCTTGCAGTAGTACATGACTCACTAACCCAGTTTTCAGGTCATGACACACAACTCACAGTACGAATCACTATCACCCCCCACCGGGTTTCAGCTCATAGGACTCACCCAATGGAAGTTTGCAGTACTACACAACTCATTCTCCCCTCCCTCACGGCTCTCAGCTGCAGAAACTCAGTTTTGTAGTGAAATGAACTTTGCTCTGTCTTAATTATAACCAATGAGATGTGATGATTCCATATGAATATAACATATCAACCTGATTGATCTTTGAATGTTTAATCAGAAGATTATAGTGTTTTTCTCTTTCCCTCAAAAAATCTTAATTTTCTCCTGGTTTGGCCCAGCACAGTTAACTTCCCAATTGTAGCAACAGCCTTATATCATAACCACATAAGTGGAGAAAATGTTCTGTAGCAATGAGTGAATTTGCTGTTGCATTAAAGTGATGCTAACTATTGTTTAACATTTGAACTTATTTTCTGATTTTTTAAATTTATTAAAAAAACAGGTATGGGATGTTTTTCTGTATTCGGAGCATCAGAAAATGTTTTATGGTGGAGGTGATGCTTTAAAGTCACTGAGAAACAGCATGCATGCAGTTTGTTGTTTTGCCGCTAATACAGCAGCAGGTGCAGCTGCAGATTTTTTCAATAAAAACAGAATGTTGTAATGGAATTCATGCATTAGTTTTTGTTTGCTTTGAACCCAGAGCAGACATCACACGCCAGACGACATCAACACTGCATACTTTAGTATTTGTTTATTTATTGCGAGCAATATCGATATCGCAATATTAAGCAATGTTATTGAATATTGCAGGTTTTCCTAATGTCATGCAGCCCTATCAGGAAGTAGTTCTTGTTTTAATAAACTCATTGTTTATAAATTTTGGCAAATCAGGATTTGAGGGCTTTACCAAAAATTCATCAGAAGACACGCCTTAAGATACAAAGGTGTTAACACTTTGTGAATGAAAGTGTTAAAAACTCTTATGTGAGTTGAATATTAACATTTAAAAGGATCTTATTGTAATGTGTATGAGTGTAAACATTGATTAACTTGTTAAATCAACATATACTGATCTGGTGTATATATCTGAAATGGAACATTGTAAGAACAATATTAATTTTAAATTAATTGATTTAAGCACAGATTATTCAAACATTTGATTTAAACATCTTGTTCATTAAACACTTGATTATTTAAGCTTATGAGTTGTAAAGTCATGTAGGCTTCAAATAGGTTCACTTTATTCAGAGAGAGGAATGTTGCTGTCTTACTTTACGCAGAGTAGGGATGGGTACTGAATTCGGTACTTTTTAAGGTACCGACCGATAGGGATGGGTACCGAATTTGGTACTTTTTAAGGTACCGACCAAATTCCACAGTACCGACCGAGCACCGATTCACATCATTTCAAACGGTGCCTCGTTTCGGTACCTGTCCTTCTTAACGAGAACTTGCCAAGACAACTGCGCATGCGCAAGAGCGTTATGTCGTCGGTCCCTGCGAGCGAGTTGTAAACAGAGCAGCAAGGGTAGAAAGAACGCACGCTTAAGCTTGGGTCCACTTCACTAAATGTGATGGGTAACTGGGTGATGAAACCAGCGACAGACAACGATCTAAGTGAGACATCCTCATCTTAATCTGCTCCGGTAGGTAAATAAAATGTTTAAGATAACGTTACCTTGATATGTTAGCTTCCGTTTCGCTAATGGTGCGTTCGCTTTCTCCTCGGAACTCCGAATTTCCGACTAGTAGAACATGAACACGCTCTAAAGTTTGGCTTTACTTTACTAAATGCGACGGGTGACTGGGTGAAGATTAAACCAGCGACAACGGTCTAAGTGTGAGGCATTATCGTTTTAATCTGCTCCAGCAGTTAAATAAACTGTTAAAGATAACGTTAGCTTGATATGTTAACTTCCATTGCCACCGTTGTTGTCAGCTAATGGTGCGTTCGCTTTCTCCTCGGAAATTCTAACTTCCCAGTAGGAAAAATCAAATGAAAAAAGATGGCAAAAGGAATGAAGATACACAGTAAATTTAGTTCACAGTAAAGATGTTTGCTTCAGTTTATTTATCAGCTTATAAAAATACAAGGGCGATGTTCAAATACAAACAGTTGAATGTTATTTATCGTGATATTTTTCAAATATGGTTATATATTAAGAAAAATGTATATTTAATTATAAAAGAAAATTAAAATAATAAACACTCAAAAGTATCGAAAATTGGTACCGTTAAGTACCGGTATCGATTCGTAGGTACCAGGAATTGGTACCGGATCGATTCAAATGTCAAAGGTACCCATCCCTACCGACCGAATTCCATAGTACCGACTGAGCACCGATTCACTTCATTTGAAACGGTGCCTCGTTTCGGTACCCGTCCTTCACAACGAGAACTTGCCTAGACAGCTGCGCATTCGCAAGAGCGTTAAGTCATCGGTCGCTGCGAGCGAGTTGTAAACAGAGCAGCATGGTAGAAAGAACGAACGCTAAAGCTTGGGTCCACTTTACTAAATGTGATGGGTAACTGGGTGATGAAACCAGCGACAACGATCTAAGTGAGACATCCTCATCTTAATCTTCTCCGGTAGGCAAATAAAATGTTTAAGATAACGTTAGCTTGATTTGTTAGCTTCTGTTTCACTAATGGTGCGTTCGCTTTCTCCTCGGAGCTCCGAAATTCAGACTAGAAGAACATGAACGCGCACTAAAGTTTGGCTTCACTTTATTAAATGCGACGGGTGATTGGGTGAAGATGAAACCAGTGACAACGATTTAAGTGTGAGGCATCATCGTTTAAATCTGCTCCAGCAGTTAAACTGTTTAAGATAACGTAGCTTGATATGTTGGCTTCCTATGCCACCATTGTTATCATCTAATGGTGCGTTCGCTTTCTCCTAGAAAATTCTAACTTCCCAGTAGGAAAAATCAATTGAAAAAGGCCGGTAAAGGAATGAAGATACACAGTAAATTTAGTTCACAGTAAAGATGTTTGCTTCAGTTTAATTATCAGCTTATAAAACTACAAGGACAATGTTAAAATACAAACAGTTGTATGTTATTTATCGTGATATTTATCAAATATGGTTATAAATTGAGAAAAATATATATCTAATTATAAAAGAGAATTAAAATATAAATCACTCAAAAGTATCGAAAATTGGTACCGTTAAGTACCTGTATCGATTCGTAGGTACCGGGAATTAGTACCGGATCGATTCAAATGTCAAAGGTACCCATCCCTACGCAGAGATTACAGGACATTTGCAGGAGATCTTGAGTGAGACTATATGTCTCTGTGGAAAAATAATTGTGGCAAAGGTTTGTTTTGGGAATTTGGGCCCAGACACGGTGTTGTCCTGTCTGTACATGAAAGGTTATCTTGTGTCAATTAGATGGTAAAAAATTGACCACTTGGATACGTAACAGTTTCAACTTTTTTTTTTCTCCAGAACAAATTCAAATCCTTTTACTGTTAAATGGAGTTGAATTAGAACTAATTGTGCAAAATATATTGTCTGTTTACTAGGGCTGGGCGATATAGCCTAAAATCAGTATCACAATATATTGAGGATTTCACCTCGTTAACGATAAATGGACAATAACTACAGGTATGCGCAGAAACAAAAGTTGTCCGCTAGATGGAGCCGTCACATGTATTAAGTCATGTTTTTGCGTGACTCAGTGTGGTACAGCTTCGTAAGGAGACATGAATGCTGCAAACCTACAAACATCTTTTCATTTTTTTATTATCAAATTTATTGACGTGAGAAAAAATTATAACAATATGAGTCAAAGATTTTGATAACAATATATTTTCGATTTATTGCCAAGCCCTACTGTTTACAAATATTTGTTTAAGTTTTGATGCTCCTTTTATTCCATGACTTCTAGGGCTGTAGTGAAGCCTCGATGACGTCGACGGCTCGATTCTAAAAATTTGTCGACGTCAGATCTGGTAGTCGACGCACCACACCCACTTGTTACATCCCCAGGAGTTTGTAAATAGAGGTGGAATCTGCCAGTTTTTCCTCTAGTTCGCCCTCTTCTCCGCCTTCACTAACATCTCCGCCAAATACCGAAGACCCGGAACAACGTCCGTCCGCTACTAGAATCCTTTCCTGTTTTGCCCGTCTTCGTCTCCCGGCAACGGACAACAACTTCCGGGGTCTGATACGCTGCTCAGTCTCTTATCGCAGATGTGGAAAATCACTGGGAGCGTTTTCATAAAGAAGCTTCTTTCAGACATTAGGAAAGCTGTATTTGTGGTAGCAGTCTCTCCTCCATGCTGATCTGTTTGCTGGGTGGTGTTTGTTTATTTAAACTTGGTAACTTGAACTTAACGTTGGTAAAGATACTGTTATCATTTTTGCTAACGGCTTCTTGCGTTTGGACAAGCTGTTACGTTTTGGTTTAGAGTTAATCTTTTTTATGGTGTAGATCTCCCTTTTATTACATTTAGAGTGTTGTGGGTTTTCGGTTTAGTTAAAAATATCACCTTGAGTTTGGTTTAACCACCCAGTTTAGAGTTTGGACCTTTGGAGATCCCAGTGGGACATCCCTAGTTATTTGTACTTTTGTTTTAATTCCCCACAGACAGAATTATTATTATTCCCACCTCTGGATGGAAAGATTTGGTTTTTTTGTAGTTGTAAATAAACCTGATCATCATTTTAACTTTTAAATCCCGTGTTAATGTCCCTTCCTTTTTGCACACGAGCCAAACTCGCCAGGAAGGGTTGTAACTAGGGATGAGCGAGTACACCACTATCTGTATCTGTGTCTGTTCAACCAACTAAATTATCTGTATCTGTACTCGGAATGGGCGTGGCATAACCCGGAAGTGGGCATGATTTAACCGGAAGTGGGTTTGGTTTACATCAATATATTATTTTAAGTCTGAAATTGATATGGATTGATCAGAAGTTGCTTTGTGTATTGTTTATTTGAAAACTATTTACAGAGCAACCTCAGAATTGAGATTAAATATTTTTGATCACAATAGTGAAGGAACTATTTCAGAACAAGTGTTTCAACAAAATCAGAACATTAATATTTAAGTGCATGGATTAATAAATCTGAACTCATGCAGTAGGAACTAGAAAATATGAAATGCTTGAACCAGACACAACTTTATATATATTTTTAAATTTTAATTTGATTAAACTGATTTTTTTCTTAACGTTCTTGGCATGTTGCCCCACACAAAATTAAACAAAACAATGTGGATTGTGTGTCTGAGAGAGATAAGAGAGGGTGAGAGGGAGAGAGAGGGAGTAAAAAAAATACCCCGACCGGAGCAGAGGTGACTGATGCAGCACGTCAGCTCTGTCTTGTCAAATGCACCAGGTAAGTTACGAAAAAAGTAACTTTGAATATTCAACCGAAAAAGAGGCGAGCTGAAGAAAACCTAGGGAAAACTGAAGAAACGTGAGCAACAGTGAAGCAATCACAGCGAGATCTGTTTCTGTCTGTGTGTACGTAGATGAGCCGGACGGACTGCGCTTCCGGCCGGCTAGAGAGTTTTGTGTGTAGGGAGGGGCAGGCGCTTTATGTGACTGGCCAATCACAGAGCGTGAAGACAGTCAGTTACCCAATGAGGATTTTCCTTCAGCACGATTACAGATATTTACGAGTTTTACTCGTGTCATGCTCGTACTCATCAAAAATGCTTTATCTGAAACGAGTATCCGGCTCATCACTAGTTGTGACACCAATCGCCTCACGCTAGGGCTGGGCGATATATCGATATTCTTTAAATATCATTATAATTTTTAAACAAGATATAAGATGACTTTATATCTTTATATCGATATAACTGGCCAAACTGCTATGCTAGCGATTAGCCGCTATGCTAGTGACATGTTGCTCAGTCTGAGAGCCTCTGGGTAAATGTGCTGCTCTGAACTTTGCATTTGGCCTCCTGGTTTTTAATTACTTGGGGACGTTCAATGCCAACGGAGTTCTGTTTTCCATCCTGCTTGTGCGGAGAAACGAGCCAAACCCCTCCCTCCCCTGTGTAATGAGGAAACGGCTATGGAAAGCCGGAGTGGCCAAATGACCTGAAACATATTTAAAGGTTTGAATAGTAAACTATAGGGTTACCGTTGTTGGGGTTATTAGGAGCGAACAATTAGTAAGCTTCAACTTACTTTTGGATTCTTCAATAAATTCTGTAAATACGAGAATATTTACTGATTTATTAATTAATTAAGATATTCTTAGACATCTCCGGGGCACCACCCTTTAATTAGAAAGGGAAATGAATCCAAAACCTTATCAGTCTTTCTTGAAGTTCGTATAATCCTTGGAGCAGAGACTTCTCTTCGACACAACAAAGCTACTGGACACAAAAATCTGAATTTTATAACATTTAATTAAACAATTTGTTAAATGAATAAACAATGGAACAAATGAATAACAACCATGTGATATAATTGAAGATAGATGTGTTTGCGTGTGATGGAGGATGTATGAATGGGGTCCTTTGTTCTCACAAAGGAGTAGTGTGTGTGTGCGTGTGTATGGATTGAAAATGGAGTCTTGAATACAAGATGGCTGACCCCTTTGTCTGGCTAAAGTGTGGGTGGCAACTTGCACTTTAACTTCCAAGGCACTTAGAATCAGTAGTAACTTAACCTTAAATCACTCAAAACATTTCAAAGGATCATGAAACAACACAAAAGATTAATCACAAGTTAATATCTTTTAGTTTCACCACTTGGCCATAGTAGGAAACATTTAAAGATATTCAAACAATGATAAATAAGCAGTTTATTCTTTCAAAATGACCCGACGGACGTGTTTGGGACGAAAGAGGAAAACACGAAGCTACTTTTTAAGCAATAGCGCGGTTTTATTGCTTATTCTGGACTATAGAGGAAACGGAAGAAGAAGGAGAGAAAGAGATGAGTGTCTGATCACCAGAAGAGCGAGGCGTCCCTCACTCTTTGAGTTGACGGTTCTCCGTGTTTCTCCACAGTTCTCGGCGTCGTCCGTCGGCTTGATGGCTTTCTCCGCTGTTTTCGCGTTCTCCGTGAGTTTGACGGAGTTGCTGATTTTTCCAGCCCGGTTCTGTGTTCTTCCCTTCAGCAGCTAGAGCAGCGAGCGGTTGAACAGACCTGATGGCTTGTAGTTTAGTTTTCCAGCGGTTGCGTGGCTCAACTTGGGCACTTAGAGCTTCCGCGTGCTCAAGGAAGTCGGAGCGTTCGACAAGCGTGTCCTTACCGCCAGGTATCCTGGGCAAAAGAACAAAGTTTTCTTTGTTCCGTTAATGATTTATAGCTTGAGTTCGCGGGAAAGCGTCCATGAGCTCCCGCCTCCCGCAGAACGTGTTTCTGGTATTAGGCGGTGACATCATCCCAATGCTTCCGTGTGCAAAGCATCATGGGAAATGAAGTTTCTTGGCGCTGATGTGATTATTTGCTTTTCAGAGCAATTTAAGCACAGTCATTTTGGAGAAAATCACTGCATAGTAATTTCCTCATGAGGTCAGACCCTCAACACCGTTTTATTTTAAAGGCGAACTCAACGGGTGAGAATTGTTGTTCCGGTTCCGTTTTTTTCCGCTCTGATTTGCTATGCTAGTAAATACTCCGTTACGAGTGATTCTGATGAAAAAGTTGAGTTTGTAAGGTGTGGGTTATGGCGACAGTAGCCCGAAAATAACACTCATAAAAGAGCGACCAGAGACTCTGAATCATTACAGTATAATCGCTGATATGAGCCAACACTGCTAACTAATAACTAACAACTAGTTAATAACTAGTTTTTCTAATAACTAATAACTCCATGGTGCATGACCCATGTGATCTTCAGTAGATGCAATTACATCATCGTACATTTAGCTTAACATGATGGATTTTTTTTCTCTGGACAAGACCTATACAATATGGGCCACCTCTAGATGAAATTTAAATAATTTTACATTAATTATAAATATATAATTAAAAAGTGCCTGTGGGACATTTGATACTCCTCTGGCTCTCAACTGTGTCTGTGTGTGTGTGTGTGTTAGCAGACAGCTGTACCTGTGTTACTAAAGCTCAGACTGGTAGAGAGTAGGCACTACGGTTAAAGTTTGACCAGAATCAATACATTTTTATGCATTTAACCTACTGATTTATGTATATAATTTCTCAAGAGCTTGAAGTGAGTTAACTTGTCAACAGTTTACAGGAGGAAAAATATCGAGATATATATCGTATATCGGAATTCAGCTTAAAGATATCGAGATATAAGTTTTGGTCCATATCGCCCAGCCCTACCTCACGCACAGAAGTGACCAAAACAAAGCAGCATGGAAACACCGTCTCCATGCTGCACTCCCAAGTTCTACACGTCACCAGAACATAACCAACCGCAATACAATAAAAGCAGTGTTATACAAAATGGAAGGCCTGTAGTGTTTATTCTCTTACCAATTTTTTTGAGGAATTTATTAGATTTTTTGGTTTTTATTAACTGTGCAATTGAAAAATAATCATTAGATTAATTGTCTAAATAGTCATTAGAATAGTCGACTATTCGATAAAATAATCGTTTTAAAAATAATCGTTAGGCGCATCATCTTCAAATCGGAAGAAGAGGCTGAGGACTACATTAAAAAAAATAAAATGACAACCAGCGACAGACAACGGGGCTGACTGAGTTCGGGGACTGCCTGGTCTTATCCCTGTCTCTCCCCCTCTGAGAGGGGAGTGGATCACACAGTGAGGCAAGAACCGAACTTTATATTATTGGTTATGGTGGTTCTAAAAGCAAGTAAGGTTCTATTTTATTTTATTTGATTATTTCTATAAGAGTTCTACTTTATGAATCCTATTTTGTTATCTCTTACTTATATCCCGTTGAATTATATACCAAATGGTTAAGTCTTTTATTACTATCATAATTATTGTTGCACTGATCAGGGATCTCCTGTGGGGGGCGATATGGAACTCTGTTTTTTTTTTCCCCCTCCTACTGGCTGATGCTGACTCTTGGGGGAGTCTACTGTAGAGACGAGCACACCGGAGCTGATATTAGCAGTTGTACGCTACCCCCTCTGGGGATGGAACGTCTTAAGTAACCCAAGGTCTTAGGTTTAGAGGGTTTGGAGCCACGTTTTGTTTGGGGAAACGTGGGGGGTTGCTTTAGAAACTTCACTCAGTATGATTTAAATCAAGAGTCTTTACTCAATATGAAAGCGAAAGTCAAAAAGGTGCAGCCACGATCCTTTGGCACTATCATACTAAAATTAATCATGATGGGTAGATCTGCTATAAAAGTACTTACGTGGAATGTGCGCGGTTTAAATAACATGGTTAAACTTAAGCAAGTATTAGGCAGAATAAAACAGTTAGGGGCCACAGTATGTCTTTTACAAGAAACACACCTGTTGGAGAAAGATATACACCGATTAAGAACCAGATGGCCTGGACAAGTATTCTCCTCTGGATTCTCCTCCCACTCTAGAGGGGTCATAATTCTGGTCCATAAGTCGATTCCGTTTCAGTTAACAGAGAAGTATTAGATTCCTCTAGGAGATTTATTATACTGAATGGCACTATAGTTTCAACTCTAGTAAATCTGGTTTGCTTATATGCCCCTAATGGAGATGATCCTACTTTTTACCAGCATTTCTTTTTAACTATTTCCTCCTATACTGGCCATTACATAATAGGAGGTGATTTCAACTGTGTGATTAACCTTGTGGTTGATAGATCAAACACCCATGTTACTCCCTCTCACCAACAAACTAGAACAATGATTGGGAAATTTATTAAGGACCTCAACTTGATGGAGGTGTGGAGACTATTACACCCTAATAAAACTGAGTTCTCGTGTTTCTCTAGCACCCATAAAACATATTCACGTATTGATTTTTTCCTGATCTCAACAAATCTAATGTCTCTGATACAAAAATGCTGGTATGAAGCTATTTTACTTTCCGATCATGCCCCAGTCATTTTATCTCTTCTACTGCCGAACCTTTTACTCCAGCCACTCCCATTTCGTTTCCAAGCAAAATGGTTGAGATATACAGAGTTCGTAAAATTCATAGATGGGAAGATAAATGATTATTTCACTTTTAATACGAACCAAACAAATGCATCAATAAAATGGGAAGCCTTTAAGGCCTATATAAGGAGAGAAATGATAAGCTATACTAGGAGCAAATCCAAAATCCATTTGAACAAACTAAAGGAACTTGAAGAACAAATTAAAGACTTACAAGACCACTTATATCACCACAATGATGTTGGAAAATACAAAAAACTCCTTCTGTTAAAGTCAGAATATAATGAACTCAGCACAAATAAGATAGCTACAAATCTAATGTGGTTGAAGCAGTCCTATTATGATCAAGGGGAGAAGGCAGGGAAGCTCTTGGCTTGGAGGCTAAAAAAAATACAATCAGAAAGAACCATAAACTCAATTATATTGGACGATGGAATAGAGATCACGGATCCGGAAAATATAAATAACACTTTTGCCAACTATTATGAAAATTTATATAAATCAGAATACCCTAAGAATGAAAATGAAAATGCACAAAACCAGTTTTTAGACCGATTGGAATTTTCGACCCTTCCCGAAGAAGCCAAACAGGCCCTTAATGCTAAGTTGAGCATAGAGGAACTCAGAGAAGCACTGGGTCTTATGAACAGCGGCAAAGCCCCAGGTCCGGACGGACTCCCAATTGAAATACATAAAAAATTTCTGACAAATTATTGCCACACCTGCTTGAAATGTTTAATGAGTCCTATGAAAGAGGCATTTTGCCACCATCTCTGAGAGAGGCATCTATTTCAGTCATTTTAAAACCTGGTAAGGCCCCAACAGATATGAGCTCATACCGTCCCATATCACTAATGTCCTGTGATACTAAAATATTGTGTAAGGCCCTAGCTTGTAGGATTAATTCATACATTCCAAAATTAATTTCTGATGATCAAAATGGATTTGTTATGGGCCGCCAGGCCTTTTATAATACTCGTCGGCTTCTGAATATACTGTGGGATAAGCAATCTGCTACTGACCATGCCTTTTTATCATTAGACGCTGAAAAGGCGTTTGATAGAATAGAGTGGAGATACCTTTTTGAAACCCTTAAGAGATTCGATTTGGGAGGAGAATTTCTGAAATGGGTCCAATTGTTATATACGGAACCGATAGCCAAAATCGTAACAAACAATCAGATATCAAGGCCTATACAACTTGGTAGGTCTACTCGACAGGGCTGCCCACTCAGTCCGTTATTGTTTCTTTTGGCCATTGAACCACTTGCTATGGCGATACGCAATTCCTCTGAATTAACTGGAATAAGAATAGGTCAGGTCGAACATCGGGTATCATTATTTGCAGATGACATCATTCTGTTTTTAACTAACCTAGAGAAGTCGGTTCCGGCAGTGGGCGATGTTCTTCAGAATTTTGGGTACTTCTCTGGGTACAAGATTAATCAGAAGAAAAGCTCCCTGTTATTTCTAAATGAAAACAATCCTCATATCCAGACACAATTCACCAGTACCTGTGAAGGCTTTACCTACTTGGGAATACAGATTGTCCCTGACATAAAGAAAATTGTTCCCATTAATTATGACCCCTTGATACAAAAAGTTTCAGAGCTATTGGTAAGGTGGGATGGGATGCCGATTTCTATGATAGGTCGCATTAATATGTTGAAAATGTCAATTCTACCAAGATTTCTCTACTTATTTCAGTCCATCCCCCTATATACCCCAGACTCTATGTTTTCATCACTGAATAAACTTTTCTCCAGATTTATTTGGAACAACAAACGACCCAGGCTACGCCTCTCCCCGCTATACTTACCTTATGAGCGTGGAGGGCTTGGAGTGCCCAATATGAAGATGTATTATTGGGCAGCCCAGTTAAGGGCAGCTACTTGCTATTTTCCAACTAGGGAGACTCCTTCCTGGGTTAAAATTGAGAATACAGGGTATCCGCGGGTCCTTAAAAAGTCTTAAAACGTCTTAAATTTGCTTTTCAAAATTTAAGGCCTTAAAAATCCTTAAAAATGACAAATAATCCTTAAATACAGTTTCCAAAGGTCTTAAATTACCAAAGGCCCACTAAACAAGATTCTTTTATTTCTATAAAAATTTCGTGAATTTCTAGTTAGTGTTCAGCATTTTTTGTGTATGATGTTGGCGTAAGCGGAACCGTACACATTCAGCTGGTTGTGAAAGGGGGCTATTTTTAGATGAGCACATTAGCTGGTTAAGCTAGTTGGAGTTTGCGCCATGGGGAATTTTAATGGTAACTGGATGGCTAATCCCACGTTCGCGATGTGGTTAGCACCAGTTCCAGGCAATAGCTGGAAATTATAGCTTAAATTTAATTTTTTAAATAGCTTAAATTTGGTCAAAGTGGCCTTACAAAAGGTCTTAAAAAGTCTTAAATTTGGCTCCCTTAAACCTGCAGATACCCTGGAATAACAATATAGGACTGCCATTACAATCTTATGTTTATTCAGATACAGCTAAAAGAGTACTGAAAAATACAAAAAACCCTATGGTTAGAAATACGATTTCAATCTGGCACCAAACACATATAGCTTTAAATGAAGAGTCACAACTGTCAGCTTTGTCGCCGATGTGTGTGTGTGTGTGTGTGTGTGTGTGTGGGGGGGGGGGGTGTTGATGTTTTTTGTTCTGTTTTAATCTGAAAATCATAAACATATTTTGGAAAAAAAAAAAGAAAAAGAATCGTTTACCCCCAGCCCTAGTGACCTCCGTGTTTGCCTTTCACTGATCTTTATTTATTTATTTTTTTTAAATACATGCCCTCTCGGTTCTTTTGTTATAATTTATGTTGTCTGTTTTAGTTGTCCTAACAAGCAGTCTAAAAAAATACTCAGTTCCACCACTATTTAAAAATAAAAAATAATTTCTGTATGTAAAATTGATTTATTTTTTTATCACTCAGTGGTACGATGTACAAGGAAAGAGGAGCAAATTAGGTTTGAGTGATTTTATTTTATTTTGCACTGACTAAGACTCAAATGAATAAAAAAAACTTGAATAATGTTGGTGAGTGACTCAAACTCAATTTAATAAATTGAACAGGGTTTTCCCCAGAAAATTTTATAAGCCACACTTTCCGCTGCTGTTTCTCACAGTATCAGCTGATGGAGGGCTCTAGTTTCGTTGCGCCATTCGTGTCAGCGGACACAGTAGGGTCGGGGAGGGGGGAGGGGCATGACTCTTATCCTGGCGGGTGGCCAAGCAAAGCCTAGCGATCTGCCAGGCATATAAAGCACTGGGGGAAACCCTGATGAATCAATTTTTACCGTCACTAATCCAAACAACTAATCTAAAGTGAGCTCAAACTTTGGAATAGAAACTTGCTGGTGGATTTCGTTTTCTCACCTTTTTCACTATTGACACATTTTCATGTCTGGTAGTTTGTCCCACCCATATTGATTAAACTGTTATATTTTTCGTTGCAGAGCAAGGCTAGTGAGCCTGCACCAGTACCGGCTCCCTCTGCTGAAGCGGGGCTGGTTGGCAGAGGCACTGAAGAAGGTAAAGGCAAAAATCTAATTTGGATGTATGTCTTGCGTGAACGACCTCAAACAAAATGGTTTGAAATAAACAAATACTAATAAGCCCACATAAGAATTATTAATCTATATTCTTTAAAACATGTGTTGTACATGTAGAGGTGTAGTCTGGTTACTTTTAAAAAGACATTAAAGCAAGCAACATTTTGAGGAAAAAAGATTTCAAAGGTCCGACCACTTTCTTTAGGATGCCTCCTAAAGCAGTGGTTCCCAAACTTATTTAGCCGCGCACCCCCTTCTATGTCCCGACCATGTCGACGCACCCCCCCCAGCCCCCACATCAGGGCATGGCTATATATATATATATATATATATATATATATTTCAGCCATCAAGTTAAACAGACAGGGTTAAAAAAAATATGATCAACCTTTTCCCCCATCACTTTAATTTTTTAATAAGGGGGGTGCGTGAGGTGAAAAGTGTAATGGCTGCGGAGCTCAGAGAAGTCTGTCATATGTCACCATTAGCGTAGCCAGAAACTCATTTGTGGGTGGGCCTAAGAAAAAGTAAATGGGCACAATAAATGTAATTGAAAACAAGTATATTGTTGCGCGTGTGTCCTCCACATGTGCCCTAGCCTCATAATAACAATGCGCCGAGCTTCAGCACTCTGGCCTGCGCACGCCGATATGTTCCGCATTTGATCTTTTTTAACGGTGTTGGAGGAATCTGAAGGTGGTGAATCATTCTGGCAGATTGGAATTAACACCCTGTCTCATGCAGGTGTTCTGACATTGTAAACCTCACACACAGAACATTGTGGATGTAACTAAATAAATCAAGAAATGATTCCCATTCAGGCTA
Source organism: Nothobranchius furzeri (assembly GCF_043380555.1). Classification (NCBI taxonomy): domain Eukaryota; kingdom Metazoa; phylum Chordata; class Actinopteri; order Cyprinodontiformes; family Nothobranchiidae; genus Nothobranchius; species Nothobranchius furzeri. The sequence continues at coordinate 38,484,581 of NC_091757.1, forward strand.
TTAACAGCGAGCTGAAGATCTGAAGTTCAGAGTGCGTCTGTCAGAGGTCAGACGCATTCCAGCGGAACCACGGCTCACGGGTGCACAAGTGAGCACATCTGGGCTTGGCAGAAGTAATTTTACAACATTGGTTTAAATAGCGCCAATAACAAGACGCGGTGACTTGAGCGGCTCATGGAGCTGTGCCGCGCGCGCGCGCACACACACAGATTCAATAGGCGCGCACGCTGCGCAAACTCCGGCAGCTTGAACGTAGCTGAGTTCTTTCATAAAGGGAGCCGGTGCAGGAAATCTGTGGACAGATGGGAGTTAGATCCAACTCGAGGGGGAAAACAAGGAATCTGAATTGTGCGGGGGACTTACAGTCTGTAGAGGGGGGAAAGTAGCTTGAGGGAGGAGTGGTCCGGTCTGGGCTGAGAGGGGATTCCTGAGACTGAGATCCAGAAGGGGAGACGTGGAGGGAGCTGAGTTTGCTGAGATCCAGGGAGCTTAGGTGGGCAGCTGGAGGTGGTTCTGGCCAGGGAGAAGCTGAGAGACAAGCAGGTTGGAGTTCTAGAGAGTAGCCAGTCGGGGATGAAGGTGGAGGTTTGATCTGGTGAACGAGAGCAGGAAGGGTAAAATGCTAAATCCAAAATCCAATACACATCTAAAATCTCAAAAGGTCCTAAGAGCTCGAAAATACGGTGACGAGGTGGCTTAGAAGGTACCCAGGTAGAGTAATCATCCAGCGAAGTGTAGGAGTCTCTCAGCTGCTTAAATACCCCTGGCTGGCTGATGAGCAGATCTGCTGCAGCTTGGTTAACCTCCAGACACGCCCACCTGCAGAGGGAAAACTCAAGAGAAAGGGAGTGACAGCAGGAATACACCTCAGACCGTGACACACGTGTTTTCATTTGGTAAACACAGCCACATTTTCACATGACACACACATACCATTCATTGCTTAAACACAAGTAGCCTTTGGGTGAACACTACCAAGAATGGAAAGAACACTGAAGAGCAAAACTGAAAACACAATTGTCGAAAGGCAACACAAGGAATTACACACTGAATGTATGACAGTGCCCACTTTTCTCTGAGAGAAGCATTAGACATCACAAAAATTTTGAGACAAAACATTAATTTTTACAGTTAACCCCCCCCCCCCCCCCCCCCCCACACACACACACACACACACACACAAATTTTGAGACAAAACATTTTATTTTTACAGTTAACCCCCCCACCCCCCCACCCCCCCCACCCCCTTTCCCCCAAGCATAATCATGGGGCATCATGCCGCCGGTCTCTGTCTGGCCAGAGGGCCTCATCAACATCACAGGCGATGTCCTACTGGTCCAAACAGCTCTGGAAGTACCGCCCCGAGTGCCTCATGAAGCCCTGACAAGCCTCAAAGGCCACATCTCTACAAGGCTCCTCCATGGCTTGAAGCAGTGGGACCTTGCTCTGTGGATTCCTTTCGAACACCTTCCACCTCCAGGCTGAGAACAACTCCTCAGTAGGATTGAGGAAGGGGGAATAAGGTGGATGTTATAAAATAGAATACCGTGGGTGGTCCTGAAACCACTCATACACCTGGGTAGCCTTGTGGAAACTTACTTTTATGCTGCAGTCCCTGATTGCAAATTGCTCGCCAGACCCGAAAGTTTGGAGATTTGAATATTTGTGTGTTGTTGATTGAAGCTTTGAGAATTTATGTGGAAAGTGTGTAAACCTGAAAATTGTGTGTTGTGTTTTGACAGCAAGGTAATGTGAAATTGATATCAGAGTGTAAAGGAGGAAAATCAGAGTTCTAATATGATAAGGAAATCTTAAGTAGTGATAAATTGAGTCAAGCAATTGGGAACAGAAGTAGAGGTTGTGAAAATTGTGCCTCATTTTTGCTTTTTGAATTTTAGCAATCGAAAAAAACTGTAACTGCTACAAGTTCTGTGTCCAACGTTTCAATTTCACAGTCTGCCAAAAGTAAGTGAAGCTAACAGCACTTGCTTTATCCAGATGTGTAGCAATACACGTTTTAACTTGTTTATGAATCTGGGGTATGGTCTTGTTGACAATGGAGTGGCGGCTGGGGGCATAACGTAGCGAGGCTCGAGGTGTTCAATTAAGCATCTAAACCCGACATTACTCACCACCAACGGGCTAGTCATCAAGCACAATAAACTGGCATATCTTCTCTGTTAGGGTTAATGCCTTTTTGGTATCTCTCGGGAGATTCTCATGCTTTACAAAGGTTTCAGGCAGCGTTTGTTGTTTAACGCCAGGGAATTGTTTCTTCGCCTCCGTGGTCTTGTGAAAATCCTCATGCAGCTTTGTGTGATGCTTCTTCAAATGCGCAATGAGGTTCGATGTATTAAATTTCCCTGGGTCTGTCCCACAACGGGAAACTTCTCCATGACAAGTGTTGCACTGAGCAACACTGTCTTTTTCGTGCTTCAATGAAAAATACAGTTACAGTTTTGACACATTTTAACGAGCTTCCTCCGCGCCGTGTACAGCACTCTCACAAAGGTTCAGCAGATATGTTTACATTTTTGCCGCTGCGCGCCTTCAGTGTTAGGGAAAGGAAGGGAGGGGCTGACGCAATGCTGCTGTCAGGGTCTGTCATGGATTTTATCAATATGTTTATCAATAACCCATTTCCTGTAGTCGGAGAGAGGAGACAATGATCAACAAGTCAAACAGTTATAACTGTGGCAAGATGCACGAGGGGGGGGTGGGGGAAGAGAGGGGGGGTGAGAGAGAGAGAGAGAGAGTGTGTGTTTGTGTGTGAGTGGCTTGTGTGGGTGTGTCTGAATGAGTTCTGAACTAGTGGGCATGCAGAGAGGAATAGAGAAATACGTATTACATTCATTTGATTGAGTCCATGATCAAGAATTAATAAACATAATTTTATCTCTAGGCTCCACAGTAGCAGCGACGGACGGCTGGTTTGACTGGCTCTGAGAAGCGTTAATCAGAATTTGCAGTTCGCATTTTTTTTCCTTCTACCAATTGCATAGTGATGTCTGGGCTTAAAAGCAACTCATTAGATTCATAGTTATTTGTAAAAGTAATGCATTACCATAAATAGTAATGTGTTTACCAACATTGGTTATGTATACTACTGATTGCAAAAACACCCCTAGGTATTTTGTCTTCTCTTTTTACTGAATATTTTTATGTTATATATTTCTGCTTGGTTCACTGCAGTTTCAAGGAAGAGAGAAGAGACGGATAAGAAACCTCTGCTCTTACATTTCCACAACCATCAAATGAAAGACGGAGGTGTCCCAACCAGCAGCTTGGCTGGGCAGATGACAGCAAAAGTTGGTGGAGGAGCAGAAACTAGCAAGAACCTAGATCTGGACCCTAATGAAAAGACGTCTGATTCTTCAGAGATTGAAGTTGGTGGAGAAGATGAAGATGATGTGAATCTAGACTCTGAGCGTTCAGACTCTGGGCCAGAACCTGGAAACGGAGACCATGGCTGTAATGAGAACAAGTCTTCGAAGTCAGATATTAAGACAGTCAAATCATTTAGCTGCCCTGTGTGTGGTATACGGTTCCTCCACAAGTGGTCTCTTCAGAAACATGTGAGAGTGACAAGTCATTCAGCAGTAAAGTCTTCAGAGTGTTCGGATAATACAAAATGTGTGAAAGAGAAGCAACATGGAGGCTCATGCAGAAAAGTCCAGAAACAACCAAAAATATTTAGCCATAAGTCCAATTTAACCCATCATATGAAAGGCCACACCGGACAGAAGCCTTTTGCCTGTGAGCTCTGTGGATACAGATGTACCCTAAAGGCAAGTTTAAACAAACACATGAGAGTTCACACAGGAGAGAAGCCTTTTGCCTGTGAGCTCTGTGGATACAGATGTACCCAAAAGGCACATTTAAACACACACATGAGAGTTCACACAGGAGAGAAGCCTTTTGCCTGTGAGCTCTGTGGATACAGATGTACCCAAAAGGCAAATTTAAACACACACATGAAAGTTCACACAGGAGAGAAGCCTTTTGCCTGTGAGCTCTGTGGATACAGATGTACTCGAAAGGCACATTTAAACACACACATGAAAGTCCACACAGGAGAGAAGCCTTTTGCCTGTGAGCTCTGTGGATACAGATGTACCCGAAAGGCAACTTTAAACACACACATGAGAGTTCACACAGGAGAGAAGCCTTTTGCCTGTGAGCTCTGTGGATACAGATGTACCCAGAAGGAACATTTAAACAGACACATGAGAGTTCACACAGGAGAGAAGCCTTTTGCCTGTGAGCTCTGTGGATACAGATGTACCCTGAAGGCACATTTAAACAGACACATGAGAGTTCACACAGGAGAGAAGCCTTTTGCCTGTGAGCTCTGTGGATACAGATGTACCCTGAAGGCACATTTAAACAGACACATGAGAGTTCACACAGGAGAGAAGCCTTTTGCCTGTGAGCTCTGTGGATACAGATGTACCCAAAAGGCAAGTTTAAACACACACATGAAAGTCCACACAGGAGAGAAGCCTTTTGCCTGTGAGCTCTGTGGATACAGATGTACCCAAAAGGCAAGTTTAAACAGACACATGAGAGTTCACACAGGAGAGAAGCCTTTTGCCTGTGAGCTCTGTGGATACAGATGTACCCTGAAGGCACATTTAAACAGACACATGAGAGTTCACACAGGAGAGAAGCCTTTTGCCTGTGAGCTCTGTGGATACAGATGTACCCAAAAGACAAGTTTAAACACACACATGAAAGTCCACACAGGAGAGAAGCCTTTTGCCTGTGAGCTCTGTGGATACAGATGTACCCAAAAGGCAAGTTTAAACACACACATGAGAGTTCACACAGGAGAGAAGCCTTTTGCCTGTGAGCTCTGTGGATACAGATGTACCCAAAAGACACATTTAAACACACACATGAGAGTTCACACAAGAGTGAAGCCTTTTGTCTGTGAGCTCTGTGGATACAGATGTACCCTAAAGGAAAGTTTAAACAAACACATGAGAGTTCACACAGGAGAGAAGCCTTTTGTCTGTGAGCTCTGTGGATACAGATGTACCCTGAAGGCAAATTTAAACACACACATGAGAGTTCACACAGGAGAGAAGCCTTTTGTTTGTGAGCTCTGTGGATACAGATGTACCCAAAAGGCAAGTTTAAACAAACACATGAGAGTTCACACAGGATAGAAGCCTTTTGTCCGTGAGCTCTGTGGACAAAGATTTCGCCAAAAGACACATTTAAAGGGACATACGAGCATCCACACAAGTGTGTGTGTGTGAGTGGGATTGAGGAGTGTTGTGATGGGTTTTTATTTTCAGGCTGTTTTTAAAATTCTGGGGATGGGAGGGAATGTGGGGCCTTTTTAATTTGTTAACACTTTGAGTTGCGTGTATTACAGGATTAAGTGGTGTATATAAATAAAGTTGATTGATTGATTGATTGATTGATTTAAATGCAGGGCCATGAACGTGAATACCAAAATCAACAATATGGTGTAACCATCAAGCTTGGGGCAGATCTTTATCTTCACCAGGGTTGAGACATGAGTACCTATTGTTACCATCACGCCATTGAAGCCGGACTTCGTTGTGCTCTAATAGCAGTTAGTCGATGATGAGCTTGCAGTGGGATAGATGAATCCAAGATGGCCTCTCGGCAATCTTTACAGCAGTGGGGTGGTAAGGAGAACTTGAAACGGGCCTTCCCACTTCAGGCAGCGCCAGTTGTCTCGTTTCAGCACCTTAATCAGAACTCAATTTCCTGATTTCACGACCTGTGAGGGCGATAAAGCACACGAGGGTTCTGGGAGATCATTGTTTATTTTGACTTGTTTATCAGTAAACAATTTAACCATCCAATCTGCTAAAGTACCACAGGATTCATGATATGGGGAACAGGAAATCTTCCATAAACCACTTCAAATAGTGTTGGTCCACCAGAGGGAGCTGTTACCCTCATCCACAGTTTTACTAGTGATACACACTCTGGCCATGGACGGCCTGTCTCAGCCACTGTTTTAGCCAATCTATTTTTAATCGTTCCGTTTGTACGTTCAACCAAGCCGGCTGAAGAGGGGTGATAAGAACAATGATGTTTCAGCTCAAACCCTAAGGTTTCAGAGCACCTGGTCAATTCCTCATTCACAAAATGTGTCCCATTATCTGATCTAATAACCAATGGAATTCTGTAAGTTGGAAAAAAATGATTGCACAACACCTTTGCCACTGTTAAAGCGTAATTTTTCTTTGTGGGATATATATTTCTGGCCACCTGGATAAAGCATCTATTACCACTAAACAATATTTTGTTTCTTGCATCTGTGATAGTTCAATAAAGTCCATGTGTGAAATGGATAATCAGGTGTTGGGAAGTGTCCCCGTTTTGTTCTTAATCGCCCTTGAGTAGGAATGGGTACCGAATTCGGTAGTTTTTAAGGTACCGACCGAGCACCGATTCACTTCATTTGAAACGGTGCCTCGTTTTGGTACCCGTCCTTCATAACGAGAACTTGCCAAGACAGCTGCGCATGCACAAGAGCGTTATGTCGTCGGCCGCTGTGAGCGAGTTGTAAACAGAGCAGCATGGTAGAAATAACGCACGCTAAAGCTTGGGTCCACTTCACTAAATGTGATGGGTAACTGGGTGATGAAACCAGCGACAACGATCTAAGTGAGACATCCTCATCTTAATCTGCTCCGGTAGGTAAATAAAATGTTTAAGGTAACGGTAGCTTGATATGTTAGCCTCCGTTTCGCTAATGGTGCGTTCGCTTTCTCCTCGGAACTCCAAATTACCGACTAGAAGAACATGAATGCGCTCTAAAGTTTGGCTTCACTTTACTAAAAGCGACGGGTGACTGGGTGAAGATAAAACCAGCGACAATGATCTAAGTGTGAGGCATCATCGTTTTAATCTGCTCCAGCAGATAAATAAACTGTTTAAGATAACGTTAGCTCTATATGTTAGCTTCCATTGCCACCGTTGTTATCAGCTGATGGTGCGTTCGCTTTCTCCTCGGAAATTCTAGCTTCCCAGTAGGAAAAATCAAATGAAAAGAGACGGCAAAAGGAATGAAGATACACAGTAAATTTAGTTCACAGTAAAGATGTTTGCTTCAGTTTAATTATCAGCTTATAAAGCTACAAGGACAATGTTAAAATACAAACAGTTGAATGTTATTTATCGTGATATTTAACAAATATGGTTATATATTGAGAAAAATATATATTTAATTATAAAAGAGAATTAAAATATAAAACACTCAAAAGTGTCGAAAATTGGTACCGTTAAGTACCGGTATCGATTCCTAGGTACCGGGAATTAGTACCGAATCGATTCAAATGTCAAAGGTACCCATCCCTACCCTTGAGCGTTGTTTTTCATACAGATTAAACATTTTCTGCAATAGTCATTTGCAAAAGTAGAAAAATGAATAGTGTGGAATGTACTATTGATTAACTGAGCCATCCCCCCCTTCGAGACATGAGATACATGACTCATAAGAACAGCAGTGGGAAACAAAGACTTGGGTAAAATAGGTTTGTTATTTACATGCAACACATCATCACTATTTACAGGTTTAAATCTAAGCCAGGTCCGCTGTTCCTGATCAGGAACAGAAGTCTGTGTCTCACGGAGGATGTCATAAGAAAGTGTTTCGGAGCAGTAACATGAAGCTCCAAAGGTGAGAAGCATGAAGGCTGCAGCCGTAGCTGCTTTATCTGCAAAATTATTGCCTCTCGTAGTGTCGGAGTCATCTGTTTGATGTGCAGGGCATTTGCACAGAGATAACTTGCATGGGAGTTGCACAGCATCCAGAAGCTCCAAGATCCTTGAAGCGTGAGTCAGCTGTTTACCAGTGGAGGTGACCATGCATCTGTTTTTCCAAATCTGGGCAAAGTGGTGCACTGAAGAGTGAACATACTATCAGTGAAAATGTTTATGTCTTGTCCTGAGTGAAGCTGGCAGGCTCTAGTCACAGCTGCTAATTCAGCCACCTGGGCAGAGCAATGAGAGGGCAATGGTTTAGCTTCAATGACTGATGTCTGAATGGTCACTGCATAACCAACTAAGTTTTTTCGAGACGCATCTTTTTTAGCTGAACCATCAACATAAAGAGAGATATAGTCAGGCTGAGGAGTGTCTAAAACAAGGCTGCCAACTCGAACGCACTGAGCGTGAGACACACGCATTTGACCCTCTTCACACGCTCTCACGCCACACCCCTGTGGAAAGCCAAAACCATCAAAATACGCCACTTTTCCAACCCATCTAGTTAAGAGATGGCAAAAAAAACGTCGCGAAAACTCTCCCAGAACGCCGTATTTGACGCCGTTCTTAACGGTCCTTGTAGAACGCCCGTAAAATACGACGTTTTTTCCGGACATTGAAAGCCGTTTTTTACGTCACCCTAATCCCAGACGCGTTCCCTGTGTGGGTGGCATAAAAAACGGCGTTTGGTACGGACATTGAACGCCGCTTATTTCGCCGCTCTATGACACAAAACGCCGCTTTTATCGCCACTTTGTGACAGTTTTCACGCGTTTAAAATTCAACTTTACTCTCATTTATGCAGAGCCCTCTCCATGGGTTTCTCATCCACTTAATTTAAACTCCAGTGACCCAATGAAAGAAGAGGAGGTTGAGGCAGCACTAATTCTCTATATAAAAGTGTTTCAGAAAAAAATCACTAATGCGATAACAAACTATGTCTTAAACGTTCAAATTTGAAGTACAAAATCATCGCAAGTTGTAAAAATATAAATCTGTCTTTACCTGAACCATCATTTCCATCTGTTGCAACACGCATGCGAGTTCTCGTCTTCGTACATGCACGCGTGTTTTGTACATTGGGGTGTGTTTGGCCGGGGGCTGTGTTTTGTACATGGGGCGTGTTTGGCCGGGGCTGCGTCTGCAGCTAGGTATTATTGGCTGTGTTCGAGATGAGCCAGCTCTGCGCAGGTTCGATCACCGGTGATCGGCGCGTAGTGCATGCCGGTTAGATTTGTGTCCAACTTGACGCCGACTTGCTCTGACATCATGCATACGTAGGCAACGATATACTCGTGAGACAGGGGCGGCGTTAGGCCCGGCTACTTGGGCTGAAGCCCCGGATCTTTCATGATAAGCCCCGGATCTAAATCGCGGAAGTAACATGCAGTACCAAAGTCCAACAGAGAGAGCGCAGCTGGCAGTAGTTTGTAAAGTCCCATTTAGTCTCCGTATTTGACCCATCTCCTGGGGGAGTGGTGAGTTGCAGACACGCTCGGGAACTATTTGGTGGTTTAACCCCCCAATCCAAACCCTTAATGCTGGGTCCCATTTTTCTCAAAATCTTTGGTATGACCCGACCAGGAGTCGAACCCCTGATCTCCCGGTCTCAGGGTGGACACTCTACCACTAGGCCACTCAGTCGGTATACAGCCTGCCTGAGTCTCCACCACTGAAGAAAAGCCCTTCAGCAGCTGGCTTCTTCTACAGTCTCTGTCTGAAACGCATGAGTGAAGATGGACATAAGGACGTTTTTTAGACCAAAAGTACGGCGACAGAACCCCAGCTCTGATGAGACTGGTGTTGACTCAGGTTTGTGAGTCTTATTTGAAAATATTTGTTGTGCTGCTGGTTTGCCTAAAGTTAGCTTACTATCAGGTAAAGTTGTTGGAGAAAGAAGGGAATATTTACTATAATCTCACACTAAACACTAACAGGAACAATACTCTGCCCTGAATATGCTGAATATGTAGCTTCAGATTAAACATTATGTGGTACAAGATATATATATATATATATATATATATATATATATATATATATATATATATATATATATATATGATGTTGACTAGTGCGTGTCACGTGTGTGCGCGCATGCGTGTGTGTGCGCGTGCGCGCGCGCGTGTGCGCGTGTGTGTTAAGCCCCAGATCTTCTTCAGTCCTAAATCCGCCCCTGTCGTGAGATCAAGGCGGCCGCAGATTTTGGAGCAAGGCATTGCAGTTGCTCTCCACCGGCTGCAAAACCTAGGGGATGACGGGAAACGCCTGGCTCTCACCTGATCTAAGATCTGATTGGTTCATATTTTGATCCAAACATCCGGTGGTAGAACATGAAATGTTAGTTGGTCACATGTATTCTGTAAATCATGTAACGTTGATGATGACAACTATATAGGCCATAAAGAGGAATATGTTTTGTGTTCTTTTGTCACATTTCCTATGAGCACACTAAACCTACAGCTGATAACCTTTACTTATTATTACAGTCATGTCTTCATATACAATATATGATATCCAGAAGCACATGAGGATGTGTTTCAGCTGCTAACAGGCACCATAATTACAATTGAAAATTAAACAAGTATGACGATGGATGATATCTTCATCCATCGTCACCCGTGAGCTACACATGTAGGGAAATCTGTCCGACTTAAACGCCGGCTTTCAGCCACTCCCCCTGCTGCTTCCGTCTGCTCTCGTCTGTTTTCCAGGTGAGGCGCAGCTCAACTCGAACACGGCCATTGCCTCTATAACCAGGTTACTGGTACGGAAGCCTGGAAAGGCCAAAATTCCTCAAACGTTTTTCCCCCTACTGGCTGATATGAATTAATATAATACAATAGAGTAAATTATATTAGTCCCACAGTGGGGACATCCACTCATTACAGCAGCACACACACTTAGAGACACAGATTACAGTAAAACTGACTGCAGCCATGTTTGATAACTTCAATAACTTCATGCTGATGACCACATGAACATAATCCTGTGTTTTTAATGGATGCAAGTACATCATGAAGTTAGCTTAACATGATAGATTGTTTTTCTTGGAAGGAAATAATAACGGTTAATGTTATGAATGACATGATATTGCCCACCCCTAGATGGCATTTAAAAATAATTACATTAATTACCATTTAAAGTTCCTGTGTGACATTTGTGACATGTAGCTGTAACTCTTTACTGCAGATAGACAGACAGACAGACAGACAGACAGACAGACAGACAGACAGACAGACAGACAGTGTTCTCCATCCATGTCAGTATGTAAAAGTGAAGCTGGGTTCAGGCTTCCACAGCGCACTGTATTTCAATATGTGACTACGACAACGACGTAGAGACAACGCCTTCATGTGCCTCTCTGCTGCATCCACAGAGAGAAAAAAGTCTTTGGAGTAGTCAGGCAAGGATAGAACAACATTTGTTTGTAGAAGTTTTTTTTTTACTCCACAAAAGCCTTTTCTGCCTCAGGAGTCCAACTGATTTAGTCATATAGAGCTAGGTCTTTGCCATAAATGATAATCTGAAGTGGCGACACCACGAATGCATAATCAGGTATCCAGGTTCTGCAAAAGTTGCAGTGACCCAAAAATGACATCATTTGTTTCTTTGTTACAGGTTTAGCTGCGTCTTGAATAGCAGTTTTCCGAGTATCTAAATAAGCTTTTCCTTCACCGGAAAGAGTGTGACCAAGATACGTCACTGAAGATCTCCACAACTGCAATTTTGAGAGTGAAACCTTGTGGCCTTGTTCATAGAGGTGTTGCAAGACCTGTAATGTGCTTTCTTTACAGTGAGCTTGTGTGTCAGATGTGATCAGTATGTCATCTACATAAAGTATCATCTGAGTGTGTGCAGGAGGTACACAGCTGGACATGGGATGCCCTGAGTGCTTGTGTGTATTCATGTGGACTGTTAGCATACCCCTGAACTAACCTTGTGAATGTGAATTTTTTCCCTTTAAACATGAAACCGAACCAATGTCAAGAGTCTTATGTAAAGGTACTGAGAAAATGCGTTACTTAGATCAATAACTGAACCATTGTTTGTCTGGGGTAATTTGGCTCAGAACTGGAGGACTTGAATGATCAGTTACAGACTTTAAGGCAGAGAGGAAAATTATCTCAGCCTGACCCAAACAAAGTCCTGTTATCCGAATCTGACGCCATGGCAGCCTTCAAGATGCCAACAACAAACCCCCACGAAGGAATGCAGACAGATGCTGTGAACCCCCCCCCCTCGGATTGGTGGACTTCAGCCTAGCGAGGTCATCAACCTGCAGGTGTCAATGTGCTTTGCGCTCCTCCCAAGATCTCCCTCCCACATGTGACTACAGTGGCTGAGCGCCATACAGGGCTGCTTCCGCTTGGGAAACAGGATCCCAGCCCCCCCGCCTCCCTATCGGAGTCTCATGTTGTGACTGTTGATGTTCGTGCTTATATGTTTGAGGCAGTTTTTTTTTTTTTTTTTTTGCATAGCAAAGCTAAGCCCTGCCGGGAGTAACTCTGGTATGCCTTTTTTTCCCTCCCCCAATTTATCCTCATGTAATTCCCTTTTCATCTAAATGAAATGAGCGCCGTTCTGGCTGCTCTCGTGGACTGCCTGTATCTGTTTTGTCTACATGTGTGTGTGTGTGTAACCTTGGTCAGGCTGTGCTGCGGAGTCAAGTTCCTATGCTCTGGGTCGCTGGAGCGCTGGCAATAAAGCTTTTTCTGATTCTGATTCTGAACTGTGTGTGGGTTGGGCACATCAGATGCCACTCGGACTATTGACTGGTTCACGAGTCTCAGGTCCTGTACGAGCCTCCACTCATTCCTGCCGCTTTTCTTAACAGGAAAGATAGGAGTATTATATGTTGACTCAGGAGAAAGTCTGATGATTCCTGGCTCAAACGTGCTTAGAATTACTGGCATTATACCGTCTTCAGCCTCTTTGCTGATTGGATACTGCCTTATTAGTGGTCTGTAGTTTGATTTTGCATGCACTTGAACAGGTAAACAATCCTTAATCCTACATCCGTAGGACCTTTGGACCATAAGTCAGAAGGAATATTTTCAAGTTCAGGAAAGTCCTCCAAAACTGTTGCATACAGGAACGTATCGACGTCTCATTCATGCAGGTGTTTTTGGGGAGAAACCTTCAACTTCCAGCCTAGTGCAAATCTACATGTACCAGATAGTGAACTGCTCTTCCAGCCATCAGAGTCATCATTATCAAGGTCTGTGTCCATTGCACAAGCAAGGACATGACCCAAGCTTTTCCAAGGGCGGTTTGGTTCTATCAGTATAGATAAATGTGCGGGTGTGACGTGGGAGAGATTGCGTTGTTCCGGAGACAAGATAACCGAACAAACAGCATTCCCGGTTGGTGTGACATACAAGTGCTGGAGGGTGATAGAAGAATCTCTCTTCTTGTGGAACTTAGTGTCATAGGTCATGTCAGGTCCAGGTTCTTTTTTGTATCTTGAGTGTAACATGGAACTCCTCAGGTGGCATAAGATGAGATATTCCAAAACAGTCATAAATCTTCTCTTTTGATTTGTCAAATGCCAGCTTAGTTAACTCTTTAGCTACAGAGGTGGATGTGAGGTCCAGAGACCACCAATAGCGGGGTGGTCCATCACCCTTTAAGACAAATATGTCTTGTGCGTCAGGTGGGTTTATTTCAGAAGTCATGCCCTTAGGTGTGCAGACAATTGAAATACCAGTTTTTACCATGAGATCCCTACCAAGAAGATTGACAGGGCAGGTAGGATCAATTAGAAGGGCTACTTGTGCTTCCCTTCACGTTACTTTGTGTTAAACATTTACTGGATTTGTTAATTTGTGCTGTTTTGCATGGCCAGCTGCAGTTTTTATGAGAATCTTGTCAGATGAGAAAGCAGCTTCAGGGGGAGTTGATGTAAGAACTGTTCTGCAGGCCCCTGTGCCACATAAACAACTATAAGGCTTTCCATTAAACAAGATAACGCGTGTGGGAGCCTTGGAGAAATCCGACCATTTTTTGAGTGCAGCAAAAATTTCAACGGTCATGTCATCTTCACCTCCTCCCTCAGTTACAATGTCATCTGGCTTTGGAACTGTATCCCATGTCAGCCTCTGAGTCTAGCCATGCCTGAAACCCAGGATAACGATTATTAACACTGTTTGGGTTATCAATAATCTTGTCATCCGTGACATTTGATGAGTTGTGCATGCAGTTACGGCTTAGATGTCCCTTCTTGTGGCAGATGATCCAGCAACTAATATCTCTGTCATTATAGAATCCTCTACCTTTGCCTCTGGGCCTAGGATTTTTTCTGCCTCTTGATGCATAACGTGACTGATATCCTGCAAATGCTACTGTGTCATCTGAGCTAAGGAATGTGTTGTTTGTACTGGTCGAGGTCATGTTTTTCGTAGCGTGTGTAGCTTTCTCCACTGTGTCTGCAACAGAACCTCTTGGTCTGTGGACCCAATATTTCTCTACAAATGTATGAACTGGGGGAAGCAAACCGTCTGTTACGGACGCTGTCCGTTTTGTGGCCACAAGATGGCCTCAGCGCTCCTCCTGTTCTCCTGGCTCCAGCTGAGCCAGGTGTCACTAATCTTTCAATCAGGGAGCTTCCCATAAAAGTCAGCTCCCTCTGTCATTCGGGGAGGGAAGCTTAGCAGAGGCCTGTGCGTTAAAGCGAGTGATCCTCTTTTTCCCTCCTAGTAACCCAGACCATAGAGTCTTCGATTTGATTACCTGTGTGGTACACTTCCTAGTTCAGAGCTCGATTTTTGTCTTCGTTAGAATACTCGTTAAAGAGTTCAGCTCACCCTTTTGGTGGAGCTTTTTGTGTTTAGCTCATTCCTTTAGTTTCCCGGATTAGTACCGGCGTTTTGTGTTTATTAATATTATTGTTATATACCCAGTATTGGAGGATCCTTGTGTTTAGTCTTATTAGTAATTCCCCTGTGTGGATGTCCTTTCGGTTTTGTATTAGTTGTCTTTGCCTGCATAAAGCAGTGATTTTTAGTTAATAAACTCCTCTAAGAGAGTAAATCTTGGTTTGTCTGGTATTTCACATATATTTCTTTACGCCCCCTTCACCATCATCTCCTAGACGAGCTGGGGGCCGTAAAAGAGTGGGGGCTCGTCCGGGATTTTTGTCATTTTTTGTACATTTATTCCCGGTTTAACATCTATTTTGTGTTTTCTGGACTAACCTTGTTTCCTCTCTTGGAGGTGGAGCGGACGTCACCATGGCAACCTTTGACTTGCGGGCTTTTGTGGAGGCTCCCTCGCGCCGGCTGCTGGAGCGTTGCAGAAAAGCCGACCCGCAGGAAGTAGCTGCCCACTTCGATCTGGTTGTCCCGAAATCGCTCCCAAAAGACACTCTACGGAAGTTCGTTGTGGACTATTTGGAGGCTGAAGAGATCCTTCCGCCTCCTTCCGAAACCGGCTCACGCCCTTCATCGCCTCCGGTGACTCCAGACAAAGAGGTCAAACCAAAAGAATCCTCTTCCGGCTCACCGTCACCAGATCAGAGTCCTTCGACTTCTCCACTTAGTGGAGCTCGCCTGAAACTCCGGCTCGCTCGCCTGTGCATTGAGGCTGATGAACGCGCTCTCGAACGGCGGTTACGCCATGAGTTGGACTTAAAGAGACTGGATGCCGAAACTCAGCTTAAGATGCTCGAGATCGAGCTACGCAACAAGAAGCCCGTTCCTGACGCGGCTTGGACTTCCTCCCAGGAACCTGATG
Source organism: Nothobranchius furzeri (assembly GCF_043380555.1). Lineage (NCBI taxonomy): Eukaryota > Metazoa > Chordata > Actinopteri > Cyprinodontiformes > Nothobranchiidae > Nothobranchius > Nothobranchius furzeri. Next base: position 38,500,070 of record NC_091757.1, read on the forward strand.
ACTCGTCTGCCTCCCATGCGGGGGTTCACCCAGATCCAGTGACACCCGCCAGTTCGTCGTTGAGAACAACACCCTTTGATGTCAGTAAATGCATCACGCTACTGCCCCAGTTCCGGGAGACAGAAGTGGACGGCTACTTCCTTGCCTTTGAGCGGATCGCTGCGACGCTGCAGTGGCCTCGCGAGGTCTGGCCTCTCCTCTTGACTTGCAAGTTAACAGGTGGTATCCGCTCTGTCTCCAACAGATGGTGCAGATTACGACAAGGTGAAATCCGCTGTGCTCACAGCATATGAACTAGTTCCTGAAGCCTACAGGCAACGGTTCAGATTCGAGGAACCTAAGTTAAATCAGTCGTATGTTGAGTATGCTCACTTAAAGTCTGTGTTGTTTGAGAAATGGTGTTCTGCTTCTCATGTCTCCTCATTTGCTGAACTAAAGGAGCTTATATTGATTGAAGAGTTCAAGCGACATCTGCCCGAAAAACTGGTTCTTTATTTAAATGAGCAGAAAGTGAATTCTTTCTCTGAGGCTGCTCTCCTCGCCGATGAGTTCTCCCTCACTCACCGGGTCAGAGAGACTCGTACGGACGCGAACCGTGCATTCAGACCCAGTGTAAGATTAACTCCAAACCCAAATCATGAAAAACCAGAGTGTTTTTACTGCCATAAACGTGGCCACGTCATCCGTGATTGTTATTCCTTGAAACTGAAGAACCGGAGAACCAGAAGTTCTCCAAATAAGGACAGAACGGAAATAGCTTGCTGTGACAGAACTAACGCTGAAAAGCCAAATCTCTGCTTTAAGCCATTCCTTTCAGAGGGTTTTGTCTCTCTTCCGGGTTCTGAAGCCGACACAAAAGTTGTTATCTTGAGAGATACAGGAGCTTCCCTGACTTTAATAAAAAGAAGCTTGTTGCCATTTTCTGAAAATAGCCAAGCCGGCTATTCGGTGATGCTACAAGGTATCGAGATGGGAGCTATCTCGGCCGAAATGCACCACATTAAACTGACCTGCCCCTTAGTCTCAGGTCATTTTCTGGTTGGTGTGTTGGACGAACTCCCTACAAAAGGAGTTGATATAATTTTAGGAAACGATGCTGCTGGAGGTTTGGTCGTACCTCTGCCTGAATTCATTTTAGATCCCGAAGTTCATGATAGTGCAGGCCCTCTGCCTGCTTGTGTGCTGACTAGAGCACAAGCTAAAAAGGATCCGGAGATAACTCTCCGAGATTCTGTGTTATATCCTTTCCTGTCAGACGACACCTCCGTTGCAGATCCCACGGCTGTTATGAAGCCCCAGGTTTCTGTGAACCTCCCTATAAGTCATGATGTTTTAGTAACAGCTCAGACAATGGACAAACTCCTTGTTTTGCACTTGCTGCTGATAACTCTACTCCTGTCACTGACATTCCTTTTTCTTGAACCCCAATCTGTCCCCAGGTTTTACTTTTTCTTAGAAATCTTGTGTTGTGCACCGACCCTGGCTGCTCCTGATCTGTCCCGGCCGTTCAAAATCAAGGCTGATGCCTCTGACGCCGGAGCAGGAGCTGTTCTTCCACAAGAGGATGCTAACGGACCTGATCACCCCGTCTGCTACTTCTCTAGGAAGTTCATCCCCAACGCAACACAAAAGGAAACCCTGGTTTTAATTTGGTCCCTGCAACATTTTCACGTGTATATACACAGTCCTTTCAACACAGTTGTTTTTTCAGATCACAACCTACTGACCTTCCTCCACCGCGTGTTCGAGTTGAATCAACGCTATGAGACGGGCTCTCCTCCTCCAGGAGTTCGACATCGAAGTCCGCCACAAAAAAGGAACAGACAACATGATGGCTGATGCGCTATCCCGATGCCACACCGATTGAGGCTCCCTAGTAGAGATTTTGTTTTTGGTTTAGCTGTAAGGATCTCCTTTAAGGCTAGTGTTGGTAGCGAAAGCTACCATCTCGGGAACACTCCGCAGCACTGAGGGTCAGTGCAGCGTGATTTTATGTGTTTAATCAGCCCGCCTTCCGAGATCCAGGGATTTTAGTTAGTTAGTTAGCTGTTTTTTTTCTAGTTAGTGGGAGCGCTCTTGTTTTTGTGGCAACAACAAAATAATTTTTAGTTGTTGTTTTGAGGGGGAGGGTGTTACGGACGCTGTCCGTTTTGTGGCCACAAGATGGCCTCAGCGCTCCTCCTGTTCTCCTGGCTCCAGCTGAGCCAGGTGTCGCTAATCTTTCAATCAGGGAGCTTCCCATAAAAGCCAGCTCCCTCTGTCATTCGGGGAGGGAAGCTTAGCAGAGGCCTGTGCGTTAAAGCGAGTGATCCTCTTTTTCCCTCCTAGTAACCCAGACCATAGAGTCTTCGATTTGATTACCTGTGTGGTACACTTCCTAGTTCAGAGCTCGACTATTGTCTTCGTTAGAATACTCGTTAAAGAGTTCAGCTCACCCTTTTGGTGGAGCTTTTCGTGTTTAGCTCATTCCTTTAGTTTCCCGGATTAGTACCGGCGTTTTGTGTTTATTAATATTATTGTTATTTACCCAGTATTGGAGGATCCTTGTGTTTAGCCTTATTAGTAATTCCCCTGTGTGGATGTCCTTTCGGTTTTGTATTAGTTGTCTTTGCCTGCATAAAGCAGTGATTTTTAGTTAATAAACTCCTCTAAGAGAGTAAATCTTGGTTTGTCCGGTATTTCACATATATTTCTTTACGCCCCCTTCACCATCATCTCCTAGACGAGCTGGGGGCCGTAAAACCGTCCAAAAATGGCTTTTTTAATTCCTGCTGATAAGCTTCTCTCTCGTCAGCATTAAAAGGGATGCCTGAATTGTATTCGAACACAGGTTCCAACCTGCTTAGAAAATCTGACGGGGTTTTATCAGGTTTCTGCTTAACTTCACTAATTTTACAATAATCAGCTGTTTTTCTGAAAGCTGTCTTTAACCTGTCTAGTAAACAGTGTTGGGCAAGTTACTTCAAAACTGTAATGAATTATTTATTACTTGTTACCCTCATTTTAAAGTAATTCATTACATTACAATATTACTGATTTTAAAATGTAAGGCATTGCACTACTTTTCCATTACTTTAAGTTACTTTCACCAAAACAACTTCAGTATGAATCTGGTCATGTGACACTCAGTGAGCTCATGACATATATGTGGAAGGTGATGTGGTGTCTGAGCTAGGATTGCTGTTAAAAACAGTCAGATATAATAACAGTGCTTTAAAATAATTGTTTATTAAATAAAAGCAACAACAATCTGTGCTCTCAGCACTCTGCCATCTTATATTAATTGAGCAGGGAGTGAGGTGGTGGGGGCTCCAAGCCTATAATTGCCTTGGTCCTCAAATTCCTTGATACGGCCCTGGATGTGGGACTGACTTCTGGGATGATCTGATTCTATCACTAGTATAAATATTAAATGCTTATATATTATTGCTTTTCACTGGTAAAAATGTGTATTGAGGATAAATCTACCTACTCTTTTTCTTTTCAAGCACTTTGTTTTGTTTTCTTCATTTTATTTGAATAATTTCCTGCCCTTTCTCTTGTCGCGTGCCCGTCCCATTTACCGGTTCCTTTAAAACCCAGTTCCGTTAGAACTTATGAGACGGTGCATCCATCAGGGTTCGAGGGGATGTCGGCGAGTATAATTGTACTAGACCCGGGTTTGGACCATCTAATTAGAATCTTGTCTTTTATTTTAAAGGTGAAACGACTTGCACGAATAGCCAGCCCCAGAGTACTACACTTCTTTTAAACTCGTTACCTTTTGGTTAAGATACTAGAGAGAAGTCTGGAGGCAAGCCAAGCCTCTCAGCAATTGTTTGGATTACCCGGAATTAATTGCGCCTCTAACAGCTTATGTGGGAGGTTGGTAACTATAAAATGATTTATGCTAGTTGATCAGGCTATCATAAGTTTATCAATTTATTTATTAATCCAACCTTCCAGCTGATTAGAGACTTTTTCAACCTGCAATCAGAGCCAAAATAACCTCGAATATTCTGCCTTTATCGCCCTTAAGACAACTCGTTACTCGCAAGGAGGGGAAAGTTAAAACTTCCCTTATCTTAAGGTTTCTTTATATTATTCTATTATAAACTGTAAAGTAAGTCCCGATAATTCAGAGACCGATCATCGATATGCTTACCTCTGTGCAATTTATGGCCAGGGCTCCAAACGTGAAGCTTTAGAGAAAACCTGAAAGAATCAGGATTATGTTTCTTTTTCAAAAAAGGTTTATTACAAAATCAAAATACAAAAATGGGTAAATAAAAAACAACTGCTATCCCCCAAGGAGGAATTAGTTCAAAATGATTAAGTAAGAGTTAGTTTACACTAGCTCCTGTCTTCTCAGAATCTCCCCAAAAACCGATTTTTTTCCCGATCTGAGCTGCATCCTTTTATATCATTTCTGAGACTGCTCTAAACAATGTAAGAGTCACAAGTCATTCTCTCCTGACAGTTTAGGTCAAGGGGTCATTTACCAAATACACTTTTTTAGCTCTACATAAGACATTTGGTATCATTTTCACTACATGCAGTATTCACATGAGGGCACAAAAGTTACATGCTGCACTCCTGGAATGAGAACACAGGTCATAAATCTTCATGTTGGTAGCAAATTGTAGATCTTCTTTCAGCATTCCTGAGAACTTCTGGGTCCAGATGGACTGTCCTCACTCCATTCCAGTCCTTCTTTTCCCGCCAGAGGTGGAGTTAGGGGCGGGCCCATGGGTGTGTCCATGGGTGGATCCACAGAAGCCAGCCTGTCTTTTGACCCTTTGCCTAGTTCTGTCCTCACCAGCAAGTCCTGAACTATTGTCCTCTTGACCCTTGTGTGACCCTTGTCTCTGACCACTGTTTCTAAGCCTTGACCGGCTGCTCGGACTTGCAACACTCTCACTAACCTTCCTGTATGCTGCATGTTTTCTCCGTCTTCCAGAAAAACTGTTTCCTAGATTTCCTAGTTTCTAACTAATCAGCCAAAGGGATCTACCCAACGCAAAAAAAAAAAAAGCTTAATATGCGCTGCGCTCCAGCAGCAATGAGATGAAATTACTGGGGCACAGATAATGAACTCAGCTGAAAAGTACATGAAGTACCAGAGATATGGGCTGATATAAACGATCGCAAACAAATTACTTTGTTTTGGTGGAGCGATTTTGTGAATATAACAGCAGCCGTGCGCAGGATGCAGCTGGAGTATTTGAGCCATTACTGCTGCGTCCTTTCTGCTCATAGAATGCCTGCAAAGCTGAGTCCATAAATGACGTAATATATGTGGATACTGGATCTTTTTTCAGGCTTCCCGCAATTTGAATTTTTAGGAAACCCACATCTTGATTCTGGGTTTAAAAATGCATTGTAATTACCGCGTTACTGACAATTGTACCGAGTAAATATTACCATTTTCTTTCCCTGTAATGCCTTACATTACCACATTACAGCAAAAAGCAATGCATTACAGTAATTAATTACATTTGTACCGCGTTACTCCCAACACTGCTAGTAAACCATCTAGTTGTGTAGTGAGATCTGCAGATCCAGCAGGTAATGTTTTCCCTTGTGCATCAACACCTGTATAACTTCCTGCTACCCTGCCCCAACGGTGCCCTAAAGCAGTTTGGACAACTTTCATGATTTCTAGACCCTTTAGACCAAAGCTGTTTCTCAACTCGTGTAAATCAGAGCAGAATTGTTCAACATCATTATTATATGGGGTCAAACCTTTGGCTGCCTGCTCTGTATCAGTCTTGAGTCCAAGGTCGATAAACAGATATTGTCGGACGATTGTCCTCCTACACCGAATCTGGGGTTAGCTACTTCAACCAGAGGGTAAATCCCTGCCGATGAAGTATCGTCTTTAATTTGGTCAGTGCTTAATTCTTCATCTTTATTTCTAGTTACATAACCTTCAGGCCTCAACTGTTTTGCCTACAAGGTCCTGAGCTCAGCAGCTGTTGTTTTTGGTCGTGTGACAGCAGGCACGTGCAGAGGGGGGGGGGCGCTTGAGACCCTGCCCCTTTTGTCCGAAGTGCCCAAAGTGCCCTTTTTCCGGTCGTTCGTCAGATTTTACCATACAAAACTGTTATACTGTGATACAAATCGGGCACTAGGACCATGCGGAGGCAGCCGCCTCAAGCTGAAGGCTATTTTCCCTTAGACCCGCCTACAAGCTCACTGATTGGCTCTGCCGCATCATACTAACGTGTGATTGGTTGTCCTTACTGTTGCTCTACCTTGTAGCCATGGAGACGACAGACCAGTGTTTTCCCTGCGGACAGGAGTCTGCGTTCATCTAACTGTAAGTTTTTTTTCTGCCTGCTTCACGTCAGCTGGATAGATTTTAATATCAGAGCTTTTGTTTACGTGCGTTTGAGTCCGTGGTTAGTGTGTGTGGGGCAGAGTCAGGTACCTGCATGTCTGGGACAGAAAATGAGACATGAGAGAGACTTCTCCTGAAGTGTTGAAGAAACTCACAAAGAATCACGGATGTTTCTCACTCTAGATTCTCCGGGTCATAACTTCTGAATTACTAATCGAATAAGAATAATTCAAACGGTTGCTAAAAATACATAAAACCAGCTTTCCAACGAAGTATCACATGATGTAATTCATTTTACTCCAAAAATCGCTATTAGAGGGAAACCAGCTTTGCAGCGTCACTGAAAGAAACGGAGCGAACCGCGACGGGAGAGCAGAGAACCAAAAGGAGGAGACAGTCTGATCATCTTCAACAGCAGCTTTTATAAAGTTATGGAAACGTCACAAATAAAGCCCACCTGGTTGGTCAGGTGTCCCAGAAGACTATTTCTGTAGATGGTGACATGAGGAGGGACAGATTACAGTCACACTGGTTTTTATTTGAACACTCAACTGTTTACTAAATGATTCAGCTTCATTCCAGCATTATTGTGAGGTTGTTCTGAAAAAAGGAGCAGAGTTACAAACATTTTACACTTTATTACAATTTTAAAGCCATAAAACAAAAGAAAATACTTGTTATATTTATGGTCATAAGAGTGTTAAACATGATAAATGTTCTGCCTCCCACAAAGAGATGGTAAAAGTGAATGTGAGCATAATTATATACGTTTTATTACTTTATTATGTATTTTTTATTATTGACTATTACTCCAAAGAGTTCAGATGAAGGCAACTGGACTTCTTTGGTTTCTTTAAAACATTTCACTTCTCCTCTGAGGAGCTTTGTCAGTTCTAACTGGAATATGGGAGAGTCAAGCTCATAAGCTGTAGCTTTCTGTTGTTATTTAAAGAGCAGAAACTACTCTGAGTACCCCGCCTCTTCATCTCCTGATGAGTCGTTAGCCTCTATTGATGGTGAGTCATCATGTTGATTAGATGCAGGAAGATGTGACCTAGACTGAAACTGAATGAGATTCAAAAAAAAGTTTTAATCTTTTGAACAACGCTGTTGGTCCTCTTGGTCCTTGTTCTGGTTTTCTAAAACCCTGTGTTAAAAACCTTGGTGTGTTTTTAGACGGTTCTTTTAATCTTTACAGACAGGTGAGTGCAGTGGTCCAATCAGGTTTTTATCATTTAAGGCAGATAGCAAAGGTGAAGCCATACCTTCCTGCTAATGTCCTCGAACATGTCATCCACCTGTTCGTGTCCTGCCGATTGGACTACTGCAACTCCCTGTATTCTGGCCTGGACCAGTCCTCCCCACACCGACTTCAGCTGGTCCAAAATGCAGCGGCTCGCTTGCTGACTGGAACCAGCAAGTGGGATCACATAACCCCGGTTCTGGCCTCTCTCCATTGGGCTTCCTGTCTCTTACAGGATCTGTTTCAAAATTTTATTTTTTGTTTTTAAAGCCCTTCATGGCCTGGCCCCAGTTTACATCTCTGAGCTGCTGTCAGCTTACGTCCCTGCCAGAACCATTAGGTCCAGCTCTCAAGCTCTTTTAACAGTTCCAAAAACCCGCCACAAGACTCGCGGCGACAGAGCGTTCTCTGTGGTTGGTCCCAAACTGTGGAACAAGCTGCCTCTCAACATCAGGACCACACAGAATCTAGAGCATTTTAAATCCCTTCTTAAGATGCATTTTTTTTATTTGGCTTTTAATGCAGGTTGACTTGAGCATCTTAATAGTTTTTAACAGTTTTTATCATAGATTGTGACTGTTGTGTGCTTATCTTATTTTAGGTTTTTATTGTTGATTTGTTGTATCTTGATCTGTTTTACCTTGTACAGTGATTTGGTGTAGCTTTGCTGCTGTAAATGCGCTCTGTAAGTAAAACTGACCTTGACCAAAGCTGCATTATTGGTACTGGAAAGGTGAAATCTAAGCCCCGCCCCTATTTAAAGTGGGCTTTTCATGTTTTTACATAGATAGCTTCTTTTACTCCTCTCTCAAATCATCTATCTTCTCTGTCCAGAATGCGGACTTTGTCATCTTCAAAGGTGTGTCCCTTGTCCTTCAGGTGAAGGTGGACTGCAGAGTTCTGACCTGAAGAGGTGGCTCTCCTGTGTTGTTTTATGTTCTTGTGTACTTGTTTAGTTTCTCTAATGTAAACATCTGGACAGTGCTCCTACAATGGACTGCATAAACGACCCCACTGAGCTTCTGTTTGGGTGTTTTGTCTTCTGGATGGACCAGGTTCTGTCTGAGGGTGTTGTTGGGTTTAAAGTTTACCGGGATGTTGTGTTTGGAGAAGATTCTTCTAAGTTTCTCTGAGACTCCTGCCACGTATGGGATGATGGTGCCTTTGTGTAAAGGATGTTGTTGTTAGGTTGGTAGCAGAGCTCTCATGTTTAGTGTTAAGTTCAGTGAGATCATGGAATGGGATCAAGAATTTTCTCCTGACAGGAAAAAGATCTCAGCTAACATAGCTGTAGATCACACTGGATAACTCTCTGTGGTTGCATTTATTTTACATTTATTTTACTACCTCTTACTAGAGCTGTCTTTAGTAGGCACAAAATATCTTTGGTTGTACACCTGTGCAATAGCAATAAAGTATCTTGATTTCTGTTAAATGTACTTCCTGAATGAGTGACCTTTTCAGGCTAAAATAACAAAATGACAAATACAGACAGAAGGACGACCTATTTCTTCTTTTATAATGCGTTGCATCACCACCTGGTATCAGAACAGGACTCAGTATTGGAAGATAATCAAAAATCAAACAACTTGGACTCGGATCAGGGGCAAAAATGTGGTTGTAACATCTCTAGATATAAGTCAGCTTTATAAACTAAAACTATTATTTATGAACTAACATTAACACTAATGACACTAATTTATATATTTTTATTATGTTGTTTGAACCCAAGGGTCCCATTATCTGAAATTTCTAACTTGTTGGATTGCTCTATAAGTGCCCCTTTTTTTACTTTGAGCACCCGCCCCGTCAAAGGTCTCTGCACGGCCCTGTGTGACAGGCTGTAACTCAGTCGCTGCTGTGCTCACATGCAAGGTGGACAGAGGTTGGCCTACTTGTCATCTATATTATTAAATCATGATCACTTATTAAAGGCTTTTATTTTGTTAGGAGTTGGGAGTTTTGGAGCCATTCTACATTTTCCTCTGTTTCCATCTCTTGCCCCTCCCCATTTCTGCCTCCTGTCTGTCCTTTTAAACGCTTTGAGAGTAGAAATGAACTCTGTCACGTAAATCAAAGTAAGCGTGTAAAGAGTGTGTGCCAGGGGCGCTTCTAGCATCAGAGGTTTAGGGGGACTGAGCACGCAGAGAGCTAAAAACATTTTCTTCTACAGTAAAATACTGACTTCAGCACCATTTTTAAATGTAAAATAACAATAAACACACCTTCTTACTGTAAAAGAAAAAAATACCTGTAATTTTACGGAACTATTTCGGCAACCCCGGCTGTCGCCGTTTTACCGTAAAATCTACATTTTTTTTTTACAGTGTAGATGATGAAAGATAACCAATAAGAGGGGAACCACCACCAGAGAAAGACAGGGGTCAAAGGTCATGGATACAAAAGGGGACATGGAAGGAAACAGGAGGTCATGGACAGGACAGGACAAAGACACGTTGTCGTTCTTTTTTAAAAACAAGATACATGAAATTAGAAGTAACGCACAGCAAGAACACACCTAAGATGTTCAAAGAGGACAAAGACAACATGACAGGATCAGAAAAGAAAACACTAAGAAACCTGATTGTGTTTCTGGTTTTGTCAGAGCAGACGCCTGGTGGCTGTTAGGTTTCCTGAAACAAGGATCAATTTAGGATCTGGTCTGGATTCTGATTCTGTACTTCTCTCATTGGTTTTGATCAATTTAACTGAAAGAAAAGTTGAGTTTTTACAAGCAGGTGAAAAGCCAACGAGTAAAAAAAAGGCATCTCATCTAGAGACTAAAGCTAAATAAACACACATTGTTTCTGCCTCTTTTTTTACAAATGCTCCATATTTATTAGCTGTAATCATTTCTCCATCACAACTGCTAAAAGCTACATGCTGGTCACTGGTCGAGTCATTAACCCAGGTCTGACCTCTGAATTTAATATAAATCGAGGAATTTGACAGGGATGCCCTATATCCCCAAAGATTTTTATATTGGCAACTCAACTTTTAACATCACTAATTAAAAATTCTAACTCCATTAAAGGAATATCAATCTTTAATAAAGAATTCAAAATAAGTCAGTTTGCGGACGACACATGTATTTTTCTTAAAGATGAATCTGTGGCTGAAAAAACTATCAATATTATCTCTTTTCTCTAAAGCATCTGGACTATCTCTTAATTTGAAAAATGTGAACTTCTACCAATTCACACAAGCCCACACTCCTCAATTGCTTCGATTAAAGTTGAATCAGAAGTCAAATACCTAGGCGTGTTACTTTCCACAAACTTAAGTAAAAGAGAAGATTCTAATATCTCTGACTGTATTTTAGATTTGAAGAAAACACTCAATCACTGGCTGACTAGAGATCTCACCATTTTTGGAAGGAGCCTTCTTGCTAAAACTGAGGGCAACTTGAAACTGATTTTTCCCTGCTGCTCTTTATATATTCCCCCAAAAAATATTACTAAAGCTAACCAAATAATTTACCAATTTTTGTGGAGAAACAAAACACACTACATTAAAAGATCTCAACTAGTGAAGGAATATAGTAAAGGTGGTATCAACGCTCCAGAATTTGTATCTATGATTGCTACCCTTAGAATTAAATGGTTAAAGTCATGTTTATCTCATTTAGACTCTATGTGGTTCCACATTCCTAAATCTATATTCAACAAAGTGGGTGGTTTGGACTTCTTCTTAAAATGTTATTTTGAGGTTAATAAGATTCCAGTTAAGCTATCCAACTTTCACAGACAGACCTTACACTTTTGGAAAATGATGTTTACCCACAATTTCTCTCCCCATAACTCCACAATATGGAACAATAGGGTCATGACGCTTAATCGTAAATCTATGCTTAAAAGTGAATGGGTTAATAAAAAGATTCTATTTGTATCAGATCTTATGGATGTGAATGGTATTCTCTTAAGCTACACAGAATTTTTAAAATAATTTAATTTAAATTGCTCGCAAAAAGAATATAGTAAATTATGTAAGTTAATCCCACCACCTCTACTTAATTTTATAAAAAAAAATTATGATACACAACAACCTCTCCCCAGTATTGCCAAATCTAATGCTAGGACACCGCCATCTGCTGGACAACAAATGTAATAACAGTTTCATTAGTAATTCCTTTAAAGTTTAAACTAAGGTATGGTATTTCACAACTTTGGAATAAAAGATACTAAAAGTGATTTAAGTTTGATTGCTTCCAATACAGTTAATGCTTTCTCAAAGTATACAAAATGGCCTATTCTACCCAAGGTGAAGGAAACGCATTTTAAAATCATTAACAAAGTTTATCCGGTGGCAGAATTTCTAAAAAAGAGATTTGGCTTCAAAGTAGAACAATACTCTTTCTGTACTAGCGAAGATGAAACACTTGAACATGTGTTTTTTATATGTGCTATTACTCCATGCTTCTGGTGTGACTTAAAAAACTGGATTTCCTTAAAAATTAACAATATGCCCTCATTTCAATCAAATGACATTCTTTTGTACTGAGATTATCCTGCATTGTTTGTCACCGACACTATCAACATATTAATTCTGTTGGGTAAATCTCATATTCATTGTGCTAAATGGAGGAGTGCTAAGCCATCTTTCTCAGGCTTCTTAAATGAATTTAAGATGTTTTTCTCATCACTTAAAAGCAGGGGTGTCAAACTCAAACTCACACTGGGCCGAAATGAAACTCTGGGACGGAGTCGAGGGCCAAACTTAATATTTTTTGAAAAAGTGACGGCAAATTTGCACATTTTCTTTATCAACATATATGCAATTTTGAAACTTTAAATTTGGAAACAAACATATTTCTTCATTAACACTGAATGTGGAATAACCAAATTACACACGAGCAAGTCAGTTTTAAATAAAAGGCATCAGTGGTATTCATTATTTGTGGTATAAGCAGCATTTTTAAAATCTATTCAGGATTTATGTTTTCTTGTTCATTCATTTTTCTTATTTTTTATTGTCCTTTTTTCTCCTGTAATAAATGTCATCGCTGCTGTGACATCTAGCTTTCCCCACTGAGGAACAATAAAGGGATTTACTATTCTATTCATCTATCTGCAGCCTTTCCACTTCTTGTTCAATCTTTTCTCACGGGCCAACAACAAAATAAAAGTATTATTTTATCTTAAATGAAAATGCAACATCTCACCAGTTAACTTTCATGTTTTGGAGCAGAAAAAGAGCATAAAACCAACATATTTAAAGCTCAGTTTGCTCCACTGATTTACTGTGATGCTCACCTGTTCCAGCCAGATACCTGCATCATGGGGTTGATCTGAGCTGAGGAGGAGACTCCTGTTGTTTTGTTCATCTTCATCATAATAATGACAACATTAGATGACAACAGGTGCTCACATAGGTTTGTGCTGATGAACATGTCTGAGCAGCTTGACCACGTTGTTGTGTGTCGGGGAGGAAACACAACGACAGCAACCACAGAGTCGTGCTGGTTTGAGCGTGTCGCTGCTCGCTGGAGTTATATCAGCTCTGTCTGGAAGTTAGTTGGAAAACTTTCTCTTTCAGTCGTAAACACATTATTGAGCAGCTAGAATCTCCGTTTCTGGGCTTCAACGTCAGAAAATAGCTGAGTGCACTCGGTGCTGAGTGAGAGGAGTGTTTAGTTTGTCGAGACAGCAGAGCTGCAGACACCGGCAGCAGGCGCTAGAAAAAACACAAAGGAGGGGGCACTTTGGCTCTGCGCTAACGCCGCAAAGCATCATGGGAGTTGAAGTCTTTCCGGTAAAATCGGCCAGCGGGCCAGTTTTAATATATTTTTGATATTTATCTCGCAGGCCACATAAAAATGCTCCGCGGGCCGCATCTGGCCCGCGAACCTTGTGTCTGACACATGTGTTCTACATCTTTCAAGACATTCAGCTTATTTTGACAGTTTTGCTTTGTTTCAGCTTCAGTTCAGCTGTTCAGCAGCTTCAGTTCATCTGTTCAGCAGCTTCAGCTTACAGTTTCAGCTATCCAGCATTCAAACAGCATTTGTGCAATAAATGCAAATTTTCTAGTTCTTATTGCAGTGAAAAATTTGGTCCTAAATTAGTAAAAAATAAACTAAAACCTAGTTTATACTTCATCAGCAAGTTTGCACACACACACACACACACACACACACACACACACACACACACACACACACACACACACACACACACACACACACACACACACACACACACACACTGACGTAGACATTTTCCTTCGTTCATCCACTGGTGTCAGTATTGTGTAGCAATTCTCCACCAGGACAACAGAGGGCGCAGCAATTTTGTGGAGTATCCGGCCACCAGTGAAGTCGTGTCTCTAGAGCAGGGGTCACCAACCTTTTTGAAACCGAGAGCAACTTAAAGGGTACGGAGTAATACGAAGGGCTACCTGTACATGACACACTTCTGAAAACTTAGTTTATTTTTATTTTTAATTCAATGTTGATATGTCTGACAACATTTAATTTGCTTCTCAAATAATAATAATGATTTAAGGCAGGAAACAGATAAATCTCAACATGTAACACTTACTTTTTTTTATCTCAGTGCATTTCAGTTGTCTCTCATATTCAAATAATCACTTCTGCAACATTTCTTGGAAAAACATGTCCCATTTTTACTAACTACTTCTGAAACAATCTTAATCAGACTAGGTAAAATGTCAGTTATGTAACCTTTCAGTCCTGCAAAACACAACTTTTTACCACTAAATCTTTAGCATTTTTAACTAAATCTGTACATAACAGCTTGAATATGTTGGAACTTTGCCATGCAGCTGTTTAGCTGAAAACATCTGGCACATTTCTATTAGTGGGAAACCTGGCACCAGATTGCTGTAATCTGGGGTGTAACTTGATACTGCAACTCTGACTGAGTCATGTAGATGAGCATCAGTAAGGCGTGTTCTGTGTTTGCTCTTTATGAAGTTCATGTCAGAAAAGACTGATTCACAGAGATAAGTTGAACCAAACATGCAGGCAACCTTCATAGCTGCTGTGCACACACCTTTGTACTTCTCTGTATCCACAAGGCACCAAAAGTTTGGTTCACTTTGATGGGCTTTGAGATGGAGGTCGTTTTGCAGTGTTATAATTTCTATCTCCACCTCCCCAGCATTCAAGCTGAATGTTGCACTTAGCTGCTCAGCAATGCATGCAATTTCTACTTGCACAAAAGTATTGGGAGATGAATGACACACATGGCTCAAGTTGATCAAAGTCACGAAACCTATTCTCAAACTCTTGTCCAAGTCTGTTAATGACTTCAGGGTATTTGTCCACAACTTTGTCAAAAGTCTCAGATGCAGAAGCATGGTCATTCATTACTGACTGCACATAAGGAAAGTGCAGCACCCTTTTTTTCTGTAAATGCACAGAGAAAATGTTCATCTTGGCTTTGAATGCATTTACAGCACTTATCATGTCAGCAACAGTTTTACCTTTGCCTTGCAGCTCACAGTTCAAATGGTTAAGTTTCCCAGTGATGTCCGTTAAAAATGCAAGGTCAAGAATCCATTCAGTGTCCTCCAGCAACGAGATGTCTTCACCTTTGGATTGCATGAACTTCTTGATTTCACACAAAAGTGAAAGAAAAAAACGTTGCAAAACCCGTCCCCTGCTGAGCCATCTGATTTCTGTGTGTAGTAACAGGTCGCCATATTCTGCTGACAGCTCCTCCAATAGTAGTTTGAATATCCTGTGCTGTTTGGCTTTGGAGCGGATGCTATTTATGATCTTCACAACAGGAGTCATCACATGCTCAAATCCGGTCACTTTTGAACATATCGCCTGCTGATAAATGATGCAGTGGTAATGTAGAAATGTTGGGAAGTCTGTGTCACCTTTGCAGGGCGCGATGAAACCTGTATGCCAGCCGATCATGGACACTAGCTTTTCTAGTGGTACTTTTTTTTCCATAAGAAAACTCTTAACTGCGTTGTATATATCAACTCCCCTTGTAGTTGTCTGGAGGGGCAGTAATGTCAGAAGTTCCTCTTTTGTGGAGAAGTCATCAAAAACCATACGAATAAAGACCATCAGCTGTGCTGAACTGCTGCAGTCCACAGACTCGTCACACTGGATGCTAAACCACTTGCATGTTGCCACATCCTGCTCCAGCTGCTCTGTTAAGTTCTCATAGTGAGACATAGTGACATAGCCGTCACTCTTCATACCGTTGTACTTGCACCCAGTTGGACGTTGGAGAGAGTGGAGATGACATTGGTTCCATTCTTCTCATCTTTAAATACAGTCTTTGCGATTATCATCATTGCTTCTTTGAAAACTTCTCCATCTGAAAATGTCTTCTTGTTCTTAATCAAAAAATGTGTGGCTCTAAATGACACTTCTGTCGTTTTTTGTGACTTTTCCACCGGCTTCTTGAATAAAGACTGCTGTTTGCCCAAAGCTGCCTTTAACTCACATGCTTTTTCTTTCCATAGTGCGCTGCTAGGTGGGTAGCTAGCATTGTAGCTTTTATGACAAGTACTGAAGTGTCTCTCCACATTGTGCCGCTTTGCTGTCGCCACAGTCATACCACAAATGAGACACACACATTTTTCTCTCACAAGTGTAAAAAAGAACTCCTCCTCCCAATCACTATGAAAATTATATGTTTTCTTTCGTTTTTCAGCCATTTTCGGTTGGTATCCAGCTCCTCATTGGAACAGCACCTGCCGCCCGTTAGCTTAACGCCGAGTCGAACTAGTAGGTCAAAGAAAGTTCATGTTTACATCTTCTACGGTTTTTAACGGCAGCTTGCAGCCTGTGTGATTGCACTACTGCCACATTCACGTACGGTAAAGTACTATTTATATGTTGATGGTAAAATATAAAAACATACAAAATATAAAATATTTTTGTTCTTAAAAATTATTCGTTAATAGTTTCATTTTCAAATAAGCATTGATGCAACTGTGACTCAAAAAGAAAAGCAACACAATAAAAAAAGGAGATATAAAGTCAAGTTCAGTGGTGACTAGTGCTATTTTTAGAACATAGCCTGCGGGCACCCCGTGGTTACCCCGAGAGCACCTTTGTGCCCGCGGGCACCACGTTGGTGACCCCTGCTCTAGAGTATTTATAATGTGTGTTTATATTGTATTTATGTATTTCAGAAGTTTTTTTGAACACTGACAAATGTGTCTCTCATTCTCCTCCACCTCTTCATGCAGTCACCACCTCCAAAGCCAAGTTTCCTGTAATTTCCTTACACAAATAAAAGTCTGTTGTACTCCTTCAGTCACGGTTGTATTAACGTTTATATCGCCGCACTTTTACTGCGTAACAGTCTTTAATGGGGAATGGTGGTGCTTTTGGTGAAGGTAAAGGAAGCAGAGTCCTGACCAATCACAGGCTTGCATATCTCCGTAGCTTTCAGCAGATAGTTAGAACATTGGGCTCTGTCTGTACTTGCGTGCCTGTTGGAAAGCCCCTGAACCACAGATAACAGTGTTGCATGACTCTGCACCAACGCAGACACAGAAGTATAAACTAAGCTAAAGTTGAAGGTAAAAATAATTTAAAA
The DNA here is from genome assembly GCF_043380555.1 of Nothobranchius furzeri. Lineage (NCBI taxonomy): Eukaryota > Metazoa > Chordata > Actinopteri > Cyprinodontiformes > Nothobranchiidae > Nothobranchius > Nothobranchius furzeri. The sequence goes on from NC_091757.1 coordinate 38,517,168, forward strand.
CGCTGTTATCGGGACTCCACAGCCAGTATTCGTGATCCTGCTGGAACATCCCTACGATCAATGGTTTGAACAAGCTTAAATTAAAAATGTAACACTTTTAATGCAGTTGCCAAGCCTAGCTGGGAATTTTGAAAAACATCTTCCTAAATGATCTTGAGCAGTGAAGCTGAAAAAGGTAGAAGGGTTTATCATGTAAAATCACACGAAGAGCTGTGATTTGTTGCTGAACAGATCTGTTTAAAGATGGCAGCATTGCAACGTGGTCTTGACTGACCTCGACCTAGCCATTAGCTTATCAACCCTGCTGAGTATGAATAGAATCTCTTAACCGAGGGTGTTTTCCTTTTTGGTTCAGTTGTTACTGCCGCTCACTGCAGCCTCTAACAACAGCAGTAAGTTCCTATCTGCAGTGATCGAAGCAAACAGAGGCAGGTTTTAGAGGAGAAACCCTGTCAAGGACAAGCAGAACCAAGTAAACAACAGCCTGAAGACAAGTCACGTCAGAGATCAGCTGCTTTTCTCATTCCATAACATAAACCACACTCAGACCTGCATCAATTGCATCCTGTCAGTTTTATCATTACCAGTACCAGCTTAATATTTTCATTGGTATTCCCATTCACATCCATTGATCCTTCAATCCAGAGCCAATAAGAGCCGACTGAGCCTGCAGCTGATCAATCTGAAGGACAAGAGGAGTCTGAATGGGCGCGTATTTTAATGTGCATGCTTAATTTCGGATTGTTTGTGAGTCTCCTTGTCTAAATTTCTTTTTAGGGTGGCGCTGCGCTGCGCTCCGTTTCAATCAGGCTGTACAGCAGGATTTCCCCTCGTAGGCAGCGATATTTTTCATAACTCCGATTGCTTCATGCTATAGATCGTTGGAAAGCTGCTTTTATGTACTTTTAGGAACCATTGGAATTATTTGAATCTGATCAGCCATTCAAAAGTTATAAAACGGAGCATTTTGGATGACAAACTCAGCACGTCTCTGAATCTGTGTTGTGATTCGTTGCGCTCAAGACAGGGAATCCCGGTGGCTACCATAATGTATTGTATATGCTGTCATGGTCTGTGTCGGCGTCTCATCTCATGTGTCTCCTTTTGTTCTATAGGTGCTCCTTTTGTGTCCTCTAGCGCCCTCATGTGTCATGTCTGCGTCTCTATATGGTGTCTTCTGTTTGTAGACCTTTTTATCATCCCCTCAGGTCCAGTGTTCATTTAGTTATCCTCTGTGCCCCAAGTTGCAGCTCCAGCCTCTTTGTCCCCAGCTGTGTGTGGGTGTGTGTCCATTCCCCAGTTCATTGTGTGTGTGTGTGTGTGTGTGTGTGTGTGTGTGTGTGTGTATGTGTGTGTGTGTGTGTGTGTGTGTGTCCATTCCCCAGTTCAATGTGGGTGTGTGTGTGTGTGTGTGTGTCTCCCGTTTTGGCCGGGAAACTACCGTATTTTACTTTGCTTTCCTGCCGTCCTCCCGAATTATTATTTTCCCGTAAATCTCCCGTATTTTTAAAATTCCTCTGCCTCTTTAAAATTATCTGTAGCCTCGCGAGAACTGGTTGTCGCGAGATTTGTGCAGACAGCGGGAACATAACAGGAACAACAAACGAGAGCGATGATGGAAGTGAACAAGGCATTCCTGCCAAAAAATCAAAGAAATCGTGTAAATATCTAGAAAAATGGGACAGCGAATTTACTTTTCTAAAGAAGAGCAGGATGGGACAAAGTCACGCTTTTTGTAAGATTTGCAGTTGCGACTTTAGTGTCTCCCACGGGGGAAGGAATGATGTCAGTCAGCATGAGAAATCAACCAAGCGCAAGCGCTGGCTAGAAGCACAGAAACATGCCCAGACGATGTCGGCATTTGTAACTAGGAATACCACAGAGGCTGACCAGGTCATAAATGCGGAGGTTAAAATGGCAATGCTGTGTGCCAAAAACAATGTTTCTTTCACCTTCTGTGACGACTTCAACAAGTGTGTAGCTGAGATGTTCCCGGACTCTGCTATTGCACGAAAATATTCTGCGGGGAAAACCAAATCTACGCAACTTATCAAAGGTAAGTTGATTCAAATTAAGTATGAATATTATGAAAGCGTATACATAGTCATAATCATGTCCAGCAGGCATATTGGTGGCAAATTGCTAGCTAACGTTACTGGGCATTCACTCAACAGGTGCCATAGCAGCAGAGCTAGATGATGAGTTGGCCAGAACATGCCGATCTCAGCCCTTTTCATTGATGTGCGACGAGTCGAACAACAGAAAAACGGACAAAGAATTTGTCATCCTGACCAGACTCTACGATGAGGCCACTCTGCAGGTCGCTACAAAATTCATGGAGATGCCCATATGCAATGTGGGAAATGCAGAAAATCTGTATGAAAAGCTGAGTGAAGCATTAAGGTAGGGGAACTGCAATGTGTTGTTGACGTGTGTAGTAATTTGCATTTAATTATAATCTTACATTTAGTGTAAGACATTTTATGGCATTTTTTTCATATTTCCAATAGAAAAAGAGGAATTCCATGGGAGAACCTGATAGCCTTTAACTCTGATAACGCCAGTGTCATGAAAGGCAGACACAACTCTGTCATCAGCAGACTGAAGACCAGCCAGCCCCATGTCCAGGACCTTGGCTGCATCTGCCACCTAGCACAACTGGCCACTGGCTGTGCCATCAAAGCAGCACAGGTACCAGTGGAAGACTTCCTGGTTGGGATATACACCCACTTTGATAAAAGGTAAATTATTATAAATAAATAGGCCTGCAGTTGATACTCTTCAGACATACACATACATTTCCATCCACTAACTAAATAATTGTCTATATTACAGTGCAAAAAGATGTGAAATCTATAAATAATTTGTAGATTTTACCGATTCAGACCACCTGAAGCTCCTCAGGTACTGCAGCACCCAATGGCTGAGTCTGTTAACCTGTGTCCAGAGAGTGTTGAACCAGTGGGACGCACTGCAGGTAAGGATGGTAACTCCAGCAGATACATACAGCTTACTATTCTGTGTTTTCCTTTTATTTAACTATTGCCACCCTGTTTCCCTATGTACTCTAGGCCTACTTCAACAGTCATGAGGAGGTGGAGAGGAGCGCCAAAATACATGATTTAGCCAGCCATCTGCGTGATCCAGTCATGAAGATCTACTTCATGTTCCTGACTGCTGCCCTTAAATCTTTATCTGATTTTAATATTGCCTTCCAGGTGGGTATCAGTGTTATTGAATGTATGTGTAAATATTAAATTTGATTTTGCTAATTGTAGCATTCTTAATTCACTGATATTTTGTTGTGACCCATGATATTTTCTACAGTCAGAGGAAGTACAAATTCACAGACTGGAAGAGGAAATGTGCAGGCTGATTAGGAGGATCCTGGGCTACCTCATACCAGCCAGGACCATCGTAGGTATACCTCTCAGGGAGGTGGAGTATGGACAAGGACATCAGTTGGCTGATGAGGAGCTCTTTATTGGAGCAGACACAAAGGCCTTCATGAAAAGCGTAGAGCTTCCCATGTCCACTGAGAAGAAAATCTTTCAGTGAGTATATTACCCAGCTGTTTTATAATGGTCATCATCAGTATGAGAGAATATGCTGTACTGTGCCTAAAATGCTGCCACTAATGCAGTTTTTTACTCTTACGCTGTTGTAGATCTGTGAGAAGGTTCTATGAAGCAGCGCTTCAGAAGATGTTCTCCTCCTTTCCCCTTGACCATCCACTCCTGAGGGACTTGAAAGTGCTGGACCCTGCTGCTCGCCTCGACATTCCTCCAGGGGCAGGTAGATGTTAGGGCAGTTCTCCATTGATAGAATGATTGAATTGATTAAATATTGCATGGTTTAGATTTGCAACACTTTCTTTATTTTCCAGTGGAAAGGCTAGGGGACATGTTTCCTCAGTTGAGCTTAAGTGAAGATAGGCTGAGAGAGGAACTCGTTGACTACCAGGTGACAAATAGCAAGCAACTCCCCCAAGAAGACAACATTGACAGATTCTGGGGCCTGATAGGGAAGGATGTGAGGTTCAGTGAGCTGCCAAGATTAATGAAGGCTTTACTCTGCATTCCCCACAGCAATGCCAGTTCTGAAAGGGTGTTTAGTATGGTGAGAAAGATTGCTACAGAGAATAGGATGTCATTAGACAACAGCACTGTTTGTGCTTTACTGTCATGTAAAATCAACCACTCTGGCCCAGCCTACAAATACACTCCTTCCAAAAAAGTGTTAAAGAATGCTAAATCTGCAACACATTTGTATAATAAGTCATTAGTGAATGTCAGAGAGCCACATGAGTGAACATGATACATCTAAAGAAAATGTGTAGTGAAAATAAAATGTAAATGTTTAACTTAAAGACAAGCAATGTGAAATAAACATGAAGTAATGTGTTGACTTGTATATAAAATGAAAAATGTAAAATCAATAAATATGCTTCATTTCCCCTTTTGTGTTTTCATTTAGGCTGTATTATAACAGAATGTTCACAGCATTTCAATGTCAACAAAGATATGCCTCAGATTCTGATCACTGAATTGTAGTAAGTGGTTGAAAAGTGGTTATTATAGATTTTTTGTACACCTATCTTACAATGTAAGATATACTAGCGCTCGGCTGTGGCGGCGGGTTGGCTCGCTGCCGGTGTTGTAAATTTTCCCTTATTTTCAAATCCAAAAGTTGACAGGTATGGTGTGTGATGGTGTGTGTGTGTGTTGTGTGTGTGTTAATTCTTCCCGCAGCCATTAGGTTTAGTTTGCCCTCCTCTGTTTCTGTTTGCCCATTTTGATTATTAGGTTCACCTGTCTTCCCTCCAGCTCTCACTCCACACACCTGCCGCCATTTTCCCTAATCACTTCTCCCTGGCTGTGTCCGAATCCAGGGGTAGGATGCTTGTGAGTACGGGTCCTCGCCGGTCTAGCAAGGCCTGGTCCTTGCAAGACCGCTAAAACCGGAAGTCAGTGGCTCTGAATTCGGACAGTACTAGCCTCGTTGTTATTCCCGCCCCCAGGTCAAGTTGCCTAGCTACCGTGACGGCAGCAAACAGGCTAACAAGCTAGTAGCGACGTTGAAAATGGATCCACAGCAATATTTCATTTTATTTGTGGTTTTTGAGGAGCTGCGACGGCTCAATAAACGTCACCGGCCTTTGTATTTAAAGTTTAAAAATCATTTAGTCCTGTTATCTGCTAGAGTTACAAGTATTATACTCATGATCTCCTTTTTTGCATGTATCTGAATGTTAGTGATGTGACAGCCATCGATTGAGCCAGCCCAGCAAACCCTTTTGATGGACGATGCAGTGGTCAGAGAGATGAGACATCCAGAAGCACCCTCTGCAGACCACTCTGTCTGATGTTCCACTTGCCAACCAGAAACGTTCAGCCACGGATCTCGGTTCCTGCACTCCATCCACCTCGATCCATGTTTAGTAGATTTAGCAACACCACCAAAGACTCCCTGCTTTCCAAGTTTACTGTATATATTTTACTTTTATCTTTACTTTTATTCCTTACAGTGTTCCCTTACAATTTATTTACTATGTTGTTACTTGTTAAAAACTGAATAATAAAACTGTTAATGATCAAAAAAGAGTTATCAATTAATAGAAATTTTATTACATTTAAACAAATAACAAAAACATTCAAACACATATATAGAACCTGAACCAGAAGAAACTAAAAGAAAAAAAAACAATTTCTCTGCCATCCTTTCCATCAATGCTAAAAATCTGTCCATCCTTCTTTCTCTCCTCTCCTCTGCTTCCCTCTGTTGTCTCATGTCCTCCCTGATCAGGTCAAGGAGCTCATCAGCCCTTCTCCTTTTTCTCCCTGATGAGGAGTCCGGCTTCCTTCCACCACTCTCCCTGTCCTCTGTCTCACCCACTGCTGCACTTGGCCCTGGAGTGTCCTCGGGAATGGAAGCAATAAGGACAGGAGGCATAGTGGAAGGCCTCTGTCCCAACACCTCGTCCATGGGGACAAACCAGGGCCAGGTTTCAGCAGTGGGCTTTCCACTGACTCCCTCTCCTGACCCTGGATACTTGCAGTCCTACAGACAAAGGGAATTGGAATTACAAGGCTTTATTGTCATTTAACAACAGAGAACACTGTGGGCATAATGAAATTACAGATGCTCCTTAAAGGTACTGGTTCTGGATGAGAATAGAGAGGAATAGAAGAACAAAGTCAGATTATAAATCATAGTTGATAAAACATGCAATAAACAATATTTTAATTTATCAACATGGGAGATGAAAATTGTGTTCTGTGTTTTTTTCCGCCTAAAATGAAATTAAAAACATTAAATCAGTAATGTGGTTTCTTAAAAATTAACTTAAATAAACATTAAACTTAGTTTTCGTTATTTTTGGCGTTCGTTACATGATTACATAAGATGCAAGCTCTTTTACGGTGAGTTTTTTCCTATTAGACTTTCAAGCAAGTTTACGGTGGGGTGTTAACCTTAAAACAAATGATGAGAAGCTTTATTCGCTAAATAAACACACACACACGGGAATTATGACGGGACCACCATACAAGCTCGTTCTCGCTGATTTCTGCTTAAAATGTACTTATACAAACGAAAAATGTCTATAAACAGAATCGCTTTCAGCTTAGTTTTCTACCGCTATTTTCTTTTAAAAAGCCTGCTGGGATCAAGCTAGTTTACGGTGGTTTTTTCCTATTACACATTCAAGCTGGTTTTCGGTGGGGCATGTTTTAGCCTTAAATTACATGAAAAAAACAATTTGCGGTATTAGATCGTATATAAAAAACAAACCAAAAGTGCCCAAACACGTATTTTATTTTTTTGACCGCTATTTTTTTTTAACTAACTTACATTTTAAGCTGCACTGCTGTCCCGCTCCGTCCGCCGTTGTTGCGAGTGTTGAGTCCAGCGGCCGGCGCGCAAAGCATGCTGGGATACCCTTGCTCCTGTGAGGATCCATCAGACCCATCCTCGAAATGTGGGTAGAGCGAGGACGCGTTTGAGGACGCGAGAATGAGGATTCTTGGAATTCGGACAGTACTCGTCACTGCGCTTTGACGTCATCGACCTCAAAATGCGCACTCACAAGCATCCTACCCCTGGATTCGGACACAGCCCCTGTGTATATAAGCTCTGTCTTGTCTGTGTCTGGTGTCGGTTCATATGTTGTCAGCGTTGCTCGTGCTCTGTTCTGAGCTTTTGCCTTCAGGTCTTCGTGCTCTTGGTTGAGCTGTGTCTCCAGGTTTTTGTGCTCTAAGAAGAGCTTTGGGTGTTCCTGTTCCCCAGGACTTATTGGACTTTGGCTCGCTGCCTTTGGATTACTACCTTAATAAAGGATTTTTACTTTATCCTCCACCTCTGCCTCATTCATCTGGTATCTGCATCTTGGGTCCTAAAACATCCTCCTACACCAACTCATGACATATGCATGCAAAGCCCCATTTTTAGTCTTTTCAGCACTTTTGGAATTTTAATGATATCTTGAACGGTTCAGGAATTATGGTAATGAGAAGTCCGCATGTCCAATCCCGTCTGCGGCCACTGGTTGGTAATAAGAATATTGTGGCATTAACAGAGGGGTGTCGGCGGTCAGGGCTAGGGGGCCCCCCAACACAAGGGGGCCCCAGGCGGCCGCCTACCTATGCCTAATGGCAAGGCCAGATTAACCATACGGGCAACTGGGCAATTGCCCAGGGCCCACGATCTCTAAAGGGCCCAGGGCAGCAAGGGCACGAGCAAAATACTGTAGGCCTATCTGTAATCTCCCGCTTTATATTAAACTAGGGTGACCGTACGTCCGGTTTTCCTCGGACATGTCCACTTTTCACTTTCTGTCCGGGCGTCCGGACTGGGGGTTCTTGTATTGATGAAAATGTCTGGCTTTTCATCCAGGAGCAGGGATCGAATTATGGGGGAGTTAGATATCCTACACATCCAGGGGAGCCGGAAAAAAGGTTTCTACTGATATTACATCATTTATGGACTCTTCTGAGCAGAGAGCGGCACAGCGCGTTGTTGCGCAGCGCTCCAGGCAGCTGCTTCCAGCGCACGGTCCATTCTCAAAGTGGCGCAACCAAAAAAACTATAATTAGCACACGATCGTTCATGTCCGCACATGTTCTCTACTTTCTGTCTTATTTGCGCCTGAAGCGCTCTGTTCCTGCGGACCTCATCACCTGTGCTGCGGAGATTTCACCTCACTGACGCAGCATCGAAACGCGCTCTCCGCTTTGCGGTCAGGAGATCCCTTTGATCTGCTCAAAAATAACTGATGTGGTGAAAAAGTAAGAATCCAGGCAGCAGTTTTTCTGGAGAGTTTAGAGGAGATGCAGGAAGATGAGAGACAGACAGGACAGGAAAATAGTTCAATAAAAACAAGAAAACAAAACAAAGTGTTGAAAAGTAAACTGTAGGTAGATCTATCTCCACTACACGTTTTTACCTGTATAAAGCAATAAGTTATACACATGTAGTATTTATACATCTGATACAATTCAGATCACCTTCAAAACTCAGTCACACACCCAGGGCCGTTTCAAGACATTTTGGGGGCCAAGGCAAAATGACCCCACCCATCCCCACCCCCCATAACTGGGCTCCCCAGGAGCCTCTGTGTAATTCATACCCTGTCCAGTAGTGTTAGTTATACAGTGTTTATAAAAGCTCCTCAGACATTACTGACATGTTATCAGATGAAAAACTAAATTATCAGACATGCTGTCTCATCTGCTGCTTTTCTAAACTTGCAAAAAGTAACTAAACCATTTGAAAGCCACTTTGTGGATTCTCTGAAAGTTTCCATGGAGTGTGTGACAACTTATTTTATCATTGATCCTATCGTCTAATCTCACAGCTGAAACAAGCATCCTTAATAATCTGTGCACAGGAAGCTTACCGATGCTGTAGTAAAACTAAAGGTATAATAATTTATTATTAATAAAACCTTGTTGCAGCACTAAAGCAGAAAAATGAGATTTAGCAATAAATATGCTAAACATTTACATATGAATTGTTTTGAGCCCTTTTATTGGCAGAATCTGATATCAATTTAGTTCTTACAAAAAATGAGTCCCAACGTGGTTTGTGTGGCGTTGCCATAGTGTGATGTCATAGGCACAGATTTCCTGTCCTCTTGTTTGGAAATGGAAATATGATCACCCTATATTCAACAAACTGTCCACCTGGGCTTTTGCACTGCACAGAGACGCTTCGCTGCCTTAGACTTTGAACGTCAGTTGAGAGTCAGTCTCATGCAGACTGACCAATGAAGAGAGGACCTCAAGTTAAGACCCTCTCCTCATTGGTCAGTCCACATGAGGTGGGTCAAAGGTTACCCTGAGCGAGTTACGTGATGTCAGGCATTCAAGTATTGAGTATATTTACTGCATATTACAGTAAAATATTCTGTATGTGACCATATTATGGTGATCCTTGGGTCGTGATGATGGGGCCCTTGAATATTGTTGCCCAGGGTACAACAAAGTGTTAATCTGGCCCTGCCTAATGGTAAAACCACCTCTGATACACAGTCAGAAAAATAAATTACGCTGAGAGAGGTGAAGTACCCGAGTCACAGGCTGTTCCTTCTCCAAATGTGCATTTCGTCCATCACTGTGTGACTCAACGTGGTCTGACACAGCAGTGTGTTGAATTTTGACAAGCCTGACAGATGAATCAACGTTGTCATTTGACTATGCAAATATTTCACCCACTTGGTCTCTGTTCAACAGATACTTGGGAATTGGTGAGGGCACCATTTCCTGTCAGCGCAGATGACAGCAAGCCTCAAGCCCAGCCTCCATTTGCATCATGTTCAAGCAAAATCATTTACGTCAGAGGGGTAAAGGCAGGAACAGTCATCCACCGACCTTTAAATATTCGTACAATTAAGTAGTTTCACAGCAGTAGAGAAGAAGATTTTGAGAAAGAAAAGCCTAACATGCCACTGAAAGGCATTCAGCTGTTAAGACGGCTTCATTTAGCTGTCTTCTGACTTTTTACTTTGTCCATATTCTATGTTTCAACAAACCTACATAAAAAAATATTGTGAGTTTATAACTATTAGAAGAAATGCAACATGCACATCCACAACACTGAGCTCTGCCCAGAAGAAACCCACATACACTTCTGTAACAGAAGGATACCCCTGATGGGTTTCTTCTGTTTTCAATGTTGTCAGAATTAAATGTTTCAGAAATTCAGTTTCAAACAAATATAACCTGAACAAATACAAAAAGCAGGTGAGACGGGCCTTCGTACCTTTTGGTAATAAAGCTCTACAGTGGAAAGAGTGATTGTCCCTGCCCACTTGGCCAGAACAGGAATGGTAGGCAATTTACCCTGGTGTGTGTGTGTGTCTGTGTGTGTGTGTGTGTGTGTGTGTGTGTGTGTGTGTGTGTGTGTGTGTGTGTGTGTGTGTGTGTGTGTGTGTGTGTGCGGCACAGCTCCAAGAGCCGCTCAAGTCACCGCGTCTCGTTATTGGCGCTATTTAAACCAATGTTGTAAAATTACTTCTGCTCAGCCCAGATGTGCTCACTTGTGCACCCGTGAGCCGTGATTCCACTGGAACGCGTCTGACCTTTGACAGACGCACTCTGAACTTCAGATCTTCAGCTCGCTGTTAATAGCCTGAATGGGAATTATTTCTTGATTATTTTGTTACATCCACAATGTTCTGTGTGTGAGGTTTACAATGTCAGAACACCTGCATGAGACAGGGTGTTAATTATAATCTGCCAGAATGACTCACCACCTTCAGATTTCTCCAACACCGTTAAAAAAGATCAAATGCGGAACATATCGGCGTGCGCAGGCCAGAGTGCTGAAGCTCGGCGCATTGTTATTATGAAGCTAGGGCACATGCGGAGGACACGCGCGCAACAATATACTTGTTTTCAATTACATTTATTGTGCCAACTTACTTTTTCTTAGGCCCACCCACAAATGAGTTTCTGGCTACGCTAATGGTGACATATGACAGACTTCTCTGAGCTCTGCAGCCATTACACTTTTCACCTCGCGCACCCCCTAGCGGCAGCTCGTGCACCCCGAGGGGTACGCGTACCACACTTTGGGAATCCCTATCAGGGATTTTTATTAGTAAACCTGCTAATATGTTTCCCCTGATAAATTCTCACCCCCTTACACTTATGTGTCAAAAAAGCAAATACTCTTGCTTTTCCTCTGCAGTCTAATCATGTCCAAACTCACTTCAACAATCTTCTCTGGAAAACATTTCGACCGTCTCTATAAAAATCCCTGCCTCTGCATCATTTCATCAGTAAAATGGAGTCAAATCCACATTCTGTCATCTGCTAAATAAGGAAATGTTGCAACAAATACATGATCCAACATCCACAATGAGGTACACAAGCATGGAGCTGCAGAGCCGAGGTCAGCACTTATTACCCAGAGACAATCAGCACTTGTCATTGTTTTTCATACTCAAAGAGCATAACGTGACTTCCACTAATCCACAAAGTAATTACCAAGAAGCTTTTCACAGGTGCCAAGGATCGCGGCTTACATTTTAAATAAAATATAAACAAGGGAAAAATATCAAACCCATTAATCTTTCATTAAGCTTGCCGGAATAAAAAGAATCACTTAAAGTATCATTCGCTACCATCACTGCAAGGGCAGAAGCCCCCCGCTAACATCAAAGGCTTCTCAGAGAAACAGAGCGGGAGCGAGTGAGTCAGTTAGCTGAATTTGGCTAAGAACCAGCTCCTTGTTGGCTTTTAATGTGAACGCACTCATAATGGCAGCAGAGAAGGCACCAGCGCTCTTTAGTGGGCTTTGTGGCACACCAAACAATTCACTGTTGTTGTTCAAAGAACAGCTGATTCAGGCTGAATGTTGACAAAGGTGGAGGACTCGTCTTCAGCTGGGGCCCATCTTTGTGTCGCTCAGAGATCAGAGGCTTCTCATGGCCGAAGAATGGGAAGACTTAGTTTGAAACACACACACATATACACACGCACACACACTTGTGGCGCAGCAGGAGGAGTGGCTGACATATTTGTCGGGCCTATGTAAAAGCACTCTCTGACTCATTTGTGTGTCTGGGTGGGGCATTTCCAAACTATTTAGCAACTCTTAAACGTAAGATGAGGCAGTGGTTTTCTATCGTACGTATTAAACTATCGGATGGTTTGACTTTGCAGATGCGGCTGCTGTGGTTAACGACAGCAAGGCCACAGACCACCTGACAGGAACACAATGCTGGCACCGACGTCCCGTCTTCTCAATAAGTCTCTCACAGTTGTTTAAATTCGCTTAATCATCCTGGCGGTGATGCCAAGTAGGTTAATAACATGCAGTGGATTAAGGTTGTAGCATTGGCAACGCCGCTAGACCGAAGAACGGGTTCAGCGGGGAGGAAAATAAAGCTATCACAATAAATGTTCCTAACAGGCCTGTGCTGCAGTGCTTCGCTTTCAGGATCCAGTGGCATGTTCGTTTCTGTCTCCGTGTACGCTACACAAAGCAGGTGATGTGCTTCACAGGCCCGCTACATTACATGACTTAGTCATGGCTCCCACTGAATTAAACACAGGGAAAGACTTTCTTTTTATCTTCTGCCAAAGAGCTAAATCTGACCCCTGCAACCGACGCTCGCCCTCCCCTTTGATAGTGAAAGCATAGGAGCCTCACACGTATCAGCTCGGCCTCGTTTTTTAATGATTCTCCCGCAAACGTTGACAAAAACAACAAAAGTAAAGCAAAGAGAGGATTCCCCCTGCAGAGCAAACACTCCACATTTACACGGGTGTTCTGTTTGCTGCACAGGTGAGCAGCTTCCTGGTGTAAATAACTGGACTGGACGTGTGTTATCCGTAGCTGGATGCAGCGCCTCGGCTCAGAGAACACACCAAAATGTTTTTCTGGGTTCGAGCGACTCATCTTTGCTTGTGGGGCATTGTGATATTCTTGGACAAGTAGGGATGAAAGCCTAAGGTCCTGTGGCTAATGAGACACTGAGGCAGTGGGAATGATGGTTTTAATTACTGCCCAGGACTGGTCCACAGGGGGCGATTGCTGAAGAGCATGCTGAGTGTCCTGGGTTGGGAGTTCAGACTGATGCCAGTCATGCTGCGCCTGGCTGCCTTTGATGCTCACTTCCCTCTGCTTTATTCCCACATTGTGCTTATTAGATTCTTTGCTACAGATGCTTCACTGCACCTTTGCTCAGAGCGACGCTTTGGACAAAGAAGGGCATGGTGACTGAGAGTTAAACTTTAAAGCCCCGGAAAGTTTCAGCGATGCATGACATAATCTGCTCTGGATTGCAAATCTGCATTGTGTCCATTCAACTGTGGATGTGTAGTAGAAAAAAACGCATCAAAAAACAACTACAACAATCTGTAAATGACATAGTAGAAGGTCAGATATGAGGCTAGAGGGGGTACTGTCTGTCTCTTCAGCTGCTGCATGATCTCTGTCGCTGTTCTCCTGCAGCTCAGCTGTGGACCAACCCTTGTTGACTTTTCAGAGATCACAGTGAGTCATCCTCATGTGTGTGTGTGTCTGTGTAAGTGTGTGTGTGTGTGTGGGGGGGGGGGGGGGGGCTCTGACTCCACTGTGGTCAGACACCCCCACACACACACACCTTGACCTCATACCCCTTCAAAATAAAATAAATGGTGTGGCAGACACATTTTTTCCGATCATCTATAAACGTATGATTTTGTGAAGATTCCTTGGACAAAACTTCTCTTGCCTTCCACAATTAGGTGAGCTTTTCAGTGCTCTTTTATATATATATATATATATATTTTTATATATATATATATATATGTATATATATATATATATATATATATATATATTTTTTTTTTTTGCATTTATTCAGCCTGTAAACACAAGCTCTGCACCTCAAGGCCATCAGCTAGTTGGTTTTGTTTTCAGCAGAGCAGGAAACTGTATAAAGTTAAAGTTAAAGTCCCATTAGTTGTCACACACACTGATGTGTGTGCGAAATTTGTTCTCCGCATTTGACCCATCCCCTGGGGGAGCGGTGAGCTGCAGACACAGCCGCGCTCGGGAACCATTTGGTGGTTTAACCCCCCAATCCAACCCCCTTAATGCTGAGTGTCAAGCAGGGAGGCATTGGGTCCCATTTTTTCAAAGTCTTTGGTATGACCCGACCAGGAATCGAACCCTGATCTCCCAGTCTCAGGGCGGACACTCTACCACTAGGTCACTGAGCTGGTATGTTTGCAGAGCTGCATGGGAACCCACTGGAACTGTGTCCTCGGTGCTCGGATTGTCAGGAAGTGAAAGATAAGGGCTGAAGCATTTCTAAAAAGGAGGATTGATACTTTTACACCAACATGGTGGAAAAGGGAAACTCCTGATTTTATGCCATTGTGGGATTATTTGATGATATCTAGCTGTCAGAAGTGAACGTCTGACACATTTTCAGGCTTTTTTCAGGTGTTTCTAGAGTACAGATCCCCACATTCATGAAATACGTGTTAGTGCAAGTAAAATACTCAAATTTAATGTTTTAACATGAAAATCCAATGAAAAAAAAAAACAAAAATATTGGGAAAATCTTTGTTTGTTTTAGGTTTTTCACTAGGAATGGAAGGCAGATTGAACATAATATATATATTTGTTTTTTACAGCACAATGGGCTCATTAAGCACGCTTCCACAGCAACCAAAGGATGTAATTTAAATTTTTATCTTCTTCCCTTTCTGTTTTTAACCCAGTAGCTGAAAGCAGCATGCTTATCCCTCACAGAGGACAACATTTCCTCTGCAGTGTTTGTCAAAGGAAGTGATCTCCACCTTCTGGTGCAGGATAGCCGTGATCCTTCTCCACCATCACTGGCAAAGTCAAGCTGCACAACAATAATGTCCCTATAATTGTAGCTCCAGCTCTGGCCTATATTCTTTTGGAAACGGCGTGCGTGTTTGATGTAATGGCTGTGTTGTGTTTGTGGGGAACTCTCTGATGCCGAGCAGATTAGGTTTCACAAGAGATTAATCTAATTTTCGTAACCCGCTTACTGATACCGCGATGGAAGATCTTTATTTTTTGGAATTCCCTCTTGCTCTGGATTTGCAATCAGGGGTTCAAGCTTAATGGAGTCACTATGAATTAAGTAAAACGAACGCTTTGATCTAGTTTTGTTTTTAATGAATGAAGCAGGAAATTAGGTTGAAAACAAATGCCATGGATCCACACAGAAACGTGTTGGTGAAGTGTGTATTTTGGGGAATATGCAGCCAGTTTGATATACTAACTGTGTGCCATGTTTCCTTTCATCAGCTTTGGGCCGTAGTATCTCACAGAGCGTGATTAGCGTAAGCGTGGAATCCGTGCTGCTGGAGGCTGTGGGGCAAGCTTGAAGCCTGAAGCGCATTCATCAACGTCCCTGGCAGGGTGTGGAGGTTCCTCCAGCCATTTCTCAGTGTTAGTATTATTTAAATATATTTTTCTATATGCTGATTTATTTCATTTTGGCAATATTGTAAGATGTTTACTAATGGGTGCACACATTTAGTAATTTATCTTACACATAGTTTTTTTGATCATTAACTATTTTCATTTGTATTCTGAGATTGGATGAACTGGCAGAGAGAGGGGACACGCCCAGTGTAACTCCATGCAGGAAGTGGAACATTCCATCTGGCTCCTGGAAGCAGGGAGCGTGATAATGAAGAAACCAGAAACCAGACGTTCTGAAGCTCTATTGAGTTTACCAGATTTTGTTAGGATGTATTAGTTAAACTCTTTTTGTGGTAGTTATATTTTGTTGACTTAGTTTCCTAGGTTTATTTACTATTTGTCTTAGTGTTTCCCTTGTCTCTCCCCTCCTCGTTGTCTGTAGGCTAGCCTTTGTATATAAATTCCCCTGTGTGTCTCAGTTTTTGGAGAGTCTTGCTTGTTACTTTTAGTTAAGGTTATTTTTGTGGCCATTTTTTCCTTTGGGCCCGGTTTTGCTTTGATTTTGTTTAATTCTTTATGAAATAAATGGAGAAAATATTCTTTTTATACCATTGTCCTGGAGTTTTACTGCTCGGTCCCTGACACAGGGTGCACCTTTCTCAGCCTCACACCACTCAGCTTGCAGTCCTCTCACTGACACCATTTTCTTTTTCTTTCATTTTTAATCTTTTTTTTCCCAATAGTCTTTGTTGTTGTCTCCTTCTGTTAGAAATAGCTTTACTTTGAAGAAAACTTTCTCCCTTTTCTATCAGAGCTTTAAAGGTGCAGCACCATTGTGGAGGTGGCACATTGTTCTGTGTGGAATAATGCTGAATGCTCTCTGCATGCACAAAAAATGTCACTGTACATTTTTGCTTCAAGCTTTTGCTCCTTATCTTCCTTTTTTATGCAACAATCCGGCTTGATGACATTCATGTTCTGCCGTTTGCTTCATCTCTCCACAGTCTTCCTCCTGCAGGTAACAGTGACTAAAACAGATCCTCCCAGAACCGTCCCCCAGGTCTGAATTTATAATCACTCTTAGATCGCAGACATGAAAGACTTGCATGCATCCTCCTAAAATGCCCTCTGAGGTGGCAAGTTCTTTTTTTAAATAACAGAATGTACAAGTGCTGGCCAGTAAATTAGAATATCATCAAAAGGTTGAAAATATTTCAGTAATTCCATTCAAAACGTGAAACTTGTACATTATATTCATGCAATGCACACAGACCAATGTATTTCCAATGTTCATTACATTTAAATTTGATATTCATAAGTGACAACTAATGAAAACTCCAAATTTGGTATCTCAAAAAATTAGAATATTCTGAAAAGGCTGAATATAGAAGACACCTGCTGCCACTCTAATCAGCTGATTTACTCAAAACACCTGCAAAGGCCTTTAAAAGGTCCCTCAGTCTTGTTTTGAAGGCACCACAATCATGGGGAAGACTTCTGACTTAACAGCTGTCCAAAAGACAATCATTGACACCTTGCACAAGGAGGGCAAGACACAAAAGGTGATTGCTAAAGAAGCTGGCTGTTCGCAGAGCTCTGTGTCCAAGCACATTAACAGACAGGCGAAGGGACGGAAAAAATGTGGTAGAAAAAAGTGTACAAGCTCTAGGGATAACCGCACCCTGCAGAGAATTGTGACGACAAACCCATTCAAAAATGTGGGGGAGATCCACAAAGAGTGGACTGCAGCTGGAGTCAGCGCTTCAAGAACCACCACGAGGAGACTCATGAAAGACATGGGATTCAGGTGTCGCATTCCGTGTGTCAAGCCACTCTTGAACAAGAAACAGCGCAAGAAGCGTCTCGCCTGGGCCAAGGACAAAAAGGACTGGACTGATGCTGAGTGGTCCAAAGTTATGTTTTCTGATGAAAGCAAGTTCTGCATTTCCTTTGGAAATCAAGGACCCAGAGTCTGGAGGAAGAGCGGAGAAGCACAGAATCCACGTTGCATGAGGTCCAGTGTAAAGTTTCCACCGTCAGTGATGGTGTGGGGTGCCATGTCATCTGCCGGTGTTGGCCCACTCTGTTTCCTGAGGTCCAGGGTCAATGCAGCCGTCTACCAGGAAGTTTTAGAGCACTTCATGCTTCCTGCTGCTGACCAACTTTATGGGGATGCAGACTTCACCTTTCAACAGGACTTGGCACCTGCACACAGTGCCAAAACCACCAGCACCTGGTTCAAGGACCATGGTATCCCTGTCCTTGATTGGCCAGCAAACTCGCCTGACCTTAACCCCATAGAAAATCTATGGGGTATTGTGAAGCGGAGGATGCAATACGCTAGACCCAACAATGCAGAAGAGCTGAAGACGACTATCAGAGCAACCTGGGCTCTCATAACACCTGAGCAGTGCCACAGACTGATCGAGTCCATGCCACGCCGCATTACTGCAGTTATTGAGGCAAAAGGAGCCCCGACTAAGTATTGAGTGCTATACATGCACATTCTTTTCATGTTCATTCTTTTCAGTTGGCCAACATTAGAGAAACAAACATTTTTTCATTGGCCTTTAGAATATTCTAATTTTCTGAGATACCAGATTTGATGTTTTCATTGGTTGTCACCTATAAATATCAAAATTAAACGTAATGAATATTGGAAATACATTGGTCTGTGTGCATTGCATGAATATAATGTACAAGTTTCACGTTTTGAATGGAATTACTGAAATATTTTCAACCTTTTGATGATATTCTAATTTACTGGCCAGCACTTGTAGAGTTTGGCAAAAAATTGCAACTATTTGTGAAGCTTCTCTTGAAAGAATGGCATAAAATGCATTTCTGACTTTGTGAAATTATTTCATGATTAAACTGTTAAGTTAAATTCTCACAAAGTCGCCATAGGTTGGAACCCTTCATGTTTGCTCCGGATCTGATGACAGTGACTTTCATTTTGTTAGAGTTTAGCTCAAAATGGCAAAAAGAAACTCTTGAAAGTATATCATGTGACAAATAAGAGACCACTGCATCATTTATTAATAACACTTTATTTTAACAGGAATCAGAGGTCATTTAACAATGAGAAGCATGTTCACTAGGTTTTTATGAAACAGCAAAACTGCTGTATTTGGTCGAGGACACGTCCTGTGAACTGAAGTATTTACCTCCATCTAGTGGTCATAGTGGAGATTGCACCATATAAAAGAAAAAAACGGGAAAAGGAAAATGTGCCCTACATAAAATGAAATCACTGCGCCATGAAAAGTAGTACCAAAGATAAATCTTATTTATTTGTCAGGAAGTCAAATAAATAATATACATACAATTATTGTTCAAAGTATATACTTATAAAAGAAACATTTTTACCAAATAAAGTAAAATACTATCAAAGAAGG
This sequence comes from Nothobranchius furzeri, assembly GCF_043380555.1. Taxonomy (NCBI): domain Eukaryota; kingdom Metazoa; phylum Chordata; class Actinopteri; order Cyprinodontiformes; family Nothobranchiidae; genus Nothobranchius; species Nothobranchius furzeri. The sequence continues at coordinate 38,535,968 of NC_091757.1, forward strand.
CTGATCAATTTGTGAAGGCGTAGGAATTTGTCAGTTGACTTTATTGAACAATAGCTCGGCGGTAACTACGTTGTTTGGTCTTTTTCTGCCGCCTGAAACTGGTGCTGGGAAGTTTCATCGATTAGAACGTGTAAATATCCAAAACATACGACTTTTCTGTTAAAGTGGAGTAAGGGATACCGTAAGTATATATTAAGTTACATCTTTTATTGGGACTTACACGTGCTTTTGATAACATTTGAACGGCCAGCAAATGGTAGCCAATTTATCTAACATTTTTTGTTTTAAATTTAAATAAAGCGTGTGTTTTTATTCGATTTATTTGTTTTTACTTTTCAGTTGAAAGCCGTTGGAAAATGACTGGTCGGGCACGAGCAAGGTCACGTGGAAGAGTACGTGGTCAGGAGACTGCAGTTCCAGGAGCGGTAAGTAAAGCTAATATGATACAGGTTATAAGTAGGCATTTAAAATGTTTGCAAGTTGATTTCTCTAGTTGCTACACCGCTCCTGACGGGGCAGGTTTATATCGGTCTCATTGACATGTATACTGGACAATTCGTTTCCATAGGCTCCAATAAGTTTTTAAGGCAAAATGGGAGATGGCCACCACCGCCATTTTGACCGTGTCACAGATTCTGTTAAAGAGCAAGTAACGTCTAAATTAACTTTTTTTTTGCTGATGAACTGTATAAATGAGTGCCTAATAGTGTTTTAAATGTGTGCATTCTTTATTTTAGCATTTTGGTGCATTTTCTTTAAAAATTAAAAATTCTGTCTAAAAACCACAGTAATGCGCCACCTTCAGCTGAAAACATAGAATTTGAGTCATTTTGAATAAATTTTAGCCAATGGCTAAAGAGTAAAGTACTACGTAAACCAGTAGAGTACTACGTAGCAGCTCCGTGCCAAAGTTATAAAAGCAACGAGCGTCTCGGCCACGCCCTGTGGCGAGTGGGAGTTGGATTTGCAAGCAAGCTTAGGAGGTCAGCGGTAGTTCAGCATTAGCATATAGCATTAGCATATCCTAGTCTTTAGCATATCTTTTAGTGTTATAAATACTTATTTAGTGTTAGCTTGGCTGTTGGATATTGTAGTTTAGTTAGTGTTTGGCTGTTAGTGTAATTGGGAAAGTATTTCGGGTTTAGTGTTCCATATCGTCTTAGTATTGGTGATTAGGTGTAGTGTAGTATGGTTGCGGTGACTCTGTAGGCATTTTACCCGCGATTCTGCACGCCTCCGTTTGAAGAGGGAGGCTGCCTACCGTGGCTCCTCTGCGATTTAGATGCAGCCCACCGACTCTGCTCCCCCACCACGGCGGGCTCCAGTCTGAGGTGAGTAAGCTAAATAAACGTTTTAACATCTTCTAAAGACAATTCCCTACCTAAATGCAAAGTCTGAGAGACGTGGTTCACTTCCTTTAGCTAGTCAGTCGGCAATTCTGCAACAGTGTCTCTAACTGACGCAGCACTAGTTGACAGACAGCATTACAGCGTGAAATCCAGCTTGTGACCCGGTTCTGTAAGGAATTCTGTTCAGGAGGTCACATTTCAGGCTCTCCACATCATGTGTGACTGACTTTTACGTTATAACAATGATCACACACTAGGAATGTTATAAAGCGCCTATATAGGAGATTCTTTTGTATATTATCTGACTTTCTAAACTCCCAACAACAATGTGCTTCTATTTTTTTTTTCAGGCTAAATCTACCCAAGACACTGGCTGTCAGACTGATTTAGCTGCAAGAATGTACTTGTCCAGGCTGATGCACAAACGCTACAACTAATGGTCTAAGTTGAGAGACTTAAAATCGCAGAACAGTTTTCAGGCGAGGCCGAAGCTCAGACTGAGGCCTTTCCCCGTGGTCTGATGCTCATTAATTATTCAGAATTTTAGGCATGTAATATGCTTAAACAGAAGAGTGACAAAAAAATTCACCCCCTCAGAGTTGTCATGAGTGTAAACTAGATCTATTAAACCTAAAACATGTTTTGGAACCAGGCTGTAAACATGTTTATTTCTGCAGTGAAATTGGTATTTTTAACATGGGAGTCGATGAGGATTTGCTCCCTTCTGACACCAGCCTCCAGCGAATGAGGGTGGAACTGCAATTTTTGCCACTTCCATGTTGGCTTAAATTTCAGACCCGAATTATGGGGTCTTGGATCAGTCTCTTAAGAGTGTGTCGGCGTCCAGGGGCAGGATGCTGTTGTAAGCATGTCTTAATGGCTAAAAATTGATAAAGTAGGGCTGCAGCTATCGAATATTTTTGTAATTGAGTACTCTATCAAATCTTATCGATTAATCGAGTACTCTAATAAATTAGTCTTTTGTGTTTGTAAACCATTATATCAAATAGCATGTTATAAAATATGAAAGACCTCTTAAAATGAGCAAGCCAGTTAAGTTTTATTCAAAATTAGTTTTCAAAACTTCAGCGCTTCAACTTTATTTCACAGTAAACCAATGCGAGCGGCTGCGGCCCAAATGGCACCTGAACCGCTCATGGCACATGCGCAAACATTTCTCGCTAGCTATTTCCCTATTAACACATGTCCGTTTGAATTTCTACACTTTTTTTTTCTCACACAATAACAAGGATTGCCGAGAAAGCATGTTTGCCGTGGTCATGTCAAGCTATACTGATCACAAAACATTAATTTACTTTCGTTTTCCTCTGCCACTCTCATAAATACCCGTGTCCTCCTGCAGCAATCCCGAGGGACAACAGACATCAATAACAACACAGTAAAAAGTCAAGATGTGTAAAAACTGCTATTTTTAGCACATTTTAAGTCTGACGTATTGCTACCAGATGCACAGTGTGAGCTGAAACTGAGTGCTACAAATTAAAAAGTTGCACAGTGTACACAGAATATATAGAAATACAGGCTAAAATGCATTATCTTGTAGAGGCTCTGAGTCAGCTTGCATAAGTGACATTTACATGTGGATGTCAGGTGCTGCAGCATCGAGGATGTGGTGTTGTGGTAGGCTAAATCCATTTTACAGTATTTACACTGGACGACGTTTTCTGCCTTGGTCCCACACCTTTGACATCTTCTGTCTTTTTTGCACTCTGCCAGTGTCCACGTTATTCGCCATGGCTTAAGAGAAAGTTAAGTTACATTCGCTACTCGTGTGTGCATTCAGTGCAGTGTGTATGTGCGTCACTTATTTCGGTCCAGGTGAAACATGACCCCGGGCGATTGCAAAGCTATGAATTTATTAAGCATGAATTAAACGAAGCCTCGAGGCAGAGAATTTCACTCAAGGATTTTTTGTACTCAAATTATTCGAGGTACTCAAGGAATTGTTTCAGCCCTAATAACAAACACTTACAGTTTGATTTAATTAAAGGTTTACAACCCTAGTCACAAATAAAGTACATTTTTCCCCATGTTTTTTAATCACTATAAATTTAATGCTTACAACGTAACCTGTTTTGTTTGCAATGCTTAGCCTACATCTTTATTAAATGTGTTTAGCTGTAACTTATAATTCTCTAACATGTACACAGGTTGAAATCAGTTCTGCAGAGAAATTCTCAAGATCAGTCTGCTTTGTTTACAAATGTAGTTAAATCTTACCTGCATTCTAAATAAATACCATAAGGTTAAACCCAAAATGAAGGAAGGATTTAGCCAAATAAAACGCATGCTGGGTCATCCTTTTACAAGTAGAAGATTTTGTCCTCCAATGACTCAAGTGTATCGTAAATTAAAGTGAAGCCTGAGGGTTAAATAATGCTCCCAAACTTTTGAGCTACTTTGCCGACTCACCATGTTTTCTTTCTCCGATGATGAAGGCTGATCTGGATGGCTACTACTGCGCATGCGGCTCAGCAGCAGAGAGGCGGGAAGCAGCTGCCAAATGTGCAGCAGCAGGCAAGACTAAAAAAAAGTTTGTAAAATATAAAATGCGTCGACTATTAAATCAACTACTATGTTGACGTCGCCTTGGCGAGTCATGGCAGCCCTATTGTGTAATCAACCCGGCCAGGCTGGGCAGAGTGGAGAGGAGCAAACCCGATGCTAGAGCTGAAGTTGAAATCTTCATCCAGCTTTTTTTCATTCGCACTAGGGCTGGGTAATGTGGCCTAAATTCAATATTACGATATATTGACTATTTCACCACAATAACGATAAATGGACTATAACGACTGGTATGCACAGAAACCAAAGTTGTCCACTAGATGGAGTTGTCACATTTATTACGTTGAGTCACATTTCTACGTGACTCAAGGTGGTAACTCCTTTTAAAGGGACATGAATGTTGCCAACATATACACATCTTTTCTTTATCAAATTTATTGACACAGGGAACATTTTCGATAAGTCAGAAATTTTGATAACAATAAATTTTCGATTAATTGCCCAGCCCTAATCCACACTAGTGATGTGCGAGTCATGAACAAATAATTAAATACTCAAGAATCACTTAACTGACTAGTGAATCACGATTCACTGCTCCAACTGACTCATGCCTGTTACTGTTGGCAAACTAATTTCATAAGTAGAAATATATCTGGCTCATCATTAAAATTGTTACAAAAGACAAGAGCAAGTTTAACAAAAGCATTTTCTTACCTTTTCTGGGCTGGGAGCTCATTAATTCACAGTAGCAATGCTTTTCTAACAGCACGTTTGAGTCACTCCTGCCCTGTCTGAGAGCTAGCTTGCAGTGCTAATTGTAGTGTGACAGTGTGAGCATCCTGTCACAATGTCCCGATTGATCATGCGCCCTGGCTACTTGGCCAAGGGGATGTCCCTTTGGCTGACTGGTTAGAGTGTATGACTCTCACCCGGGAATATGGGGATCGAATCCCGCCCGGGCCCTCGTTTCTCCACCTTGCCACATTTGGCGTTGTTGGCAGGATCCATGTAGTACTGTCAAGTAGGTCCATGGATGTGAAGTTTGTGGCACCCTGCGCGGGGAGCACGAGGACGTGCTTGTGGAAAGAGGGGGGAAGATGTGACAGTGTGAGCATCCTGTCACAATGTCCCGATTGATCATGCGCCCTGGCTACTTGGCCAAGGGGATGTCCCTTTGGCTGACTGGTTAGAGCGTATGACTCTCACCCGGGAATGTGGGGATCGAATCCCGCCCGGGCCCTCGTTTCTCCACCTTGCCACAGTAGCATGATCAAGTCACTATTACTCTGTAGCTTGCCTCACTCAGAGGACAAATAACTCACTCACCCCCTCCCTCACGTATTTCAGCTCATAGGAATCACTCAGTGGAAGCTTGCGGTAGTACACGACTCAAAAACCCCTAACTGCTGTCTTATGAGTCATGACACATGCCAGCCTGGCCTGCCAGACTTCTCTGTTTATTTCTGCACAGAGAAAGGGTCTGGGAACTCTCCTATTCAAATAACCCCACCCCGTGAGAATTCTAACCGAGCCAATCAGCGCTGAGTAGCATATGTCACACACCATAATGCTGAGTTTGTCAAACATGGCAACTGAACCGGAGTTTGCTGCGGCTTTCCTCTGTTCTAAATGACTTGAAGTCCTTTAAAACCACATGTAGAAGCGCTAAAAGCCTTTCTTGTAAAGGAAGATGTTTGTGCAGTTGCCAGACGCCTTTTTTTTTTTTTTTACTGCAGCTAAAAAACTACATCACGCGGTTCAGTCGGCATTTCTGTCTTTTTTTCTGATTGGTTATTTTTGAGCTGCCTAGTCCAGCCCCTCATGTGCCTCTCTGCCTGTAAGTTACCAGACTCTTTCTCTGTGCAGAATTAAACTGAGGACGAGTCTGGCAGGCCAGGCTATCCCTCTGCAGGTTTAAGTCTTCCCTCAAAACACACTTATTTTAGCCTGGCTTATCCCACGACTGTCTTCATACTTCAGCGTGACACTTCTCTATTAGTGGCAGCTTGTGACATTCTTCTGTACTTTTTACCTCACTAACGTTGCTCATTTAGTTTTTACTTGTTTCTCTGTCTCTTTCTCTATGCTATTTTTAAATGTGCTTTATAAATAACCTGGTATGGTATGGGATAGGAGTCACCCAGTGGAAGCTTGCAGTAGTACATGACTCACTAACCCAGTTTTCAGGTCATGACACACAACTCACAGTACGAATCACTATCACCCCCCACCGGGTTTCAGCTCATAGGACTCACCCAATGGAAGTTTGCAGTACTACACAACTCATTCTCCCCTCCCTCACGGCTCTCAGCTGCAGAAACTCAGTTTTGTAGTGAAATGAACTTTGCTCTGTCTTAATTATAACCAATGAGATGTGATGATTCCATATGAATATAACATATCAACCTGATTGATCTTTGAATGTTTAATCAGAAGATTATAGTGTTTTTCTCTTTCCCTCAAAAAATCTTAATTTTCTCCTGGTTTGGCCCAGCACAGTTAACTTCCCAATTGTAGCAACAGCCTTATATCATAACCACATAAGTGGAGAAAATGTTCTGTAGCAATGAGTGAATTTGCTGTTGCATTAAAGTGATGCTAACTATTGTTTAACATTTGAACTTATTTTCTGATTTTTTAAATTTATTAAAAAAACAGGTATGGGATGTTTTTCTGTATTCGGAGCATCAGAAAATGTTTTATGGTGGAGGTGATGCTTTAAAGTCACTGAGAAACAGCATGCATGCAGTTTGTTGTTTTGCCGCTAATACAGCAGCAGGTGCAGCTGCAGATTTTTTCAATAAAAACAGAATGTTGTAATGGAATTCATGCATTAGTTTTTGTTTGCTTTGAACCCAGAGCAGACATCACACGCCAGACGACATCAACACTGCATACTTTAGTATTTGTTTATTTATTGCGAGCAATATCGATATCGCAATATTAAGCAATGTTATTGAATATTGCAGGTTTTCCTAATGTCATGCAGCCCTATCAGGAAGTAGTTCTTGTTTTAATAAACTCATTGTTTATAAATTTTGGCAAATCAGGATTTGAGGGCTTTACCAAAAATTCATCAGAAGACACGCCTTAAGATACAAAGGTGTTAACACTTTGTGAATGAAAGTGTTAAAAACTCTTATGTGAGTTGAATATTAACATTTAAAAGGATCTTATTGTAATGTGTATGAGTGTAAACATTGATTAACTTGTTAAATCAACATATACTGATCTGGTGTATATATCTGAAATGGAACATTGTAAGAACAATATTAATTTTAAATTAATTGATTTAAGCACAGATTATTCAAACATTTGATTTAAACATCTTGTTCATTAAACACTTGATTATTTAAGCTTATGAGTTGTAAAGTCATGTAGGCTTCAAATAGGTTCACTTTATTCAGAGAGAGGAATGTTGCTGTCTTACTTTACGCAGAGTAGGGATGGGTACTGAATTCGGTACTTTTTAAGGTACCGACCGATAGGGATGGGTACCGAATTTGGTACTTTTTAAGGTACCGACCAAATTCCACAGTACCGACCGAGCACCGATTCACATCATTTCAAACGGTGCCTCGTTTCGGTACCTGTCCTTCTTAACGAGAACTTGCCAAGACAACTGCGCATGCGCAAGAGCGTTATGTCGTCGGTCCCTGCGAGCGAGTTGTAAACAGAGCAGCAAGGGTAGAAAGAACGCACGCTTAAGCTTGGGTCCACTTCACTAAATGTGATGGGTAACTGGGTGATGAAACCAGCGACAGACAACGATCTAAGTGAGACATCCTCATCTTAATCTGCTCCGGTAGGTAAATAAAATGTTTAAGATAACGTTACCTTGATATGTTAGCTTCCGTTTCGCTAATGGTGCGTTCGCTTTCTCCTCGGAACTCCGAATTTCCGACTAGTAGAACATGAACACGCTCTAAAGTTTGGCTTTACTTTACTAAATGCGACGGGTGACTGGGTGAAGATTAAACCAGCGACAACGGTCTAAGTGTGAGGCATTATCGTTTTAATCTGCTCCAGCAGTTAAATAAACTGTTAAAGATAACGTTAGCTTGATATGTTAACTTCCATTGCCACCGTTGTTGTCAGCTAATGGTGCGTTCGCTTTCTCCTCGGAAATTCTAACTTCCCAGTAGGAAAAATCAAATGAAAAAAGATGGCAAAAGGAATGAAGATACACAGTAAATTTAGTTCACAGTAAAGATGTTTGCTTCAGTTTAATTATCAGCTTATAAAAATACAAGGGCGATGTTCAAATACAAACAGTTGAATGTTATTTATCGTGATATTTTTCAAATATGGTTATATATTGAGAAAAATGTATATTTAATTATAAAAGAAAATTAAAATAATAAACACTCAAAAGTATCGAAAATTGGTACCGTTAAGTACCGGTATCGATTCGTAGGTACCAGGAATTGGTACCGGATCGATTCAAATGTCAAAGGTACCCATCCCTACCGACCGAATTCCATAGTACCGACTGAGCACCGATTCACTTCATTTGAAACGGTGCCTCGTTTCGGTACCCGTCCTTCACAACGAGAACTTGCCTAGACAGCTGCGCATTCGCAAGAGCGTTAAGTCATCGGTCGCTGCGAGCGAGTTGTAAACAGAGCAGCATGGTAGAAAGAACGAACGCTAAAGCTTGGGTCCACTTTACTAAATGTGATGGGTAACTGGGTGATGATGAAACCAGCGACAACGATCTAAGTGAGACATCCTCATCTTAATCTTCTCCGGTAGGCAAATAAAATGTTTAAGATAACGTTAGCTTGACTTGTTAGCTTCTGTTTCACTAATGGTGCGTTCGCTTTCTCCTCGGAGCTCCGAAATTCAGACTAGAAGAACATGAACGCGCACTAAAGTTTGGCTTCACTTTACTAAATGCGACGGGTGATTGGGTGAAGATGAAACCAGTGACAACGATTTAAGTGTGAGGCATCATCGTTTAAATCTGCTCCAGCAGTTAAACTGTTTAAGATAACGTAGCTTGATATGTTGGCTTCCTATGCCACCATTGTTATCATCTAATGGTGCGTTCGCTTTCTCCTAGAAAATTCTAACTTCCCAGTAGGAAAAATCAATTGAAAAAGGACGGTAAAGGAATGAAGATACACAGTAAATTTAGTTCACAGTAAAGATGTTTGCTTCAGTTTAATTATCAGCTTATAAAACTACAAGGACAATGTTAAAATACAAACAGTTGTATGTTATTTATCGTGATATTTATCAAATATGGTTATAAATTGAGAAAAATATATATCTAATTATAAAAGAGAATTAAAATATAAATCACTCAAAAGTATCGAAAATTGGTACCGTTAAGTACCTGTATCGATTCGTAGGTACCGGGAATTAGTACCGGATCGATTCAAATGTCAAAGGTACCCATCCCTACGCAGAGATTACAGGACATTTGCAGGAGACCTTGAGTGAGACTATATGTCTCTGTGGAAAAATAATTGTGGCAAAGGTTTGTTTTGGGAATTTGGGCCCAGACACGGTGTTGTCCTGTCTGTACATGAAAGGTTATCTTGTGTCAATTAGATGGTAAAAAATTGACCACTTGGATACGTAACAGTTTCAACTTTTTTTTTTCTCCAGAACAAATTCAAATCCTTTTACTGTTAAATGGAGTTGAATTAGAACTAATTGTGCAAAATATATTGTCTGTTTACTAGGGCTGGGCGATATAGCCTAAAATCAGTATCACAATATATTGAGGATTTCACCTCGTTAACGATAAATGGACAATAACTACAGGTATGCGCAGAAACAAAAGTTGTCCACTAGATGGAGCCGTCACATGTATTAAGTCATGTTTTTGCGTGACTCAGTGTGGTACAGCTTCGTAAGGAGACATGAATGCTGCAAACCTACAAACATCTTTTCATTTTTTTATTATCAAATTTATTGACGTGAGAAAAAATTATAACAATATGAGTCAAAGATTTTGATAACAATTGTTGAGGGTCTGACCTCATGAGGAAATTACTATGCAGTGATTTTCTCCAAAATGACTGTGCTTAAATTGCTCTGAAAAGCAAATAATCACATCAGCGCCAAGAAACTTCATTTCCCATGATGCTTTGCACACGGAAGCATTGTGATGGTGTCACCGCCTAATACCAGAAACACGTTCTGCGCATGTGCGGGAGGCCATGGAGCTTTCCCGCGAACGAAGACCATAAATCTTCAGCAAAGACAAAGAAACCTCGTTCTTTTGCCCAGGATACCTGGCGGTAAGGACACGCTTGTCGAACGCTCCGACTTCTTTGAGCACGCGGAAGCTCTAAGAGCCAAGTTGAGCCCACGGGACCGCTGATCTGCTCGTTTCTGCTCCCCTCCAGCTGATGTTTGAGGACACAGAATCAGCGGATGAAAGCAACAACTCCATCCAGCTCTCAGAGACGCTGTAAGTGTCAAACTCAGCCCAAAAGAAACTTCGTTTTCTTTGTGTCCAGCTCGTGGAGAAACACTCACGGAGAACGCGAAAACAGCGGAGAAAGCCATCAAACCGACGGAGAACGCCAAACTGCGGGGGACGCTTTGCTGTTTGGTGATCAGAAACTTATTTTTCTCTCTCCTTTCCTTCTTCCGTTTCCTCCATAGTCCAGAATAAGCAATAAAACCGCGCTATTGCTTAAAAAGTAGCTTCGTGTTTTCCTCTTTCGTCCCAATTCGTCCGTCGGGTCATTTTGAAAGAATAAACTGCTTATTAATCATTGTTTGGTATCTTTAGATGTTTTCTGCTTGGCCACGTGGTTAAACTAAAAGATATGATTCGTGATTAATCTTTTGTGTTGTTTCATGATCCTTTGAAATGTTTTGAGTGATTTAAGGTTAAGTTACTACTGATTCTAAGTGCTTTGGAAGTTAAAGTGCAAGTTGCCACCCACACTTTAGCCAGACAAAGGGGGTCAGCCATCTTGTATTCAAGACTCCATTTTGAATCCATACACACACACACACACTACTCTTTTGTGAGAACAAAGGACCCCATTCATACATACATACACACAAAACACCTTGAACATTATTTTGAATATACATCCCTTTATTATATCACATGGTTATTATTCATTTATGTCACTGTTTATTCATTTGACAAATTGTTAATTAAACGTTATAAAATTCAGATTTTCGTCTCCAGTAGCTTTGTTGTGTCGAAGAGAAGTCTCTGCTCCAAGGATTCTACGAACTTCACTCAAAGACTGATAAGAGTTTTGGATTCAATTTTTCCCCGGTTAAAGGGGAAATGGTGCCCCGTATATCTAAGAATATCTTAATTAATTAATAAATCAGTAAATATTTACATATTTACAGAATTTATTGAAGAATCCAAAAGTAAGTTAAAGCTTACAAATTGTTCGCTCCCAATAACCCCAACATTAATTGGTGCAGCCGTGTGAGGCTTGGATACACAGAGATTTCTATCCGGCACAAACAAACAAATAAATCTTAGCTTGAATTAAAATAATCAGTTGTTCAGCCTTGAACCAGCAACAGAGTGGTGCTGATTTCGCTGAGCAGGAAGCTGCATCGAACTCTCACCAGTAACTCAGTGCTTCTTTAAAGGTGCAACGTGTAAATTAATTCTGGTTGACCTTTTAGGTTAAAAAAAAAATTCAGTTTTTCCTTAAAGGTGCAACGTGTAATTAATTCTGGCTAACCTTTTAGGTTAAAATTCAGTTTTTCCTTAAAGGTGCAACGTGTAATTAATTCTGGCTAACCTTTTAGGTTAAAATTCAGTTACTCATTAAAGGTGCAGCGTGTAAGTAATTCTGACTAACCCTTTTAGGCTAAAATTAACTGCTAATTTAGCGACTTTAACTCACAGTGGCTATTGTAACTAACTGAAACCTTCACTCAAAGACTGATAACACCCTGTTTGCTAATATTCTGAAAGGAATAACTAGCACATTTAACACTGCAAGTGTTGTAAGACGTTGCTACGGCAACGCACCAGCTTTTGCTAAAATACTGAAAGGAATAGTATTTTAAGCGTCAGTCACGGCCTTCCGTGCAATCTTAAAACGCTAAAACCTGTGCGCACAAAGGTTAATTTAGTGTTTTTCTGCTACAAAGCTAGCAGTTGCTGCCAAAAGGTGCAGTTTTGAGCTATCTGCAGAAGCTCTACTAGGCTATTTTGGTTCGGTTGTTAAAATGGAGGATCAGAGTAGTGAACTGACCAACTCCCAGCAACCAGGTGGCGCTGCGGCCCACGACTATGAACCTGGCCTACTTTCTGGACAATTTTTGTCCAAACTGGTCGCGGTTGCTCGAGAACCCGACTACCCTTCTAGGGATTTCACTGAAGAACAGCTTGACGCTGTAATCGATCAAATAGAAAACCCGGATGGTACAAAACCAATCCAGGTGTCCTTGGCTAAGTTAGCCCTGATCCTCTATCAGAGAGAACTCCAACATGATCGAGAGATCATTAACCTCCAGAGTATGCTAGCTGAAAAACAGCGAAATGGAAGTCTGAAGGATGAGGAGGAGGACGACGCCAGCACCGATTCTGGAGAAGATGGGGAGAAGACCCCGCCCCCTTCTGCTGATGACAACAGACAGTGGGAAGGGGGGAAACACCATGACTCTCTGGACGGACGCACGCTGCAGGGGAGAGATGAAGCTCATCTGTCCCAACCTGTGGCCCCGTTCTCGACACACACTATAGGGCATTCAGGACCACCTAGGGGCCGAGGGCAGTTCGCCCTCGAACCCCAGGTTGGACCACCACCCTCATCTTCACGGCCTTCTCAATCAGTGAGAAGTCGACCAGCTGAGCGGCACCTCTATTTAGACCGCTCCCCCAGTCCACGAAGGGTGCAAGGTGCCGGCTGGGATTATCCACAAGCCCAACCTGCACCTCAACCATCCACCCATCCTAGCTACTCCGGTATTCGGCATGCCGATAACCAGCTGCAGGACAAAGCATCATACGCCAGTCCGTACCCGGACAGAGCGTATTACGCAGAAGCCCCAGTTGAAAGACGCAGGCTGCATTACGCAGACGTGCCCCGGGAAGAGGACCTCCCAGGACACCCACGTGACGTGCCAGCAGCCCGCCACAACATGCCGGACCCCGATTTGGGCCCCAGGAGTCAACATTGGGAGTCCAGAGCACACCAGCGATATCCAGCGCCCTCTGAGACAGACCGTGGGTCAGAGTCAGAGGATGACGCGCCGTACCGTGAGTCAGGGCTCCGTGTACGTCAAATTGAATCGCTAGCTAAAGACATAGAACGCTTGGATCCTAACACCAATGAATCCAATGTCGACGATTATCTCAGGGAGATAGAACGTTGTCTGCTTGATCTTCCAGCACCCTCTTCAAGGGAAAAGCTCAAGCTAATTTGGAAAACCACATCTAGAACGGTGCACGGTTTCATGGAAACTCTACCACCTGACATTCGAGATCGGTACTCCTCGCTCTGCCGAGCGTTGAGAGATGAATACGCCACGTATGCAGACTCTGCGTCAGCTACCATGGGGGCCTTCTCCATCAAACACGGGAGGAACGAACCCCCCAGAGAGTATTATCGCCGACTCAAAAGTGCTTATTTCCAAGGTCGAAACGGCCCTGGGCTCGAGGAAGACCCTGCCTTCAGATCTCTGTTCATTCACAACCTGCACGAGTGTGTTCGCTCCGAAGTCTCAATGTATTGTCGGATAAAAAAACTGACAACTCAGGAGATTAGGAGATACGCTCAACAGGCTTGGGAAGCCGGCGGAAAGCCCCAAAAGCCTGACGCACATCACCGCGTCATGCACCTAGCTCCCGACGCCGAGCCGCGTTTGGAGCTCGAAGGCACAGAAGCTCCACCCACTAAGCCAAAATCTGCCAAACCTAGACCTGCTAAACCGCGAGAGCAGTCCCAATCTCCTCAACAGGGGAAGGGGGGTGCTGATTGGCCGCCTAGGTCTGGACGATCAGACAGGAAGTGGCCCAACCAAAACCAACGGCAGGCAGGTCGGAACAATGGCAGGTTTAAGGAGCGCCGCCCACAGGTAGGTCCCAAACGCGAGTCCACAGGTGAGTACTTGACTAAGGCCGACCTCCAGGAAATGTTTCAGCAGTTCCTAGCAAAACAGAAGGAACAGCTGAGATCTGCAGACGAGACCCCTGCACCAAAGTCTGCTTCTAAGAAGCCAGACCCAGAGCCAACGTCCGCATGACTAGGCGTGGCTCAACCCCCCAGCGTGGCCAGGACCTACCTGATCAGCTGGGGGAACACTACTGGTAGAACACAGGAATCTCCTGAAATCTACCCCCCAGAGAAACCAGATACTAAATTTCTGAAGTTCCTTGGTGACTTAACAAACCATGATCATGCTCGCCGTTTGTACTGCAGCACCAATCTAGGTGGATGCATACAAGTTGATGCTCTGCTGGATACCGGCTCAGAAATCACCCTGATGTGCACCACACTGTTCCATCGCGTGTCTGACACCATGCGGTCGCTCGGGAAACCAGTCCAGGTTGAACCTTGTGACCTGAAAATCACCAGCTACACCCAGACCCGGGAGTGTATCACTCACCGGGCGTGGCTGGACATCACCTTCCAAGACATGACTCTGGTTCACCCGTTTTATGTCTGCCAGCTAGACACTGAACCACTTCTCGTTGGTCAGGACCTGCTTGAACGTCTAGCTCCCCTCATCGACTGCCAGAAGGGTCAACTGTGGGCCCAGGTGAACACACCTAAGCCCTGGAACCCGGATAGCAGCCGACCATCCTCCATTCTTGAAGTCAGCATAAGTGAGCAGCAAAACCCTTGTTCCAAGGTCATGCCCCTCCCTACGGCTCCCACAGACGATGTCCGCCTGCAAAGGCACGAAACCGCTCCTGGAACTCCTCTCCGCACACATTCATCTTTTCTCTGCTCGCTGAAGAACGTCAGCCTGCAGCCATATGCACCACACATAGTTGGTGGTCTCACCATCAACTGCACCCACATCTCAGATGCTCGCCTTGCTCTTTGGTCGGAAAAGTCAGCCATCAGCCAGCAGACGTTTGAACGCCTGCGTCAGAAGGACCCCCTTCTGGTCAGTGTGACACGTAGCCATCGGCTCTTGTCACCTACTTGGCCGCAGAGGCTCCTGAAAGCGCCAGAGGCCTGCTCCCTGACTATCCAGCTTGGAGCAAGACAGCTCACACATACATTCAGCATCATACCACGGCTTGATCCACCTGCACTCATTGGAGCAGATCTGCTGGTTCGACTCGGTGCCCAGCTGGACACTTGCAATCAAGTCCTTTGGGCCCGGGCCACACCATCCTCTGAGCCTCGCTCAGAAGGCCCTGAACACTTGCTGTCCGGACAGACCATTCCACAGGCCTGCCGTGCAGTGGTTGAGGCCAGCACGGTTCTGCCCCCACTGGTCAAAGGAGTGCCTGTTCGTCTGACTCTGATGAAGCATCAGAAGCTGCCAGGCACACAGGCCTTCTTCCAGCCATCACCACACTTCTTGGAGCTCAACTTAGCCTTCTGTGGCACGCCACTCTTGGAGCTGAACAATCGTTCTGCCTACTTGTTGGTCGAAAATCCGACCCGGAGTCCTATCCACATGCCGGCAGGAAAGCCCTTGGGCATGCTGATAGATAGCTCATTCCATGACTTCGAACTTTCAGTCCCCGTGATCGGACAACTTCCGTTGTTCTTGAACGACAGACAGGTTGGTGTAGACACATTCAGTACTTTCCCTTCACAAATGATTACCATCAAGCGGCATGAAGCCCTTCCTGAGGAACCCATTTGCAGTGCAACCTTAGATACTGACGGCGGTCAGTGTCTAACGGTTTTTGCAATAAATACTCAACCCTCTGAGTCACCGGTTGAAAGCCCGGAACACCAGAGACCCTCCTCCTCTGAACCTTATGACGGCTTCGAGGCCGAAGTCAGCCAGCAGCTTGACAAAGCGGATGCGCTGGAGTCAGAGGAGCAGAGAGCAGCGCTTAAAAGCCTGTTCTATGAGTTTCAGTCCGTCTTATCCAGGGACTCCCTGGACTGTGGACTCACAAACCTGCACACGGTTCGCATTCCAACGAACCCGAATGCCCCTCCTACTTTTGTACGTCAGTACAAGATTCCCCTCGCTGCTTATGAGTCGATCCAGGAGATCCTCGATCAGCTGAAGGAGAAAAACATCATCAGAGAGTGTAACTCCACTTACAACTCTCCAATCTGGCCGGTTCTGAAACCGACTGGGAAATGGCGTCTCACCATAGACTATCGTGCACTGAACAAACAAGTACCTCTCTCCAGGTGGCCTATGATCCATTTAGATCAAGAGCTAGCCAGAGTCAGAGATGCCCGTTTCTTCTCTACGGCTGACGTAGCCAACGGCTTCTGGACCATGAAGGTTGAGCCGGCGGACCAGTATAAACTGGCTTTCTCCTTTGGAAATCGCCAATATACTTGGAACCGCTGCCCCTTTGGCTACTCTAACTCACCTGCAGAGTTCAACATCTTCCTCCACAAAGCCATGTCAGATGCTGCTTCCAGAGGGAACCTCATATATGTCGATGACATCTTGATGAGAAGTCGAACCTTCGAGGAGCACCTGGCCGAACTCCGTCACGTGCTGCAACAGCTCGCTGACGCCGGAGCTAAATTGGCGATTCTCAAGGGACAGTGGTGTCGAACCAAAGTGGAGTATGTTGGACTGCTGGTTGGCCCTAATGGAGTCGAGCCCCAAGCGGGACGCATTAGAGCCATTCAGGACATCAAAGCCCCAGCTAATCTGACTGAACTCAGGAGCTTCCTCGGAGTCTGCAACTACTCCAGGCAGTTCATTGAGGAGTACGCTGAAACAGCGAGGCCCCTCACTAAGCTGCTTCGGAACGACACACCTTTCGTGTGGGACAGACCCCAAGAACTCTCCTTCCAGTTCCTAAAACAGAAGTTGGCGTCCGCACCCTGTCTGGCTTACCCAGACAAGGATAAAGAGTTCTACATAGAGGCTACTTTCTCCTCTCACTGCCTGAGCGCTGCTTTGAAGCAGAAACACGATCAGGACATGAGAGTTGTGGCATATGCCAGCAAGCCTCTGAGCAAGGTGGAACTCCAATTCTCAGACTGCGAGAGAGCTCTCCTCTCTACAGTCTGGGCCGTCGAACACTTTCGTAGTTACATCGGTGGACAGAAAGTGATCATTGAAACGTGTCATCAGCCTGTCACCTTCCTAAACAGCCAGCGTCTGCGCGAAGGAAGAGTGTCAAACAGCCGCATTGCGACGTGGATGATGGTGCTCCAAGGATACAACATTGAGGTCAATTATGGTCAGAACACCAAGCTAGCGCTAGGACAAGGGCTAGCTGGCTGCCAGCACTGTGACTCTGACTCCGTCATGGGCCCCCTGGACACACCTGCCGCAGTCTACCCAACCGCATCCAATCATCGCTACTTTGATGAGAATGTTTGCCAAGGGCTTCCGAAAGTTTACACTGACGGATGCGCCTACCTTCACGAAGGCCAGCTCCGTGCCGGGGTTGGAGTCGTTTGGGTGGACTGTGACACTAAGCAACCAAATCACTACCGGTTGGGCCAAAAGTCTAGTCAGTATGCCGAAATCGCTGCAGTGTTGATAACCCTCCAGCAGGCGGCAGCCTTGGACATCACTCAAATCGTCCTTTGCTCTGATTCAAACTACGCTAGACACAGCTTCATTTCTCACTTCCCCATGTGGGAGGAGAACCACATGAAAAATGCCAGGAACAGAGACGTGAAACACTCAGAGTTATTTCTAGCGTGTGATCTGCTCACCACTGAGAAAGGCATAATGGTCTACTGGAAAAAGGTCAAAGGTCACTCCAGGACCATAGGTCCGGAGAAAGATGGTAATGACGAAGCGGACCGCCTTGCTAAGCTCGGTGCTGACCAGGGAACCTGTTGGGAATTCAAAGACGAGTGGCTTCCACCCAAGGCCGTTCACGAGGTCTGCGCGATTACTCGTTGCCATGCTAAACAGGCAGACGAACCTCGGACCGTTGAGGTACCCGTGTTTCTAGGCAGAAAACCACAGGACGCGGACCTAGTCACCATGCAGGAACAAGATCCTGACCTGAAGCTCATCCGCGAGCTTCTCCAAAAGGGCCCGATGCCTGAACAACCGTCACCACCTACTGGTGCAAGCCGAGATTTGGTAACCCTGCATCGTCAACTCGCGCACCTGAAACTACAAAACGATTTGTTAGTTTACATGCGTGACGATCACAGCCCGCCGCGCTGGGTTGTTCCACTCGACCACAGAGGAGTGATGCTTGCCTACGCCCACGACACTCCGGTTGGAGGTCACCGCGGAGCAAAAGCTACCCTCGCGTCACTGACAGAAGTAGCATATTGGCCGTCGATGTCCAAGGACGTACACAGCTATGTCCAAGGCTGCCTCATCTGTGCCCAGTTTCAACCCTCCCAGCCGCTTGCTAGAGCACCACTGCAACGCAGGGGAATAACCTTCCCTTGGTCCCACCTGCAGATCGATTGGGTTGGACCGGTTCCCAAATCGGCAGGAGGAAACAAATATATGCTAACTGTAACTTGCAGTTTCACAAAGTGGGTGGAGTGCCTTCCAGCGCCAAACGATACAGCCGTCACAACCGCTGTACTGCTGATTAACCACGTTTTCAGTCGATGGGGACTTCCACTCTGCATTGACTCTGACCGGGGAACTCATTTCACATCCAGTGTAATGACGTCCCTGTTTGAACTTCTGGGAGTGGAAGTGAGATTCCACCTCCCCTATCACCCACAGTCATCCGGACAGGTCGAACGGATGAACCGCACGGTCGTCTCCATGCTCAAAAAGTACGTCTGCTCCACTGGGAAGGACTGGGACGTTAAGCTCCCTCTGGTCCTGATGGCCATACGGTCCACTCCCCAGCGATCCACGGGGGTTACGCCCTTTGAGATGATGACCGGAAGACTGATGACTCTACCACTGCACCTCCTGTATCACCCAGAGGATGTCAGTGTCGCCACTGCCTATACCGCTCATCAGTATGTGGCAGACTTGAAAACACACCTCAGAGCTACGTTCGCGCACGCTCAGAAGACACTGGAGACCAACGTAGAAGGCGCTAAAGCCTACTACGACCAAAAGACAACCAGCCGCGAATACGAGGTGGGTGACAAAGTATTCTACTTTCGGTTCGCCCAACCGGCACGCAAAGCTAAGAAGTTCCTGCCCTGCTGGTCAGGACCATTTGAGATCGTGGCAAAACTCTCTCCAGTTGCATACAGGTTACGCATCACCAAAGCGAGACAGGAGCCTGTCTACAAATGGGTGCATGCGAACCAAATCAAACCCTACGTCAAACCATCCCCGCGGGTACAGAGACCAGACTCCCCGCAGGAGGTAGACGTAGTCTCTACATAGTTCTATGCATGGAAATGGAAAAGGGGGGAAGTGCACGTTTAACCCACTAACATGTACTAACCGACAAAGGACCAGGCCCCCCCCCCCCCCGCCGTCACTTTCACTAACCATGAGAAACTCCTCCTAGACCTCTAACAGGATGTACTCACTAAAACCTTACAGGGTACTCTTGTTACTGTCAACCTACACTCTGCTCTGATTAATGAATCTCTACGTGCAATCAAGACTTTGTCTGAAACCATACCTCAGGATATTGTGTACACACGAGTGGTGAGAGATTTGATGCAGGACCTGCTCAGGGAAGTAAGTTCCACGCTAGACAGCTTGGTTGAAAGTCGTATTTCCCCGCACTTGGTACCACTGGACCTGCTCAAAGTTAGCTTGACAGCTGCTACCCCTCTACTGTGCACCTTTCACAAATCCACCTAGCATACAGCTTAGGTACTGCAATTCCCATTCACGTTGATGAAAAAAAAAAAAAAAAATAAAAATTAGAACTCGGTTTCCTGTTAAACGTTCCCATAATTGTGACACCTCACATCTATAGGTTTAGGTCGATGCTGAACATTGGTATTTGAAAGGACGGTAGGCATTTCCACCTTGAACTAGAAACCTGGCACTCCATCATCTCAACCTCGAAAAGCATGACTCAGAGATTGAGATCATGGACGCTTTCCAGGGTTATAACTTTGCCTTCGATTTAGAAATTGACCAACAATTACTGATTGAAGGAACCAAATTTGTTAAGTTCACACAAACCCCGCGTGAACTTACTTTGACGCCCAAGACACATTGACACAGATTATACGACTTTAATCTGCACATTGGTCGCCCTGGGGATGGGATGGCTCATCACGGCCGTGATTGCTTATTCCGCCTACAGGCGTGTTAAGGAACTCCAAGATAAGATGCACTTGCTCACCTACGGTGTGCCTCGTAACCGCGTTCGAGGAGACTCCAAGCGTGAATGTACCACACCTGTCTAAAGGGGGTGAGCAACATTTTCTTTGTTATTTTGTAACCCTACGAGTAGTTCTCACTTTAGTCTACCTCACATTTTTATCTGAGTGTTGCATTATGACACATTCTTTATAAGCTACACACTGAATGTATGACCTAAGAATGTATTTTATGAGACCTCAAGGTTGCTATGAATTTTCTTGGATGTTATATGTTTTTATTTTTTTTTTTGGGTTTTCTGTATTTTTGTTTCTTACTTGGTCACATATTAACTAGTGGTTATGTGCCGGCCCAGCTCAGTCTGTCAATGACTCTGTCTGACGCACCAGCACATTGTAGTACCTCTTAGTTTTATGGTCCTTGTTTTAGCCCAAAGACTGTCCTGATCCACCCTTTGGACCAAAAAGGGGGGAATCTTGGGACCACCTAGGTCAATGCGCGTTTGCGAACTATGGACCTCGTACATCACCGCGTGCTCCATAAACTGAACTGTATGGCCGGCGGTGAGATGCCTTTGTGTCCCCTCGTGGAGTTAACCACCCACCGACCTTCCTCCTTCTACACTACTACCTCTCGCATGGACGACATCATCATTGCGTACCACCTGCGTGAGTGGCTTCTTCTCGTTATGCGCTTAGGGGACTATCCCGTTTCCTATCCTCTTTTGTTTTGTGCCTGACCAGGATCCAAGACAAAGACAAAGACCAAAGGCGCCAGGATCCAAGACAAAGACCAAAGACAAATGCGTCCAAGGAGACCAACGTCCTAAGGGACAAACCCACCTGTGCTTCCGACAATCAAGTCGACCTACGTTCATGAGGAACAAACCCATCTGTGCTTCCGACGATCGAGCTTCGGGCGCGATCCCCGAAACCAAAAGGGGGAATGTTGAGGGTCTGACCTCATGAGGAAATTACTATGCAGTGATTTTCTCCAAAATGACTGTGCTTAAATTGCTCTGAAAAGCAAATAATCACATCAGCGCCAAGAAACTTCATTTCCCATGATGCTTTTCACACGGAAGCATTGTGATGGTGTCACCGCCTAATACCAGAAACACGTTCTGCGCATGTGCGGGAGGCCATGGAGCTTTCCCGCGAACGAAGACCATAAATCTTCAGCAAAGACAAAGAAACCTCGTTCTTTTGCCCAGGATACCTGGCGGTAAGGACACGCTTGTCGAACGCTCCGACTTCTTTGAGCACGCGGAAGCTCTAAGAGCCAAGTTGAGCCCACGGGACCGCTGATCTGCTCGTTTCTGCTCCCCTCCAGCTGATGTTTGAGGACACAGAATCAGCGGATGAAAGCAACAACTCCATCCAGCTCTCAGAGACGCTGTAAGTGTCAAACTCAGCCCAAAAGAAACTTCGTTTTCTTTGTGTCCAGCTCGTGGAGAAACACTCACGGAGAACGCGAAAACAGCGGAGAAAGCCATCAAACCGATGGAGAACGCCAAACTGCGGGGGACGCTTTGCTGTTTGGTGATCAGAAACTTATTTTTCTCTCTCCTTTCCTTCTTCCGTTTCCTCCATAGTCCAAGATAAGCAATAAAACCGCGCTATTGCTTAAAAAGTAGCTTCGTGTTTTCCTCTTTCGTCCCAATTCGTCCGTCGGGTCATTTTGAAAGAATAAACTGCTTATTAATCATTGTTTGGTATCTTTAGATGTTTTCTGCTTGGCCACGTGGTTAAACTAAAAGATATGATTCGTGATTAATCTTTTGTGTTGTTTCATGATCCTTTGAAATGTTTTGAGTGATTTAAGGTTAAGTTACTACTGATTCTAAGTGCTTTGGAAGTTAAAGTGCAAGTTGCCACCCACACTTTAGCCAGACAAAGGGGGTCAGCCATCTTGTATTCAAGACTCCATTTTGAATCCATACACACACACACACACTACTCTTTTGTGAGAACAAAGGACCCCATTCATACATACATACACACAAAACACCTTGAACATTATTTTGAATATACATCCTTTTATTATATCACATGGTTATTATTCATTTATGTCACTGTTTATTCATTTGACAAATTGTTAATTAAACGTTATAAAATTCAGATTTTCGTCTCCAGTAGCTTTGTTGTGTCGAAGAGAAGTCTCTGCTCCAAGGATTCTACGAACTTCACTCAAAGACTGATAAGAGTTTTGGATTCAATTTTTCCCCGGTTAAAGGGGAAATGGTGCCCCGTATATCTAAGAATATCTTAATTAATTAATAAATCAGTAAATATTTACATATTTACAGAATTTATTGAAGAATCCAAAAGTAAGTTAAAGCTTACAAATTGTTCGCTCCCAATAACCCCAACACAATATATTTTCGATTTATTGCCAAGCCCTACTGTTTACAAATATTTGTTTAAGTTTTGATGCTCCTTTTATTCCATGACTTCTAGGGCTGTAGTGAAGCCTCGATGACGTCGACGGCTCGATTCTAAAAATTTGTCGACGTCAGATCTGGTAGTCGACGCACCACACCCACTTGTTACATCCCCAGGAGTTTGTAAATAGAGGTGGAATCTGCCAGTTTTTCCTCTAGTTCGCCCTCTTCTCCGCCTTCACTAACATCTCCGCCAAATACCGAAGACCCGGAACAACGTCCGTCCGCTACTAGAATCCTTTCCTGTTTTGCCCGTCTTCGTCTCCCGGCAACGGACAACAACTTCCGGGGTCTGATACGCTGCTCAGTCTCTTATCGCAGATGTGGAAAATCACTGGGAGCGTTTTCATAAAGAAGCTTCTTTCAGACATTAGGAAAGCTGTATTTGTGGTAGCAGTCTCTCCTCCATGCTGATCTGTTTGCTGGGTGGTGTTTGTTTATTTAAACTTGGTAACTTGAACTTAACGTTGGTAAAGATACTGTTATCATTTTTGCTAACGGCTTCTTGCGTTTGGACAAGCTGTTACGTTTTGGTTTAGAGTTAATCTTTTTTATGGTGTAGATCTCCCTTTTATTACATTTAGAGTGTTGTGGGTTTTCGGTTTAGTTAAAAATATCACCTTGAGTTTGGTTTAACCACCCAGTTTAGAGTTTGGACCTTTGGAGATCCCAGTGGGACATCCCTAGTTATTTGTACTTTTGTTTTAATTCCCCACAGACAGAATTATTATTATTCCCACCTCTGGATGGAAAGATTTGGTTTTTTTGTAGTTGTAAATAAACCTGATCATCATTTTAACTTTTAAATCCCGTGTTAATGTCCCTTCCTTTTTGCACACGAGCCAAACTCGCCAGGAAGGGTTGTAACTAGGGATGAGCGAGTACACCACTATCTGTATCTGTGTCTGTTCAACCAACTAAATTATCTGTATCTGTACTCGGAATGGGCGTGGCATAACCCGGAAGTGGGCGTGATTTAACCGGAAGTGGGTTTGGTTTACATCAATATATTATTTTAAGTCTGAAATTGATATGGATTGATCAGAAGTTGCTTTGTGTATTGTTTATTTGAAAACTATTTACAGAGCAACCTCAGAATTGAGATTAAATATTTTTGATCACAATAGTGAAGGAACTATTTCAGAACAAGTGTTTCAACAAAATCAGAACATTAATATTTAAGTGCATGGATTAATAAATCTGAACTCATGCAGTAGGAACTAGAAAATATGAAATGCTTGAACCAGACACAACTTTATATATATTTTTAAATTTTAATTTGATTAAACTGATTTTTTTCTTAACGTTCTTGGCATGTTGCCCCACACAAAGTTAAACAAAACAATGTGGATTGTGTGTCTGAGAGAGATAAGAGAGGGTGAGAGGGAGAGAGAGGGAGTAAAAAAAATACCCCGACCGGAGCAGAGGTGACTGATGCAGCACGTCAGCTCTGTCTTGTCAAATGCACCAGGTAAGTTACGAAAAAAGTAACTTTGAATATTCAACCGAAAAAGAGGTGAGCTGAAGAAAACCTAGGGAAAACTGAAGAAACGTGAGCAACAGTGAAGCAATCACAGCGAGATCTGTTTCTGTCTGTGTGTACGTAGATGAGCCGGACGGACTGCGCTTCCGGCCGGCTAGAGAGTTTTGTGTGTAGGGAGGGGCAGGCGCTTTATGTGACTGGCCAATCACAGAGCGTGAAGACAGTCAGTTACCCAATGAGGATTTTCCTTCAGCACGATTACAGATATTTACGAGTTTTACTCGTGTCATGCTCGTACTCATCAAAAATGCTTTATCTGAAACGAGTATCCGGCTCATCACTAGTTGTAACACCAATCGCCTCACGCTAGGGCTGGGCGATATATCTATATTCTTTAAATATCATTATAATTTTTAAACAAGATATAAGATGACTTTATATCTTTATATCGATATAACTGGCCAAACTGCAATGCTAGCGATTAGCCGCTATGCTAGTGACATGTTGCTCCGTCTCTAAGCGGCTATTACGTGTATTCTCACAAGTTTGCTCAGTCTGAGAGCCTCTGGGTAAATGTGCTGCTCTGAACTTTGCATTTGGCCTCCTGGTTTTTAATTACTTGGGGACGTTCAATGCCAACGGAGTTCTGTTTTCCATCCTGCTTGTGCGGAGAAACGAGCCAAACCCCTCCCTCCCCTGTGTAATGAGGAAACGGCTATGGAAAGCCGGAGTGGCCAAATGACCTGAAACATATTTAAAGGTTTGAATAGTAAACTATAGGGTTACCGTTGTTGGGGTTATTAGGAGCGAACAATTAGTAAGCTTCAACTTACTTTTGGATTCTTCAATAAATTCTGTAAATACGAGAATATTTACTGATTTATTAATTAATTAAGATATTCTTAGACATCTCCGGGGCACCACCCTTTAATTAGAAAGGGAAATGAATCCAAAACCTTATCAGTCTTTCTTGAAGTTCGTATAATCCTTGGAGCAGAGACTTCTCTTCGACACAACAAAGCTACTGGACACAAAAATCTGAATTTTATAACATTTAATTAAACAATTTGTTAAATGAATAAACAATGGAACAAATGAATAACAACCATGTGATATAATTGAAGATAGATGTGTTTGCGTGTGATGGAGGATGTATGAATGGGGTCCTTTGTTCTCACAAAGGAGTAGTGTGTGTGTGCGTGTGTATGGATTCAAAATGGAGTCTTGAATACAAGATGGCTGACCCCTTTGTCTGGCTAAAGTGTGGGTGGCAACTTGCACTTTAACTTCCAAGGCACTTAGAATCAGTAGTAACTTAACCTTAAATCACTCAAAACATTTCAAAGGATCATGAAACAACACAAAAGATTAATCACAAGTTAATATCTTTTAGTTTCACCACTTGGCCATAGTAGGAAACATTTAAAGATATTCAAACAATGATAAATAAGCAGATTATTCTTTCAAAATGACCCGACGGACGTGTTTGGGACGAAAGAGGAAAACACGAAGCTACTTTTTAAGCAATAGCGCGGTTTTATTGCTTATTCTGGACTATAGAGGAAACGGAAGAAGAAGGAGAGAAAGAGATGAGTTTCTGATCACCAGAAGAGCGAGGCGTCCCTCACTCTTTGAGTTGACGGTTCTCCGTGTTTCTCCACAGTTCTCGGCGTCGTCCGTCGGCTTGATGGCTTTCTCCGCTGTTTTCGCGTTCTCCGTGAGTTTGACGGAGTTGCTGATTTTTCCAGCCCGGTTCTGTGTTCTTCCCTTCAGCAGCTAGAGCAGCGAGCGGTTGAACAGACCTGATGGCTTGTAGTTTAGTTTTCCAGCGGTTGCGTGGCTCAACTTGGGCACTTAGAGCTTCCGCGTGCTCAAGGAAGTCGGAGCGTTCGACAAGCGTGTCCTTACCGCCAGGTATCCTGGGCAAAAGAACGAAGTTTTCTTTGTTCCGTTAATGATTTATAGCTTGAGTTCGCGGGAAAGCGTCCATGAGCTCCCGCCTCCCGCAGAACGTGTTTCTGGTATTAGGCGGTGACATCATCCCAATGCTTCCGTGTGCAAAGCATCATGGGAAATGAAGTTTCTTGGCGCTGATGTGATTATTTGCTTTTCAGAGCAATTTAAGCACAGTCATTTTGGAGAAAATCACTGCATAGTAATTTCCTCATGAGGTCAGACCCTCAACACCGTTTTATTTTAAAGGCGAACTCAACGGGTGAGAATTGTTGTTCCGGTTCCGTTTTTTTCCGCTCTGATTTGCTATGCTAGTAAATACTCCGTTACGAGTGATTCTGATGAAAAAGTTGAGTTTGTAAGGTGTGGGTTATGGCGACAGTAGCCCGAAAATAACACTCATAAAAGAGCGACCAGAGACTCTGAATCATTACAGTATAATCGCTGATATGAGCCAACACTGCTAACTAATAACTAACAACTAGTTAATAACTAGTTTTTCTAATAACTAATAACTCCATGGTGCATGACCCATGTGATCTTCAGTAGATGCAATTACATCATCGTACATTTAGCTTAACATGATGGATTTTTTTTCTCTGGACAAGACCTATACAATATGGGCCACCTCTAGATGAAATTTAAATAATTTTACATTAATTATAAATATATAATTAAAAAGTGCCTGTGGGACATTTGATACTCCTCTGGCTCTCAACTGTGTCTGTGTGTGTGTGTGTGTTAGCAGACAGCTGTACCTGTGTTACTAAAGCTCAGACTGGTAGAGAGTAGGCACTACGGTTAAAGTTTGACCAGAATCAATACATTTTTATGCATTTAACCTACTGATTTATGTATATAATTTCTCAAGAGCTTGAAGTGAGTTAACTTGTCAACAGTTTACAGGAGGAAAAATATCGAGATATATATCGTATATCGGAATTCAGCTTAAAGATATCGAGATATAAGTTTTGGTCCATATCGCCCAGCCCTACCTCACGCACATAAGTGACCAAAACAAAGCAGCATGGAAACACCGTCTCCATGCTGCACTCCCAAGTTCTACACGTCACCAGAACATAACCAACCGCAATACAATAAAAGCAGTGTTATACAAAATGGAAGGCCTGTAGTGTTTATTCTCTTACCAATTTTTTTGAGGAATTTATTAGATTTTTTGGTTTTTATTAACTGTGCAATTGAAAAATAATCATTAGATTAATTGTCTAAATCAGGGGTGTCAAAGATGCGGCCCGCGGGCCGGATCCGGCCCGCAAGTGGGTTAAATCCGGCCCGCGAGATGGTTGTGTAAACTTTATTTTCATACTTTACAGTGTAGAGTGAAAATAAACTTATCATTGTGAGCAAGTTTTCTCTAATGAGTATAAATAAAACAAAGCTGCACTCAAGGCTCACACAAGAACTTGAATCACATCCTGAAGTTGGCCGCCACTCAGGATGTGACTTCTGATATTGATGTGCTGGTGAAAGCTAAAAGATGTAAAGTAAAGTGAGTCGAATATACTTTAAGTGCTACGTGAAACTGATCTTGCCATGTGATCTGTAAGCTCTTTGAATCACTAAGGAATGTTTTTTTTATTTGTTGATTTTTTAATTTTTTTCAAATTTTCAAGTGCACTTCAGGTGTGGTACTCGTACTACTACACTGTCCTCAGGCTCCAGCCTTGTTTTATATTGATTGTATTAAAACAAAGAAAACAATCAGAAGTTGTTTTTTCCCCGGTCCGGCCCACTTGGGACTAGATTTCCCTCAATGTGGCCCTGAGCTAAAATGAGTTTGACACCCCTGGTCTAAATAGTCATTAGAATAGTCGACTATTCGATAAAATAATCGTTTTAAAAATAATCGTTAGGCGCATCATCTTCAAATCGGAAGAAGAGGCTGAGGACTACATTAAAAAAAATAAAATGACAACCAGCGACAGACAACGGGGCTGACTGAGTTCGGGGACTGCCTGGTCTTATCCCTGTCTCTCCCCCTCTGAGAGGGGAGTGGATCACACAGTGAGGCAAGAACCGAACTTTATATTATTGGTTATGGTGGTTCTAAAAGCAAGTAAGGTTCTATTTTATTTTATTTGATTATTTCTATAAGAGTTCTACGTTATGAATCCTATTTTGTTATCTCTTACTTATATCCCGTTGAATTATATACCAAATGGTTAAGTCTTTTATTACTATCATAATTATTGTTGCACTGATCAGGGATCTCCTGTGGGGGGCGATATGGAACTCTGTTTTTTTTTTCCCCCTCCTACTGGCTGATGCTGACTCTTGGGGGAGTCTACTGTAGAGACGAGCACACCGGAGCTGATATTAGCAGTTGTACGCTACCCCCTCTGGGGATGGAACGTCTTAAGTAACCCAAGGTCTTAGGTTTAGAGGGTTTGGAGCCACGTTTTGTTTGGGGAAACGTGGGGGGGGGGGGGGGGGGGTTGCTTTAGAAACTTCACTCAGTATGATTTAAATCAAGAGTCTTTACTCAATATGAAAGCGAAAGTCAAAAAGGTGCAGCCACGATCCTTTGGCACTATCATACTAAAATTAATCATGATGGGTAGATCTGCTATAAAAGTACTTACGTGGAATGTGCGCGGTTTAAATAACATGGTTAAACTTAAGCAAGTATTAGGCAGAATAAAACAGTTAGGGGCCACAGTATGTCTTTTACAAGAAACACACCTGTTGGAGAAAGATATCAACCGATTAAGAACCAGATGGCCTGGACAAGTATTCTCCTCTGGATTCTCCTCCCACTCTAGAGGGGTCATAATTCTGGTCCATAAGTCGATTCCGTTTCAGTTAACAGAGAAGTATTAGATTCCTCTAGGAGATTTATTATACTGAATGGCACTATAGTTTCAACTCTAGTAAATCTGGTTTGCTTATATGCCCCTAATGGAGATGATCCTACTTTTTACCAGCATTTCTTTTTAACTATTTCCTCCTATACTGGCCATTACATAATAGGAGGTGATTTCAACTGTGTGATTAACCTTGTGGTTGATAGATCAAACACCCATGTTACTCCCTCTCACCAACAAACTAGAACAATGGTTGGGAAATTTATTAAGGACCTCAACTTGATGGAGGTGTGGAGACTATTACACCCTAATAAAACTGAGTTCTCGTGTTTCTCTAGCACCCATAAAACATATTCACGTATTGATTTTTTCCTGATCTCAACAAATCTAATGTCTCTGATACAAAAATGCTGGTATGAAGCTATTTTACTTTCCGATCATGCCCCAGTCATTTTATCTCTTCTACTGCCGAACCTTTTACTCCAGCCACTCCCATTTCGTTTCCAAGCAAAATGGTTGAGATATACAGAGTTCGTAAAATTCATAGATGGGAAGATAAATGATTATTTCACTTTTAATACGAACCAAACAAATGCATCAATAAAATGGGAAGCCTTTAAGGCCTATATAAGGAGAGAAATGATAAGCTATACTAGGAGCAAATCCAAAATCCATTTGAACAAACTAAAGGAACTTGAAGAACAAATTAAAGACTTACAAGACCACTTATATCACCACAATGATGTTGGAAATACAAAAAACTCCTTCTGTTAAAGTCAGAATATAATGAACTCAGCACAAATAAGATAGCTACAAATCTAATGTGGTTGAAGCAGTCCTATTATGATCAAGGGGAGAAGGCAGGGAAGCTCTTGGCTTGGAGGCTAAAAAAAATACAATCAGAAAGAACCATAAACTCAATTATATTGGACGATGGAATAGAGATCACGGATCCGGAAAATATAAAAAACACTTTTGCCAACTATTATGAAAATTTATATAAATCAGAATACCCTAAGAATGAAAATGAAAATGCACAAAACCAGTTTTTAGACCGATTGGAATTTTCGACCCTTCCCGAAGAAGCCAAACAGGCCCTTAATGCTAAGTTGAGCATAGAGGAACTCAGAGAAGCACTGGGTCTTATGAACAGCGGCAAAGCCCCAGGTCCGGACGGACTCCCAATTGAAATACATAAAAAATTTCTGACAAATTATTGCCACACCTGCTTGAAATGTTTAATGAGTCCTATGAAAGAGGCATTTTGCCACCATCTCTGAGAGAGGCATCTATTTCAGTCATTTTAAAACCTGGTAAGGCCCCAACAGATATGAGCTCATACCGTCCCATATCACTAATGTCCTGTGATACTAAAATATTGTGTAAGGCCCTAGCTTGTAGGATTAATTCATACATTCCAAAATTAATTTCTGATGATCAAAATGGATTTGTTATGGGCCGCCAGGCCTTTTATAATACTCGTCGGCTTCTGAATATACTGTGGGATAAGCAATCTGCTACTGACCATGCCTTTTTATCATTAGACGCTGAAAAGGCGTTTGATAGAATAGAGTGGAGATACCTTTTTGAAACCCTTAAGAGATTCGATTTGGGAGGAGAATTTCTGAAATGGGTCCAATTGTTATATACGGAACCGATAGCCAAAATCGTAACAAACAATCAGATATCAAGGCCTATACAACTTGGTAGGTCTACTCGACAGGGCTGCCCACTCAGTCCGTTATTGTTTCTTTTGGCCATTGAACCACTTGCTATGGCGATACGCAATTCCTCTGAATTAACTGGAATAAGAATAGGTCAGGTCGAACATCGGGTATCATTATTTGCAGATGACATCATTCTGTTTTTAACTAACCTAGAGAAGTCGGTTCCGGCAGTGGGCGATGTTCTTCAGAATTTTGGGTACTTCTCTGGGTACAAGATTAATCAGACGAAAAGCTCCCTGTTATTTCTAAATGAAAACAATCCTCATATCCAGACACAATTCACCAGTACCTGTGAAGGCTTTACCTACTTGGGAATACAGATTGTCCCTGACATAAAGAAAATTGTTCCCATTAATTATGACCCCTTGATACAAAAAGTTTCAGAGCTATTGGTAAGGTGGGATGGGATGCCGATTTCTATGATAGGTCGCATTAATATGTTGAAAATGTCAATTCTACCAAGATTTCTCTACTTATTTCAGTCCATCCCCCTATATACCCCAGACTCTATGTTTTCATCACTGAATAAACTTTTCTCCAGATTTATTTGGAACAACAAACGACCCAGGCTACGCCTCTCCCCGCTATACTTACCTTATGAGCGTGGAGGGCTTGGTGTGCCCAATATGAAGATGTATTATTGGGCAGCCCAGTTAAGGGCAGCTACTTGCTATTTTCCAACTAGGGAGACTCCTTCCTGGGTTAAAATTGAGAATACAGGGTATCCGCGGGTCCTTAAAAAGTCTTAAAACGTCTTAAATTTGCTTTTCAAAATTTAAGGCCTTAAAAATCCTTAAAAATGACAAATAATCCTTAAATACAGTTTCCAAAGGTCTTAAATTACCAAAGGCCCACTAAACAAGATTCTTTTATTTCTATAAAAATTTCGTGAATTTCTAGTTAGTGTTCAGCATTTTTTGTGTATGATGTTGGCGTAAGCGGAACCGTACACATTCAGCTGGTTGTGAAAGGGGGCTATTTTTAGATGAGCACATTAGCTGGTTAAGCTAGTTGGAGTTTGCGCCATGGGGAATTTTAATGGTAACTGGATGGCTAATCCCACGTTCGCGATGTGGTTAGCACCAGTTCCAGGCAATAGCTGGAAATTATAGCTTAAATTTAATTTTTTAAATAGCTTAAATTTGGTCAAAGTGGCCTTAAAAAAGGTCTTAAAAAGTCTTAAATTTGGCTCCCTTAAACCTGCAGATACCCTGGAATAACAATATAGGACTGCCATTACAATCTTATGTTTATTCAGATACAGCTAAAAGAATACTGAAAAATACAAAAAACCCTATGGTTAGAAATACGATTTCAATCTGGCACCAAACACATATAGCTTTAAATGAAGAGTCACAACTGTCAGCTTTGTCGCCGATGTGTGTGTGTGTGTGTGTGTGGGGGGGGGGGGGGGGGGGGTGTTGATGTTTTTTGTTCTGTTTTAATCTGAAAATCATAAACATATTTTGGAAAAAAAAAAAAGAAAAAGAATCGTTTACCCCCAGCCCTAGTGACCTCCGTGTTTGCCTTTCACTGATCTTTATTTATTTTTATTTTTTAAATACATGCCCTCTCGGTTCTTTTGTTATAATTTATGTTGTCTGTTTTAGTTGTCCTAACAAGCAGTCTAAAAAAATACTCAGTTCCACCACTATTTAAAAATAAAAAATAATTTCTGTATGTAAAATTGATTTATTTTTTTATCACTCAGTGGTACGATGTACAAGGAAAGAGGAGCAAATTAGGTTTGAGTGATTTTATTTTATTTTGCACTGACTAAGACTCAAATGAATAAAAAAAACTTGAATAATGTTGGTGAGTGACTCAAACTCAATTTAATAAATTGAACAGGGTTTTCCCCAGAAAATTTTATAAGCCACACTTTCCGCTGCTGTTTCTCACAGTATCAGCTGATGGAGGGCTCTAGTTTCGTTGCGCCATTCGTGTCAGCGGACACAGTAGGGTCGGGGAGGGGGGCGGGGCATGACTCTTATCCTGGCGGGTGGCCAAGCAAAGCCTAGCGATCTGCCAGGCATATAAAGCACTGGGGGAAACCCTGATGAATCAATTTTTACCGTCACTAATCCAAACAACTAATCTAAAGTGAGCTCAAACTTTGGAATAGAAACTTGCTGTTGGATTTCGTTTTCTCACCTTTTTCACTATTGACACATTTTCATGTCTGGTAGTTTGTCCCACCCATATTGATTAAACTGTTATATTTTTCGTTGCAGAGCAAGGCTAGTGAGCCTGCACCAGTACCGGCTCCCTCTGCTGAAGCGGGGCTGGTTGGCAGAGGCACTGAAGAAGGTAAAGGCAAAAATCTAATTTGGATGTATGTCTTGCGTGAACGACCTCAAACAAAATGGTTTGAAATAAACAAATACTAATAAGCCCACATAAGAATTATTAATCTATATTCTTTAAAACATGTGTTGTACATGTAGAGGTGTAGTCTGGTTACTTTTAAAAAGACATTAAAGCAAGCAACATTTTGAGGAAAAAAGATTTCAAAGGTCCGACCACTTTCTTTAGGATGCCTCCTAAAGCAGTGGTTCCCAAACTTATTTAGCCGCGCACCCCCTTCTATGTCCCGACCATGTCGACGCACCCCCCCAGCCCCCACATCAGGGCATGGCTATATATATATACATATATATATATATATATATATTTCAGCCATCAAGTTAAACAGACAGGGTTAAAAAAAATATGATCAACCTTTTCCCCCATCACTTTAATTTTTTAATAAGGGGGGTGCGTGAGGTGAAAAGTGTAATGGCTGCGGAGCTCAGAGAAGTCTGTCATATGTCACCATTAGCGTAGCCAGAAACTCATTTGTGGGTGGGCCTAAGAAAAAGTAAATGGGCACAATAAATGTAATTGAAAACAAGTATATTGTTGCGCGTGTGTCCTCCACATGTGCCCTAGCCTCATAATAACAGTGCGCCGAGCTTCAGCACTCTGGCCTGCGCACGCCGATATGTTCCGCATTTGATCTTTTTTAACGGTGTTGGAGGAATCTGAAGGTGGTGAATCATTCTGGCAGATTGGAATTAACACCCTGTCTCATGCAGGTGTTCTGACATTGTAAACCTCACACACAGAACATTGTGGATGTAACTAAATAAATCAAGAAATGATTCCCATTCAGGCTATTAACAGCGAGCTGAAGATCTGAAGTTCAGAGTGCGTCTGTCAGAGGTCAGACGCATTCCAGCGGAACCACGGCTCACGGGTGCACAAGTGAGCACATCTGGGCTTGGCAGAAGTAATTTTACAACATTGGTTTAAATAGCGCCAATAACAAGACGCGGTGACTTGAGCGGCTCATGGAGCTGTGCCGCGCGCGCGCGCACACACACAGATTCAATAGGCGCGCACGCTGCGCAAACTCCGGCAGCTTGAACGTAGCTGAGTTCTTTCATAAAGGGAGCCGGTGCAGGAAATCTGTGGACAGATGGGAGTTAGATCCAACTCGAGGGGGAAAACAAGGAATCTGAATTGTGCGGGGGACTTACAGTCTGTAGAGGGGGGAAAGTAGCTTGAGGGAGGAGTGGTCCGGTCTGGGCTGAGAGGGGATTCCTGAGACTGAGATCCAGAAGGGGAGACGTGGAGGGAGCTGAGTTTGCTGAGATCCAGGGAGCTTAGGTGGGCAGCTGGAGGTGGTTCTGGCCAGGGAGAAGCTGAGAGACAAGCAGGTTGGAGTTCTAGAGAATAGCCAGTCGGGGATGAAGGTGGAGGTTTGATCTGGTGAACGAGAGCAGGAAGGGTAAAATGCTAAATCCAAAATCCAATACACATCTAAAATCTCAAAAGGTCCTAAGAGCTCGAAAATACGGTGACGAGGTGGCTTAGAAGGTACCCAGGTAGAGTAATCATCCAGCGAAGTGTAGGAGTCTCTCAGCTGCTTAAATACCCCTGGCTGGCTGATGAGCAGATCTGCTGCAGCTTGGTTAACCTCCAGACACGCCCACCTGCAGAGGGAAAACTCAAGAGAAAGGGAGTGACAGCAGGAATACACCTCAGACCGTGACACACGTGTTTTCATTTGGTAAACACAGCCACATTTTCACATGACACACACATACCATTCATTGCTTAAACACAAGTAGCCTTTGGGTGAACACTACCAAGAATGGAAAGAACACTGAAGAGCAAAACTGAAAACACAATTGTCGAAAGGCAACACAAGGAATTACACACTGAATGTATGACAGTGCCCACTTTTCTCTGAGAGAAGCATTAGACATCACAAAAATTTTGAGACAAAACATTAATTTTTACAGTTAACCCCCCCCCCCCCACACACACACACACACACACAAATTTTGAGACAAAACATTTTATTTTTACAGTTAACCCCCCCCCCCCCCACCCCCCCACCCCCTTTCCCCCAAGCATAATCATGGGGCATCATGCCGCCGGTCTCTGTCTGGCCAGAGGGCCTCATCAACATCACAGGCGATGTCCTACTGGTCCAAACAGCTCTGGAAGTACCGCCCCGAGTGCCTCATGAAGCCCTGACAAGCCTCAAAGGCCACATCTCTACAAGGCTCCTCCATGGCTTGAAGCAGTGGGACCTTGCTCTGTGGATTCCTTTCGAACACCTTCCACCTCCAGGCTGAGAACAACTCCTCAGTAGGATTGAGGAAGGGGGAATAAGGTGGATGTTATAAAATAGAATACCGTGGGTGGTCCTGAAACCACTCATACACCTGGGTAGCCTTGTGGAAACTTACTTTTATGCTGCAGTCCCTGATTGCAAATTGCTCGCCAGACCCGAAAGTTTGGAGATTTGAATATTTGTGTGTTGTTGATTGAATCTTTGAGAATTTATGTGGAAAGTGTGTAAACCTGAAAATTGTGTGTTGTGTTTTGACAGCAAGGTAATGTGAAAATGAAATCAGAGTGTAAAGGAGGAAAATCAGAGTTCTAATATGATAAGGAAATCTTAAGTAGTGATAAATTGAGTCAAGCAATTGGGAACAGAAGTAGAGGTTGTGAAAATTGTGCCTCATTTTTGCTTTTTGAATTTTAGCAATCGAAAAAAACTGTAACTGCTACAAGTTCTGTGTCCAACGTTTCAATTTCACAGTCTGCCAAAAGTAAGTGAAGCTAACAGCACTTGCTTTATCCAGATGTGTAGCAATACACGTTTTAACTTGTTTATGAATCTGGGGTATGGTCTTGTTGACAATGGAGTGGCGGCTGGGGGCATAACGTAGCGAGGCTCGAGGTGTTCAATTAAGCATCTAAACCCGACATTACTCACCACCAACGGGCTAGTCATCAAGCACAATAAACTGGCATATCTTCTCTGTTAGGGTTAATGCCTTTTTGGTATCTCTCGGGAGATTCTCATGCTTTACAAAGGTTTCAGGCAGCGTTTGTTGTTTAACGCCAGGGAATTGTTTCTTCGCCTCCGTGGTCTTGTGAAAATCCTCATGCAGCTTTGTGTGATGCTTCTTCAAATGCGCAATGAGGTTCGATGTATTAAATTTCCCTGGGTCTGTCCCACAACGGGAAACTTCTCCATGACAAGTGTTGCACTGAGCAACACTGTCTTTTTCGTGCTTCAATGAAAAATACAGTTACAGTTTTGACACATTTTAACGAGCTTCCTCTGCGCCGTGTACAGCACTCTCACAAAGGTTCAGCAGATATGTTTACATTTTTGCCGCTGCGCGCCTTCAGTGTTAGGGAAAGGAAGGGAGGGGCTGACGCGATGCTGCTGTCAGGGTCTGTCATGGATTTTATCAATATGTTTATCAATAACCCATTTCCTGTAGTCGGAGAGAGGAGACAATGATCAACAAGTCAAACAGTTATAACTGTGGCAAGATGCACGAGGGGGGGGTGGGGGAAGAGAGGGGGGGTGAGAGAGAGAGAGAGAGAGAGAGAGTGTGTGTTTGTGTGTGAGTGGCTTGTGTGGGTGTGTCTGAATGAGTTCTGAACTAGTGGGCATGCAGAGAGGAATAGAGAAATACGTATTACATTCATTTGATTGAGTCCATGATCAAGAATTAATAAACATAATTTT
This sequence comes from Nothobranchius furzeri, assembly GCF_043380555.1. Taxonomy (NCBI): domain Eukaryota; kingdom Metazoa; phylum Chordata; class Actinopteri; order Cyprinodontiformes; family Nothobranchiidae; genus Nothobranchius; species Nothobranchius furzeri. Next base: position 38,572,616 of record NC_091757.1, read on the forward strand.
ATCTCTAGGCTCCACAGTAGCAGCGACGGACGGCTGGTTTGACTGGCTCTGAGAAGCGTTAATCAGAATTTGCAGTTCGCATTTTTTTTCCTTCTACCAATTGCATAGTGATGTCTGGGCTTAAAAGCAACTCATTAGATTCATAGTTATTTGTAAAAGTAATGCATTACCATAAATAGTAATGTGTTTACCAACATTGGTTATGTATACTACTGATTGCAAAAACACCCCTAGGTATTTTGTCTTCTCTTTTTACTGAATATTTTTATGTTATATATTTCTGCTTGGTTCACTGCAGTTTCAAGGAAGAGAGAAGAGACGGATAAGAAACCTCTGCTCTTACATTTCCACAACCATCAAATGAAAGACGGAGGTGTCCCAACCAGCAGCTTGGCTGGGCAGATGACAGCAAAAGTTGGTGGAGGAGCAGAAACTAGCAAGAACCTAGATCTGGACCCTAATGAAAAGACGTCTGATTCTTCAGAGATTGAAGTTGGTGGAGAAGATGAAGATGATGTGAATCTAGACTCTGAGCGTTCAGACTCTGGGCCAGAACCTGGAAACGGAGACCATGGCTGTAATGAGAACAAGTCTTCGAAGTCAGATATTAAGACAGTCAAATCATTTAGCTGCCCTGTGTGTGGTATACGGTTCCTCCACAAGTGGTCTCTTCAGAAACATGTGAGAGTGACAAGTCATTCAGCAGTAAAGTCTTCAGAGTGTTCGGATAATACAAAATGTGTGAAAGAGAAGCAACATGGAGGCTCATGCAGAAAAGTCCAGAAACAACCAAAAATATTTAGCCATAAGTCCAATTTAACCCATCATATGAAAGGCCACACCGGACAGAAGCCTTTTGCCTGTGAGCTCTGTGGATACAGATGTACCCTAAAGGCAAGTTTAAACAAACACATGAGAGTTCACACAGGAGAGAAGCCTTTTGCCTGTGAGCTCTGTGGATACAGATGTACCCAAAAGGCACATTTAAACACACACATGAGAGTTCACACAGGAGAGAAGCCTTTTGCCTGTGAGCTCTGTGGATACAGATGTACCCAAAAGGAAAATTTAAACACACACATGAAAGTTCACACAGGAGAGAAGCCTTTTGCCTGTGAGCTCTGTGGATACAGATGTACCCGAAAGGCACATTTAAACACACACATGAGAGTTCACACAGGAGAGAAGCCTTTTGCCTGTGAGCTCTGTGGATACAGATGTACCCAAAAGGCAAGTTTAAACACACACATGAAAGTCCACACAGGAGAGAAGCCTTTTGCCTGTGAGCTCTGTGGATACAGATGTACCCAAAAGGCAAGTTTAAACAGACACATGAGAGTTCACACAGGAGAGAAGCCTTTTGCCTGTGAGCTCTGTGGATACAGATGTACCCTGAAGGCACATTTAAACAGACACATGAGAGTTCACACAGGAGAGAAGCCTTTTGCCTGTGAGCTCTGTGGATACAGATGTACCCAAAAGACAAGTTTAAACACACACATGAAAGTCCACACAGGAGAGAAGCCTTTTGCCTGTGAGCTCTGTGGATACAGATGTACCCAAAAGGCAAGTTTAAACACACACATGAGAGTTCACACAGGAGAGAAGCCTTTTGCCTGTGAGCTCTGTGGATACAGATGTACCCAAAAGACAAATTTAAACACACACATGAGAGTTCACACAAGAGTGAAGCCTTTTGTCTGTGAGCTCTGTGGATACAGATGTACCCTAAAGGAAAGTTTAAACAAACACATGAGAGTTCACACAGGAGAGAAGCCTTTTGTCTGTGAGCTCTGTGGATACAGATGTACCCTGAAGGCAAATTTAAACACACACATGAGAGTTCACACAGGAGAGAAGCCTTTTGCCTGTGAGCTCTGTGGATACAGATGTACCCAAAAGACAAATTTAAACACACACATGAGAGTTCACACAAGAGTGAAGCCTTTTGTCTGTGAGCTCTGTGGATACAGATGTACCCTAAAGGAAAGTTTAAACAAACACATGAGAGTTCACACAGGAGAGAAGCCTTTTGTCTGTGAGCTCTGTGGATACAGATGTACCCTGAAGGCAAATTTAAACACACACATGAGAGTTCACACAGGAGAGAAGCCTTTTGTTTGTGAGCTCTGTGGATACAGATGTATCCAAAAGGCAAGTTTAAACAAAGACATGAGAGTTCACACAGGATAGAAGCCTTTTGTCCGTGAGCTCTGTGGACAAAGATTTCGCCAAAAGACACATTTAAAGGGACATACGAGCATCCACACAAGTGTGTGTGTGTGAGTGGGATTGAGGAGTGTTGTGATGGGTTTTTATTTTCAGGCTGTTTTTAAAATTCTGGGGATGGGAGGGAATGTGGGGCCTTTTTAATTTGTTAACACTTTGAGTTGCGTGTATTACAGGATTAAGTGGTGTATATAAATAAAGTTGATTGATTGATTGATTGATTGATTTAAATGCAGGGCCATGAACGTGAATACCAAAATCAACAATATGGTGTAACCATCAAGCTTGGAGCAGATCTTTATCTTCACCAGGGTTGAGACATGAGTACCTATTGTTACCATCACGCCATTGAAGCCGGACTTCGTTGTGCTCTAATAGCAGTTAGTCGATGATGAGCTTGCAGTGGGATAGATGAATCCAAGATGGCCTCTCGGCAATCTTTACAGCAGTGGGGTGGTAAGGAGAACTTGAAACGGGCCTTCCCACTTCAGGCAGCGCCAGTTGTCTCGTTTCAGCACCTTAATCAGAACCCAATTTCCTGATTTCACGACCTGTGAGGGCGATAAAGCACACGAGGGTTCTGGGAGATCATTGTTTATTTTGACTTGTTTATCAGTAAACAATTTAACCATCCAATCTGCTAAAGTACCACAGGATTCATGATATGGGGAACAGGAAATCTTCCATAAACCACTTCAAATAGTGTTGGTCCACCAGAGGGAGCTGTTACCCTCATCCACAGTTTTACTAGTGATACACACTCTGGCCATGGACGGCCTGTCTCAGCCACTGTTTTAGCCAATCTATTTTTAATCGTTCCGTTTGTACGTTCAACCAAGCCGGCTGAAGAGGGGTGATAAGAACAATGATGTTTCAGCTCAAACCCTAAGGTTTCAGAGCACCTGGTCAATTCCTCATTCACAAAATGTGTCCCATTATCTGATCTAATAACCAATGGAATTCTGTAAGTTGGAAAAACATGATTGCACAACACCTTTGCCACTGTTAAAGCGTAATTTTTCTTTGTGGGATATATATTTCTGGCCACCTGGATAAAGCATCTATTACCACTAAACAATATTTTGTTTCTTGCATCTGTGATAGTTCAATAAAGTCCATGTGTGAAATGGATAATCAGGTGTTGGGAAGTGTCCCCGTTTTGTTCTTAATCGCCCTTGAGTAGGAATGGGTACCGAATTCGGTAGTTTTTAAGGTACCGACCGAGCACCGATTCACTTCATTTGAAACGGTGCCTCGTTTTGGTACCCGTCCTTCATAACGAGAACTTGCCAAGACAGCTGCGCATGCACAAGAGCGTTATGTCGTCGGCCGCTGTGAGCGAGTTGTAAACAGAGCAGCATGGTAGAAATAACGCACGCTAAAGCTTGGGTCCACTTCACTAAATGTGATGGGTAACTGGGTGATGAAACCAGCGACAACGATCTAAGTGAGACATCCTCATCTTAATCTGCTCCGGTAGGTAAATAAAATGTTTAAGGTAACGGTAGCTTGATATGTTAGCCTCCGTTTCGCTAATGGTGCGTTCGCTTTCTCCTCGGAACTCCAAATTACCGACTAGAAGAACATGAATGCGCTCTAAAGATTGGCTTCACTTTACTAAAAGCGACGGGTGACTGGGTGAAGATAAAACCAGCGACAATGATCTAAGTGTGAGGCATCATCGTTTTAATCTGCTCCAGCAGATAAACTGTTTAAGATAACGTTAGCTCTATATGTTAGCTTCCATTGCCACCGTTGTTATCAGCTGATGGTGCGTTCGCTTTCTCCTCGGAAATTCTAGCTTCCCAGTAGGAAAAATCAAATGAAAAGAGACGGCAAAAGGAATGAAGATACACAGTAAATTTAGTTCACAGTAAAGATGTTTGCTTCAGTTTAATTATCAGCTTATAAAACTACAAGGACAATGTTAAAATACAAACAGTTGAATGTTATTTATCGTGATATTTAACAAATATGGTTATATATTGAGAAAAATATATATTTAATTATAAAAGAGAATTAAAATATAAAACACTCAAAAGTGTCGAAAATTGGTACCGTTAAGTACCGGTATCGATTCCTAGGTACCGGGAATTAGTACCGAATCGATTCAAATGTCAAAGGTACCCATCCCTACCCTTGAGCGTTGTTTTTCATACAGATTAAACATTTTCTGCAATAGTCATTTGCAAAAGTAGAAAAATGAATAGTGTGGAATGTACTATTGATTAACTGAGCCATCCCCCCCTTCGAGACATGAGATACATGACTCATAAGAACAGCAGTGGGAAACAAAGACTTGGGTAAAATAGGTTTGTTATTTACATGCAACACATCATCACTATTTACAGGTTTAAATCTAAGCCAGGTCCGCTGTTCCTGATCAGGAACAGACGTCTGTGTCTCACGGAGGATGTCATAAGAAAGTGTTTCGGAGCAGTAACATGAAGCTCCAAAGGTGAGAAGCATGAAGGCTGCAGCCGTAGCTGCTTTATCTGCAAAATTATTGCCTCTCGTAGTGTCGGAGTCATCTGTTTGATGTGCAGGGCATTTGCACAGAGATAACTTGCATGGGAGTTGCACAGCATCCAGAAGCTCCAAGATCCTTGAAGCGTGAGTCAGCTGTTTACCAGTGGAGGTGACCATGCCTCTGTTTTTCCAAATCTGGGCAAAGTGGTGCACTGAAGAGTGAACATACTATCAGTGAAAATGTTTATGTCTTGTCCTGAGTGAAGCTGGCAGGCTCTAGTCACAGCTGCTAATTCAGCCACCTGGGCAGAGCAATGAGAGGGCAATGGTTTAGCTTCAATGACTGATGTCTGAATGGTCACTGCATAACCAACTAAGTTTTTTCGAGACGCATCTTTTTTAGCTGAACCATCAACATAAAGAGAGATATAGTCAGGCTGAGGAGTGTCTAAAACAAGGCTGCCAACTCGAACGCACTGAGCGTGAGACACACGCATTTGACCCTCTTCACACGCTCTCACGCCACACCCCTGTGGAAAGCCAAAACCATCAAAATACGCCACTTTTCCAACCCATCTAGTTAAGAGATGGCAAAAAAAACGTCGCGAAAACTCTCCCAGAACGCCGTATTTGACGCCGTTCTTAACGGTCCTTGTAGAACGCCCGTAAAATACGACGTTTTTTCCGGACATTGAAAGCCGTTTTTTACGTCACCCTAATCCCAGACGCGTTCCCTGTGTGGGTGGCATAAAAAACGGCGTTTGGTACGGACATTGAACGCCGCTTATTTCGCCGCTCTATGACACAAAACGCCGCTTTTATCGCCACTTTGTGACAGTTTTCACGCATTTAAAATTCAACTTTACTCTCATTTATGCAGAGCCCTCTCCATGGGTTTCTCATCCACTTAATTTAAACTCCAGTGACCCAATGAAAGAAGAGGAGGTTGAGGCAGCACTAATTCTCTATATAAAAGTGTTTCAGAAAAAAATCACTAATGCGATAACAAACTATGTCTTAAACGTTCAAATTTGAAGTACAAAATCATCGCAAGTTGTAAAAATATAAATCTGTCTTTACCTGAACCATCATTTCCATCTGTTGCAACACGCATGCGAGTTCTCGTCTTCGTACATGCACGCGTGTTTTGTACATAGGGGTGTGTTTGGCCGGGGGCTGTGTTTTGTACATGGGGCGTGTTTGGCCGGGGCTGCGTCTGCAGCTAGGTATTATTGGCTGTGTTCGAGATGAGCCAGCTCTGCGCAGATTCGATCACCGGTGATCGGCGCGTAGTGCATGCCGGTTAGATTTGTGTCCAACTTGACGCCGACTTGCTCTGACATCATGCATACGTAGGCAACGATATACTCGTGAGATCAAGGCGGCCGCAGATTTTGGAGCAAGGCATTGCAGTTGCTCTCCACCGGCTGCAAAACCTAGGGGATGATGGGAAACGCCTGGCTCTCACCTGATCTAAGATCTGATTGGTTCATATTTTTATCCAAACATCCGGTGGTAGAACATGAAATGTTAGTTGGTCACATGTATTCTGTAAATCATGTAACGTTGATGATGACAACTATATAGGCCATAAAGAGGAATATGTTTTGTGTTCTTTTGTCACATTTCCTATGAGCACACTAAACCTACAGCTGATAACCTTTACTTATTATTACAGTCATGTCTTCATATACAATATATGATATCCAGAAGCACATGAGGATGTGTTTCAGCTGCTAACAGGCACCATAATTACAATTGAAAATTAAACAAGTATGAACTCTTAACGCGATATCTTCATCCATCGTCACCCATGAGCTACACATGTAGGGAAATCTGTCCGACTTAAACGCCGGCTTTCAGCCACTCCCCCTGCTGCTTCCGTCTGCTCGCGTCTGTTTTCCAGGTGAGGCGCAGCTCAACTCGAACACGGCCATTGCCTCTATAACCAGGTTACTGGTACGGAAGCCTGGAAAGGCCAAAATTCCTCAAACGTTTTTCCCCCTACTGGCTGATATGAATTAATATAATACAATAGAGTAAATTATATTAGTCCCACAGTGGGGACATCCACTCATTACAGCAGCACACACACTTAGAGACACAGATTACAGTAAAACTGACTGCAGCCATGTTTGATAACTTCAATAACTTCATGCTGATGACCACATGAACATAATCCTGTGTTTAATGGATGCAAGTACATCATGAAGTTAGCTTAACATGATAGATTGTTTTTCTTGGAAGGAAATAATAACGGTTAATGTTATGAATGACATGATATTGCCCACCCCTAGATGGCATTTAAAAATAATTACATTAATTACCATTTAAAGTTCCTGTGTGACATTTGTGACATGTAGCTGTAACTCTTTACTGCAGATAGATAGATAGATAGATAGACAGACAGACAGACAGACAGACAGACAGATAGACAGATAGATAGATAGATAGATAGATAGATAGATAGATAGACAGACAGACAGACAGACAGACAGACAGACAGACAGACAGATAGATAGATAGTGTTCTCCATCCATGTCAGTAGGTAAAAGTGAAGCTGGGTTCAGGCTTCCACAGCGCACTATTTCAATATGTGACTACGACAACGATGTAGAGACAACGCCTTCATGTGCCTCTCTGCTGCATCCACAGAGAGAAAAAAGTCTTTGGAGTTGTCAGGCAAGGATAGAACAACATTTGTTTGTAGAAGTTTTTTTTTTACTCCACAAAAGCCTTTTCTGCCTCAGGAGTCCAACTGATTTAGTCATATAGAGCTAGGTCTTTGCCATAAATGATAATCTGAAGTGGCGACACCACGAGTGCATAATCAGGTATCCAGGTTCTGCAAAAGTTGCAGAGACCCAAAAATGACATCATTTGTTTCTTTGTTACAGGTTTAGCTGCGTCTTGAATAGCAGTTTTCCGAGTATCTAAATAAGCTTTTCCTTCACCGGAAAGAGTGTGACCAAGATACGTCACTGAAGGTCTCCACAACTGCAATTTTGAGAGTGAAACCTTGTGGCCTTGTTCATAGAGGTGTTGCAAGACCTGTAATGTGCTTTCTTTACAGTGAGCTTGTGTGTCAGATGTGATCAGTATGTCATCTACATAAAGTATCATCTGAGTGTGTGCAGGAGGTACACAGCTGGACATGGGATGCCCTGAGTGCTTGTGTGTATTCATGTGGACTGTTAGCATACCCCTGAACTAACCTTGTGAATGTGAATTTTTTCCCTTTAAACATGAAACCGAACCAATGTCAAGAGTCTTATGTAAAGGTACTGAGAAAATGCGTTACTTAGATCAATAACTGAACCATTGTTTGTCTGGGGTAATTTGGCTCAGAACTGGAGGACTTGAATGATCAGTTACAGACTTTAAGGCAGAGAGGAAAATTATCTCAGCCTGACCCAAACAAAGTCTTGTTATCCGAATCTGACGCCATGGCAGCCTTCAAGATGCCAACAACAAACCCCCACGAAGGAATGCAGACAGATGCTGTGAACCCCCCCCCTCGGATTGGTGGACTTCAGCCTAGCGAGGTCATCAACCTGCAGGTGTCAATGTGCTTTGCGCTCCTCCCAAGATCTCCCTCCCACATGTGACTACAGTGGCTGAGCGCCATACAGGGCTGCTTCCGCTTGGGAAACAGGATCCCAGCCCCCCCGCCTCCCTATCGGAGTCTCATGTTGTGACTGTTGATGTTCGTGCTTATATGTTTGAGGCAGTTTTTTTTTTTTTTTTGCATAGCAAAGCTAAGCCCTGCCGGGAGTAACTCTGGTATGCCTTTTTTTCCCTCCCCCAATTTATCCTCATGTAATTCCCTTTTCATCTAAATGAAATGAGCGCCGTTCTGGCTGCTCTCGTGGACTGCCTGTATCTGTTTTGTCTACATGTGTGTGTGTGTGTGTAACCTTGGTCAGGCTGTGCTGCGGAGTCAAGTTCCTATGCTCTGGGTCGCTGGAGCGCTGGCAATAAAGCTTTTTCTGATTCTGATTCTGAACTGTGTGTGGGTTGGGCACATCAGATGCCACTCGGACTATTGACTGGTTCACGAGTCTCAGGTCCTGTACGAGCCTCCACTCATTCCTGCCGCTTTTCTTAACAGGAAAGATAGGAGTATTACATGTTGACTCAGGAGAAAGTCTGATGATTCCTGGCTCAAACATGCTTAGAATTACTGGCATTATACCGTCTTCAGCCTCTTTGCTGATTGGATACTGCCTTATTAGTGGTCTGTAGTTTGATTTTGCATGCACTTGAACAGGTAAACAATCCTTAATCCTACATCCGTAGGACCTTTGGACCATAAGTCAGAAGGAATATTTTCAAGTTCAGGAAAGTCCTCCAAAACTGTTGCATACAGGAACGTATCGACGTCTCATTCATGCAGGTGTGTTTGGGGAGAAACCTTCAACTTCCAGCCTAGTGTAAATCTACATGTACCAGATAGTGAACTGCTCTTCCAGCCATCAGAGTCATCATTATCAAGGTCTGTGTCCATCGCACAAGCAAGGACATGACCCAAGCTTTTCCAAGGGCGGTTTTGTTCTTTCAGTATAGATAAATGTGCGGGTGTGACGTGGGAGAGATTGCGTTGTTCCGGAGACAAGATAACCGAACAAACAGCATTCCCGGTTGGTGTGACATACAAGTGCTGGAGGGTGATAGAAGAATCTCTCTTCTTGTGGAACTTAGTGTCATAGGTCATGTCAGGTCCAGGTTCTTTTTTGTATCTTGAGTGTAACATGGAACTCCTCAGATGGCATAAGATGAGATATTCCAAAACAGTCATAATTCTTCTCTTTTGATTTGTCAAATGCCAGCTTAGTTAACTCTTTAGCTACAGAGGTGGATGTGAGGTCCAGAGACCACCAATAGCGGGGTGGTCCATCACCCTTTAAGACAAATATGTCTTGTGTGTCAGGTGGGTTTATTTCAGAAGTCATGCCCTTAGGTGTGCAGACAATTGAAATACCAGTTTTTACCATGAGATCCCTACCAAGAAGATTGACAGGGCAGGTAGGATCAATTAGAAGGGCTACTTGTGCTTCCCTTCACATTACTTTGTGTTTAACATTTACTGGATTTGTTAATTTGTGCTGTTTTGCATGGCCAGCTGCAGTTTTTATGAGAATCTTGTCAGATGAGAAAGCAGCTTCAGGGGGAGTTGATGTAAGAACCGTTCTGCAGGCCCCTGTGCCACATAAACAACTATAAGGCTTTCCATTAAACAAGATAACGCATGTGGGAGCCTTGGAGAAATCCGACCATTTTTTGAGTGCAGCAAAAATGTCAACGGTCATGTCATCTTCACCTCCTCCCTCAGTTACAATGTCATCTGGCTTTGGAACTGTATCCCATGTCAGCCTCTGAGTCTAGCCATGCCTGAAACCCAGGATAACGATTATTAACACTGTTTGGGTTATCAATAATCTTGTCATCCGTGACATTTGATGAGTTGTGCATGCAGTTACGGCTTAGATGTCCCTTCTTGTGGCAGATCCAGCAACTAATATCTCTGCCATTATAGAATCCTCTACCTTTGCCTCTGGGCCTAGGATTTTTTCTGCCTCTTGATGCATAACGTGACTGATATCCTGCATATGCTACTGTGTCATCTGAGCTAAGGAATATGTTGTTTGTACTGGTCGAGGTCATGTTTTTCGTAGCGTGTGTAGCTTTCTCCACTGTGTCTGCAACAAACCTCGGTCTGTGGACCCAATATTTCTCTACAAATGTATGAACTGGGGGAAGCAAACCGTCCAAAAATGGCTTTTTTAATTCCTGCTGATAAGCTTCTCTCTCGTCAGCATTAAAAGGGATGCCTGAATTGTATTTGAACACAGGTTCCAACCTGCTTAGAAAATCTGACGGGGTTTTATCAGGTTTCTGCTTAACTTCACTAATTTTACAATAATCAGCTGTTTTTCTGAAAGCTGTCTTTAACCTGTCTAGTAAACAGTGTTGGGCAAGTTACTTCAAAACTGTAATGAATTATTTATTACTTGTTACCCTCATTTTAAAGTAATTCATTACATTACAATATTACTGATTTTAAAATGTAAGGCATTGCACTACTTTTCCATTACTTTAAGTTACTTTCACCAAAACAACTTCAGTATGAATCTGGTCTTGTGACGCTCAGTGAGCTCATGACATATGTGGAAGGTGATGTGGTGTCTGAGCTAGGATTGCTGTTAAAAACAGTCAGATATAATAACAGTGCTTTAAAATAATTGTTTATTAAATAAAAGCAACAACAATCTGTGCTCTCAGCACTCTGCCATCTTATATTAATTGAGCAGGGAGTGAGGTGGTGGGGGCTCCAAGCCTATAAATGCCTTGGTCCTCAAATTCCTTGATACGGCCCTGGATGTGGGACTGACTTCTGGGGTGATCTGATTCTATCACTAGTATAAATATTAAATGCTTATATATTATTGCTTTTCACTGGTAAAAATGTGTATTGAGGATAAATCTACCTACTCTTTTTCTTTTCAAGCACTTTGTTTTGTTTTCTTCATTTTATTTGAATAATTTCCTGCCCTTTCTCTCACTAACCTTCCTGCATGCTGCATGTTTTCTCCGTCTTCCAGAAAAACTGTTTCCTAGATTTCCTAGTTTCTAACTAATCAGCCAAAGGGATCTACCCAATGCAAAAAAAAAAAAAAAAGCTTAATATGCGCTGCGCTCCAGCAGCAATGAGTTGAAATTACTGGGGCACAGATAATGAACTCAGCTGAAAAGTACATGAAGTACCAGAGATATGGGCTGATATAAACGATCGCAAACAAATTACTTTGTTTTGGTGGAGCGATTTTGTGAATATAACAGCGGCCGTGCGCAGGATGCAGCTGGAGTATTTGAGCCATTACTGCTGCGTCCTTTCTGCTCATAGAATGCCTGCAAAGCTGAGTCCATAAATGACGTAATATATGTGGATACTGGATCTTTTTTCAGGCTTCCCGCAATTTGAATTTTTAGGAAACCCACATCTTGATTCTGGGTTTAAAAATGCATTGTAATTACCGCGTTACTGACAATTGTACCGAGTAAATATTACCATTTTCTTTCCCTGTAATGCCTTACATTACCACATTACAGCAAAAAGCAATGCATTACAGTAATTAATTACATTTGTACCGCGTTACTCCCAACACTGCTAGTAAACCATCTAGTTGTTGTCACGACGTGCTGCGGAGTGGAGCGGAGGAAAGGCGAGGATCCAGACCGGGGAGGAAACAGGCAGGCAGGTAGGAACGATTAACAAGGGTTTATTAAGCACGCTGGACAATGATACAATGACACCACAAGGAACACAGAACAGCAGGGGTTTAAATACATGAGGAACGGGAGCTATGGTGATTGGGAAACAAGAGGCAGGTGGGAGCAATTAACGGAGACACAGACTACAACCTAGGAGAAGACAGGACAGGGTGTGACAGTACCCCCCCCTCAAAGGGCGGATCCCAGACGCCCACAGGAACCAGGAGCAGGGCGGGGGAGGGGGACCCGGAGGGAGGGATCAGAGGACGATGGAGAGGCGGCAGGGAACGGCAGAGTCCGGGGGCCGGCGCCTGCGGCAGATGAGGCGACGGGCCCTTGGAGGCCGGCGCCTGCGGCAGAAGAGGAGGCGACGGGCCCTTGGAGGCTGGCGCCTGCGGCAGATGAGGAGGCGACGGGCCCTTGGAGGCTACGGGCCCTTGGAGGCCGGCGCCTGCTGCAGAAGAGGAGGCGACGGGCCTCTGGAGGCCGGCGCCTGCGGCAGAGGAGGAGACGAGGACGAACTCTTGAGGACCTACATCTATGATAGAGGAGCTCTGCAGGCTGGACCGGCAACAAAGTCTCTGCAGGCTGGACCGGCGATAAAGTCCCTGCAGGCTGGACCGGCGACAAAGTCCCTGCAGGCTGGGCCGGCGACAAAGTCACTGCAGGGTGGGCCGGCGTTGCCCTCAAAACCACCATCGGAACCGGAGACCGTGGAGACGCCGGGCTGGACGGAGCGTCGGCCTCTTGAGTGCAAAGAGCATCCCCAGACGAGGTGACGTCATCGGACAAGCCGACTTCAGAGGACGAGGCGGCGACGTCATCAGACGAGCCGACTTCAGAGGACGAGGCGGCGACGTCATCGGACGAGCGGACTTCAGAGGAGGAGGCGGCGGCGACGTCATCGGACGAGCCGTCTTCAGAGGAGGAGGCGGCGGCGTCATCGGACGAGCCGTCTTCAGAGGAGGAGGCGGCGGCGTCATCGGACGAGCCGACTTCAGAGGAGGAGGCGGCGGCGTCATCAGACGAGCCGACTTCAGAGGAGGAGGCGGCGGCGTCATCAGACGAGCCGACTTCAGAGGAGGAGGAGGCGGCGTCATCAGACGAGCCGACTTCAGAGGAGGAGGCGGCGGCGTCATCAGACGAGCCGACTTCAGAGGAGGAGGCGGCGGCGTCATCAGACGAGCCGACTTCAGAGGAGGAGGCGGCGACGTCATCAGACGAGCCGACTTCAGAGGAGGAGGCGGCGACGTCATCAGACGAGCCGACTTCAGAGGAGGAGGCGGCGACGTCATCAGACGAGCCGACTTCAGATGAGGAGGCGGCGACGTCATCAGACGAGCCGACTTCGGGGACATCATCAGAGGAGGCGGCGACGTCATCAGACGAGCCGACTTCGGAGACGTCATCAGAGGAGGCGGCAACGTCATCAGACGAGCCGACTTCGGAGACGTCATCAGAGGTGGCGGCGACATCAGAGGTGGCGGCGACGTCATCAGACGAGCCGACTGCGGGGACGGCATCAGAGGAGATGACTGCGGGGACGTCATCAGAGGAGACGACTGCGGGGACGTCATCAGAGGAGACGACTTCAGAAGGAGAAGGGGCGTCGACTTCAGAACGGGAAGGGGCGTCGACTTCAGAACGGGAAGGGGCGTCGACTTCAGAACAGGAAGGGGCGTCGACTTCAGAACAGGAAGGGGCGTCGACTTCAGAACAGGAAGGGGCGTCGACCACCATCGGCTTCTGGTCCTTCGATTTTCGGACCGTCGACCTCTGGACCGCTGGCCTCTGGACCGGAACCGGAACCGTCTGCTTCTGGCCCGGAGGAGTCGGCTTCTGGTCCCTCGACTTCTGGACCACCGAGTTTTGGACCGGATCCGGCTCCATCTGCTTCTCGGTCGGTACCCTCCGTCTCTCGGCCCGCTCCGTTGGCTTATGGGCCGGTGCCGTCTGCTTCTGGGCCGGTGGCAGAGCCGCTGCTAGGAAGGCTTGGAGCGTTGAGGAGAGGTGGGAGGTCAGCTCGTCCAGCTGTAGCTCCCTGAGGCTGAGCGTCCAACGGAGCTGGGCCAGCTCAGCCCGCTGACCGGCGAGCTCCGCTGGGGGAACCCCGTGCTCGCTCCTCTGGCCCTGGGACGAGGAGGATAGGGCGTCCAGGTGAGACTCCTTGCGGCTGAGGAGCTCGCGGAACCGGCCGAGCTCCGCCCGTTGCTCCATCAGCCGGGCCGCGATTGCTGCTCCTTCCTCTGCAACCGACGGAGGCTCCGGTTCGGCAGGAGACGGGACTGGTGGTCTGGTCGTGTCCGAACTGCCGCACCGGGCACGGCCAGCGGCGGGCTCGAAACTCCCTCCCGAAGCGCTGGGCTGTGGTGGCTTCCGGCGTCTCTCCCCACACCGTGGACCGACTCCGGGGGAACAGATCGCCAGCTTCGTGCCCTCATAGCTGGAGCGATCTGGCAGCGGCTCCCGGTCCAAACATGCCTCCGGTTCCGAGAGGATAGGGAGGAACGCTGCGGCCGAAGGTCGGCGACGCCGGCGGCGGCGAGGCGGAGCTGGGGCAGAAGGAGATGGAGAAGCTGGCCGGTGGTCGGACGTGAGCCACTGGAGCAGGTTCTCCCAGGGCAGAATCTCCCGGCTGGATCCATCAACGGGTTCGGGTGGTGTCATTCTGTCACGACGTGCTGCGGAATGGAGCGGAGGAAAGGCGAGGATCCAGACCGGGGAGGAAACAGGCAGGCAGGTAGGTACAATTAACAAGGGTTTATTAAGCACGCTGGACAATGAAACAATGACACCACAAGGAACACAGAACAGCAGGGGTTTAAATACATGAGGAACGGGAGCTATGGTGATTGGGAAACAAGAGGCAGGTGGGAGCAATTAACGGAGACACAGACTACAACCTAGGAGAAGACAGGACAGGGTGTGACAGTTGTGTAGTGAGATCTGCAGATCCAGCAGGTAATGGTTTCCCTTGTGCATCAACACCTGTATAACTTCCTGCTACCCTGCCCCAACGGTGCCCTAAAGCAGTTTGGACAACTTTCATGATTTCTAGACCCTTTAGACCAAAGCTGTTTCTCAACTCGTGTAAATCAGAGCAGAATTGTTCAACATCATTATTATATGGGGTCAAACCTTTGGCTGCCTGCTCTGTATCAGTCTTGAGTCCAAGGTCGATAAACAGATATTGTCGGATGATTGTCCTCTCCTACACCGAATCTGGGGTTAGCTACTTCAACCAGAGGGTAAATCCCTGCCGATGAAGTATCGTCTTTAATTTGGTCAGTGCTTAATTCTTCATCTTTATTTCTAGTTACATAACCTTCAGGCCTCAACTGTTTTGCCTACAAGGTCCTGAGCTCAGCAGCTGTTGTTTTTGGTCGTGTGACAGCAGGCACGTGCAGAGGGGGGGGGGGGGGGGTTGCTTGAGACCCTGCCCCTTTTGTCCGAAGTGCCCAAAGTGCCCTTTTTCCGGTCGTTCGTCAGATTTTACCATACAAAACTGTTATACTGTGATACAAATCGGGCACTAGGACCATGTGGAGGCAGCCGCCTCAAGCTGAAGGCTATTTTCCCTTAGACCCGCCTACAAGCTCACTGATTGGCTCTGCCGCATCATACTAACGTGTGATTGGTTGTCCTTACTGTCGCTCTACCTTGTAGCCATGGAGACGACAGACCGGTGTTTTCCCTGCGGACAGGAGTCTGCGTTCATCTAACTGTAAGTTTTTTTTCTGCCTGCTTCACGTCAGCTGGATAGATTTTAATATCAGAGCTTTTGTTTACGTGCGTTTGAGTCCGTGGTTAGTGTGTGTGGAGCAGAGTCAGGTACCTGCATGTCTGGGACAGAAAATGAGACATGAGAGAGACTTCTCCTGAAGTGTTGAAGAAACTCACAAAGAATCACGGATGTTTCTCACTCTAGATTCTCCGGGTCATAACTTCTGAATTACTAATCGAATAAGAATAATTCAAACGGTTGCTAAAAATACATAAAACCAGCTTTCCAACGAGGTATCACATGATGTAATTCATGTTACTCCAAAAATCGCTATTAGAGGGAAACCAGCTTTGCAGCGTCACTGAAAGAAACGGAGCGAACCGCGAAGGGAGAGCAGAGAACCGAAAGGAGGAGACAGTCTGATCATCTGCAACAGCAGCTTTTATAAAGTTACGGAAACGTCACAAATAAAACCCACCTGGTTGGTGTAGCGTTGTGGTTTTATGCTCTTTTATGAAAGAGGAACCATGCTACGTATTAATTCGGAATATTAATTTTTAATAAATCAATAACCAAATTTTATATTGTTCATAAGACTCAAAGGTTGTTTTCATCGATAAACTGCCGATAATATCTGAGTGTCTGTGTTTCAGTTCAATGAGGAAACCAGTTTGACGATTAAAAGTTTTAATTCTTCAAGTTAAACTAATGATTTTGAAAATTGACAAACAGGAAATAACAATCACATTGGCAACTTTGTGGGACAATATATAACAGTTGATATGCTGTTCTTGCTCAAATAGACCTTGTTACAAGTCATCCTCCCAAACTAGCTGACTCTTTAATAAACACTACGTCTCAGGGTTGACTTGTACTTCTATTTGTGCGTGAGCGTGAATCCAGTCTGAGCTTACACCTCTGTGAGCTAATCAGCGATCATCTTTACCTAGATTTAGACTCTGGCAAACTTACTTTAGCAGCACAAAGGAAGACTCTTGTTATAACTTCACCACAACTCAGTCACCTGCAGCTTATGCTATGCCCAGGCTAAAGACTTTAAGTTTAAATGTAAACCTCTTGGAGTGGGATAAAAAGTAACCAGCGCCTCACCTTCTCAGCTGTTACACGACACGACTGGAGACCCCAGGCTGGAAATTCCGTTTAAAGCCCCTTATATGAAGGAGCAAATATTTTATTTTATATGATGAAGTAAAAATATTCCAGATTTCCCGACGCAGCGGGTCAGATCACTCAACCGTTACAGTTGTCCTCCGAACTCTTCCCCAACACCCAAAAAGCCTGAGAGACAAAAAGCCCCTGCCCCCGGAGCCATCACACTTTTATTCTCTCTCACTCTCTCCTCTGGCCCCCCTTCCGTCTCCATGGCAACCCCTGCCTCGGAAGCATTCTCTGGCCTTGGGTCTTCTCCCAGCCCCCTCCGGTATCAGCCAGATGGGCGGGGGTCTTCCCTCCTCCTTCTTCCTTCTTCAGCTCAGATCAAAGGAAGTCAAACATAAGCATCTCTATTCGTGTCCCTGAAGTTCTTATCACATCCTGGGCTACACCATAAAAAGTCGATACAAGGTTAAACTACAACATAAATTTGTCATGGATAGCAGATTAGTTGAAACACACACATCATTTATGGCAGCATGAGATCAGCAGTCAAATCACCACACACAGACCTCTAGCTGAACCCTGAAGCCTGGTTTCACTAACATACAGATTTGAGATGTAATCCAGAACTGCTATTATATAATAAGACAGGTCTGGAGGAATCGAAAATCTTTATTCAACACCCCCCTTGAAACCAGGCTTCGTGAAATGGCATAAACTGCGGAAAATACTGCATATTCAAATTTCCTGGATACAAGCAAACATGTGGATTTATTGCATTCATCACTGGTGGCACCATGGCCTGGACAGACGGAGCGGCCTGAAGCTGCTGACGCAGATCGAACTCCGGAGGGCTCACTTCCTGCATCGGAACGTCCACCTTGGCAGGCGATGGTTGCATCCTGACCACACGCCTTGGTTCTTCGCACTCCTGCACGTAGTCGTTGTGGGGTGTACTGATCCAGCACCAATCTACGTCGCCTTCTCTGAAAAGTGAGAGTTGACAGGGCAAGCGCGTCTGGCCCCGCGACACATCGCGCCTGACACAATCAAAATGCTTAACTAGAGTCGAGCGTGTAATTCTCTGAAGAATCTTCTCCCTCCTCGCCACTCGAGTCCCTTTATGACTGGTACCATCAGAGACCAACACAATACGTTCCCAAACATGTGCGTTCCACGGTCCATTCGGGTTTATCCTTACAGGTTTACCATCCACCAGCCCGTAAAGTGAAACTCTCTTGGGTGGCATCACCCCAAGCCGACGTTGCTTGTTCACCAGCGGCTTCTGTCCACTGGGTGGCAGCACCAGCATCTCCTGAGAGTCTGGGCCAGACAATAGATCCTCTGATTTATCAACCTAAAAACACACACAGAGAGACTAAACAGACCTTGGTTCTGGTACCAGTCATGCATGACCTTTATGACCCCACTAGGGGTCAGCGGCACCCTACCATCATCTGTGATCATGAGGTCAGGCCTTTCTCACAGAATGCAGCCAGACACTTCTTCAGCATTAATTCTGTTAGTACAACACATTCATATAATGATATCAAACATACCACTAATAGGTATGTAAAAATCCTAGAGACCTAAAATGCAGGTCACAGGTCTTCACTGCTTCCCGCAGGAATTACACAAGTTACAGCATGCAAATTAGTAACCACAATGAATAAGTGGGCCTTTCCATCCTGATCAGATAACAGGATGTACCAATCATTCTCTCATCATGCATTAAGCAGAAGTTATCACATCAACATTCCAAGAGTCCTCAGTTAGGCCTCTTGTGCATCTAATATTAGCATATCTCGCCGGTAAGATTAACCCAATAGAGACAGTCTTACCGAGGTAATCAGCACATCCTCATCTGCTTCCTCAAATACCTCACGTGGAGATTCTGCACGGGCCATGATTCCTTGAGAATTTTCTCTACAAGGGAGATGCTACCTGCGTGCAGCTCTGTTCCTCAGTGCCCGGCGTCCACGTGGTCCCAATCTAATTGACTCAGGAGGCCCTTCCTCCTGCCATCGGGGCTGATTAGCAGATCTCCTGCTGCAGCTGGCAAAACACTTCAAAAGATGCATGAGTTTAACACAAACAGATAACATCACCAGGACCCCTCCTACGATCACAGGGACCTTGGCGTAAACCCATAATTCAGAGATTACCAGAGAGGCAACACCCACTGCCCCCTGGGCGACTACCTTAACGGCCTCTCTGATACCTAAGGTTAATCCTTGGCCAATAATTTTAAAACCCTTCTGGACAAATTGCCAATCAGACATCCTAGCTCTTTCACTCAACCAACATGTGCCTGTCCGATTGGGAAAATGAAAGGAACCAGAACAGTTCTGCTCCCAACGACCCCCACCAACAGGAATCCATGCTTGAAAGGGCCATATACCCAAGTCGCTCCTGTATTCAACAGCATCTATGTCCTCCTGACAAAAACAAGCCTTGGGGCCTTTCGAGTTGGCAAAGTAACCCCATCCTACTCCTAATGATGGGAAATTCTCTGAGTCCCAGACGACGTAAGCGCTCCAATTTGAGTGCCACCAGTGGGGGTAACCGTGAGGGTCAACAAAGCCGCCCAGTTCATAAGGATTATACACATTTTTCCCATT
The DNA here is from genome assembly GCF_043380555.1 of Nothobranchius furzeri. Lineage (NCBI taxonomy): Eukaryota > Metazoa > Chordata > Actinopteri > Cyprinodontiformes > Nothobranchiidae > Nothobranchius > Nothobranchius furzeri. Next base: position 38,592,047 of record NC_091757.1, read on the forward strand.
TTTAACAGCAATCTTCGTAGCGGGCTGGGCCAAAGTCCTGAAGCACGCATCAGACCTACACCACCTGGTTAACAGAGAATTTCGCACCCAATGTGCTTCCCTGAATCGTAAAGCTTGTTCGCGATACGCATAATCATACTCCAAGTCTCGCAGCTCTCCAGTATAATGCCCCCATGTCATATTCATAAACCGAAACTTTGAATAAGCTGGGGTGGAGTACAAATCATCTAGATGCGGACCTTGAGATCGGACCATAGTCAGTTCTATTAAACTGCCATGTTTCTCCATCCTCACGAACGGAGGAGTCATATTTACACCTTTTTTCACATTTACATCTTTAATCGTTGGGACTGTAGCTGGGTTCAACAACGCCAGTAAATTAGCCATCCAAAAGATTGTAGAGCCGAGTCTCTCTTTAGGCCTGCATTCTAACACCCCTTCTGTCAGATTGGTAGCCCACCATTGTCCAAAAAGGACATCGTACTCTGTCACTCGCCCTGGCTTATCGAACCCGTTTGGGGCAAAATGTCCCATTAAGCCATGAACATCCTCCGTCCACATTTCATATGACACATTCAGAGCCCATCTCTTCGATGTGCTATTCACAAGCCATGCATCATGACTCGTTTTCGGAATCATACCAGGAAAAGGACCTCGTACATGTCCACCTAAGGACATTAACTCCCATATATAATTATTCCACCATGTTCTGGGGTATTTTGGGTCACTAGTTAACTTCTTAATACATCTCCACACGCTGTCCGCCTCTCCTTTGTCCCAGGCCAGACGTGGGATGATCATAAAATATTCTGTCATTCCATCTATCAGGCTCCTGTTCAGCACATGCGGAGCATGAATGAAGTTTAATTTAACTCCCTTTGGGGTTACATGCAATGTCATGGGTAACAGTTGTTTTCCCTTTCCTAAAGGGATCATTTTGTAAGCTGAAAAAGCTTTAGTTCTGTCCAACCAAATACTCTGTGGACTAGGAAGCCTGTGGCCTTTCGTCTGCGCCTTAGCAGCACGCGTCTGCCTCCTCAAGTGAGGGGTCACAGCCGTGTCTGCGTCTTGTGGAGCAATCAGCTGCGACATGGGGGGTAGGGAACCCCCCTCCATTGCCCAGCTATCATTCCCAGCTGCAGTTCCATTCGGGAACGCAAGGAGTCTGAATATCATGCAATCAGAAACCTTATCAAAACCAGTTATATATTCTCCCCAGACAGTTAGTACCCCAAAATGGTAGATTTTAGTAATACATTCCACAGGTTGTACATCAACTGTGAAATCCCACACTTTAAGCTTTCCTTCCTCCCATCCTAACAGCCCATAAGTAGAATTATGGCTGTCGGTGACATTATTAAGCTGCTCTAACCACATCAGCCAGCCGGTAGATGTGGGTCTACAGGCCTCGCCTGGATCAGGGATTGGACAGCCCTGTGTAACAGCCTTACAATATTCCATCCACTGAGTGGCATTAAAGTTCTCCTCATGAGGAGTCAAGCACGACACTCTAGGCAGGTCTAGGGTTCCTGGTCGCTTGTGAACCCACCCTTTAACCACAGCCGTGGTCTTGAGTGTTACAACTCGTGAAACAGGCATTGAGATAAAAGATATCGCTACCACACAGATTAATAAGCCGATACAACATAAGATACCTCCTCTCCAACTCTCCCAGCAAGTCTTATCAGGAGGTCGTGTGAGGAGCCGATCTAGCTCCTCCTCCTCCCACTCTCCGCAGGAATCCATGAATCTCTGTTGCCTGTAGAGACGAGGAGAATTAGGCAGAGAGCTTCATCATACACATTTTTCTCAATTCACCTGTGGCCTTGGCGCAGCCACGGTGTCCCTTGTAAATAGCCCGGGGGTCTCCGCGTGCCGATCCCACTCCAAGTTTACTGCTATTAAAACACCATCACTCTTCTTGAGTGAGTCTCTCCAAACATCCAGCTTCCTCCAGCCTTTTTCTGTTTTAACTAATACTTGCGTCTGACTTCTGGTTATTGACAAGTCATTACATGTTGGTACAGTAGCTGAGGTGTACCAATCCTTATCTGTTGTCTCATGACGAACCTGTCTCCTTTCCCACTCGTCAGTGGTTATAGGAAACTTGCCTCGCCTGTCTCTCCAACACAGCTGTGGTTCAGTAGCTTCCCACAGCACCTTTCCCCAAGGTGAGAAAGTTTCACTCAAACTCCCTCCCTTTCTAGTACACACTATCTCTTTAAAGCAATTCTCCCAATATGCCTGGGAGCATGTCAAGCCTGACAGGTGACTCATCTCAGGAACCAGCAACACCACCGGGTAAATTCGCACCCCACATGAACTGGAACAACTGGAGAGTCTTCCTTTGTCCACTCTGCAACATTTTCTAGATTCATCAACACTATGATGATCCAAACGACCAATTCTTGTTTTGCCTGCTTTACTCATCCAACAATCTGCACACCACGCCACTTTCATCACACCATGTAATTCCACAGCATTTGTGGGTGAAGGATTTTTTCTCAGAACTTTGTCTTTAAGAAATCTCGGGCCTTCCCATTTTATCTCAGCAACTTCATTGCCACAGTTTGCGCATGTACCAGGTCTGTAAACTGACCAGCTGAAGCACTCCTCATCACAACTTTGCCCTTGTACTTTACCTAATGTAATCCCCCCTGAGCTTGATGCACTCAGCAGCCATATTGGGGATGCAATTCCACCTTCATTTAGTGGGACCCACTTCTTTACAGTCTCCAAGCCAGACTGTTTTTTGGTTAGGGGTTGCACATCTGATTGTGTTCCCTTCATGGTTCCCCTCAATCTTTTCAACTTTTCCATCCTGGGGTCTTTTATGCAGGAAGCTTCTCTCTTGTTCTCCCTGTGGAGAGACAGAGGGTGTGTCTTTAGCAGTTTCTTGTCTTAAAGGCTGTTCTAATAGAGCCTTATTAATAGCCAGAACTGCTCCTGGAGAATCCCATTCCTTCAAGTTCAAGGTTTTTATCGCTTCTTTAACGGTGCGAACTGCTCTCTCAGCCACTCCATTTGTGTGTGGCTTGTAAGGAATGGACCACTGGATTATCAGTCCTTCATTCTCCAGTAGCTCCAGAACAACTTTATTTTTGAAATGTGGTGCATTATCCATCCTGATAGCTTTTATTTGTGGATAACACACCAGGATTCTCGCTAGGCAATCTGCAATCCTTCCTGCTGTCATATTGGGCAAAGGGAACATACCCCCTATACTCTCCCCCCTGTTCCCTTTGACCACCAGGAAATACTTATTGCCCCTTCGTGTTCTCTTTAGCTCTCCAATGTCACAAGAGACAGAGGTCAAACCTTCTGGACCAATACGGTCGCCAATCACTTTCTCTGTGGGTTGTTTACCCAGCTCTAAGCATAGAGCGCAGTGTGATTTAACATCTCTCAGCACAGAGTCCAAATGGGGGATGCAAACTGCATTCTGCAAGCACCACTTCTTCAGCCTCTGAGAGCCAGGGTGCCCCAAAGTTTCATGCAGCTTCTCCACCAGGTCGTAGTCAGATTCTGTACTGTCATGCAAAACCAATCTCACCCTTCTGGTCTGCACTAGCCTGTCCACCTCAGCATTTCCTCTGGCAGCAGAGGTGTCACTCAGTGTGTGGGCCGGCTGGTGTCGAACCTGGAAGTTACCTTTTCTCAGCGCACATGATGTACCCATAGCTTCTAATACAGCTGTGAGCTCTGCTTTCTGAGCAGAACCTGCAATTCTCCCATTTCTCTGAGAGGTCCTCTTGTTATTTACATATTTAATCCATGCCCAGAATGCCATAACATCATTCTGTGTTTTTCTGTGTCTCTGTGCTCAAAAGCACAGTGACTGTTTTTACAAAGTTCAATGACCTCACTCACTCTCCTCTGTGAGCACACGGTCATTATTCATCAGTCTCCCCCCCCTTGCTTCTAAGCCCTCGCTTTAAGGCCTGGAGAGACTGCATTCTTTCTGACAGCTTTGGTATATTTTCACCATAAAACCCCAGCTTTCCAGCACTCCTTCAAGCTGTAGCAGGGTTTTTTGGCAGCGTGATGTTTTCAAAAACTTTCACATCTACCTTTCTCCCTTCAGGAGTGTATTGATATCCCAGAAACTTTATATTTCAGATCAACAAGTAACTCGTTCCAATCCTCCACCCCCCTGCCCATTGGATTCTGAGGCACACACGGGGGAGGGGTAGCTTGAATTACATATAGCTCTCCTTTGCACAATCCACAATCATCCTTGATTTTTTGGCAAAGTTAATAGTTTTCATCTCCCGTCTGAGAAGGGCTTTCTTTTTCTAATCAATCAAAGCTCCCTGAACAATCCTGTCCATTTCTTTATCCACATCTACAACAGCTCCTCTCACCCCCACCTGAAAATCATGATCTGGCACAAGGCTTGCTGGATGAGTAAAATCAGACAGATTATTTTGCACAAGCTCCACCAAGTCTGAAATGCACAACCAACTAGCATATTTCGGCGCAGGCATGCATAAAGCGGGCATTTTATCATTGAACGCGGGTTGAAAATCAATATCTGACCCATCTGCTAGACGTGCTGAGCGTAACTCACTAACCTCTGTTAGAAAACATCGCTCCCACTCCAGCTGGGTCGTCACGAGCCCACAAGCTCTCAATATCAGCCATCCTCTCACCGCGTTCTTCCTCCCTCGCTTACTGCAGCCATCCCTAAATTTTCCCTCAGTTACACGAGTATCTTTACTCATAAAGATCACCTCGCATCAAAATCGTTGTCCTTTAAAGGCAGGGTGTGCGTGCACACACACCAGCAGCAACCTAGCTGTTCTGCCCCGGATTACGTCCACGAGGTCAGGAATTGCAACCTGCGACTTCATTCTATTTTGTGAGAATCTTTTACGAGGCCACTCACTTTCCTGCGTGTGAGAATTCTGCTAAGAGGTTCTCACAAAACCCCTTTGCGCCGTGTGCACCTGGTGGAGAGAAACGCACTTCTACGGAACCGATCCAACCGGACCAGTGCGTTCCAACACACTTCCAGCTACTGGACTTCAGAATCTAAACTCATAGGCTCCCTAAGCGGCCCCCTTCGGCCAATATAGCCGGCTCCTTAGGGACAAATTGGCCGCCCTTGCGGACAATTTTCCCAGTTCCGGACTTTCTAAGCTCACAACAGGTTGTTTACTCAACTGCGAAATCACAGCCCCACGTTATTGGGCGCCATGTTACAAGTCATCCTCCCAAACTAGCTGACTCTTTAATAAACACTACGTCTCAGGGTTGACTTGTACTTCTATTTGTGCGTGAGCGTGAATCCAGTCTGAGCTTACACCTCTGTGAGCTAATCAGCGATCATCTTTACCTAGATTTAGACTCTGGCAAACTTACTTTAGCAGCACAAAGGAAGACTCTTGTTATAACTTCACCACAACTCAGTCACCTGCAGCTTATGCTATGCCCAGGCTAAAGACTTTAAGTTTAAATGTAAACCTCTTGGAGTGGGATAAAAAGTAACCAGCGCCTCACCTTCTCAGCTGTTACACGACACGACTGGAGACCCCAGGCTGGAAATTCCGTTTAAAGCCCCTTATATGAAGGAGCAAATATTTTATTTTATATGATGAAGTAAAAATATTCCAGATTTCCCGACGCAGCGGGTCAGATCACTCAACCGTTACAGTTGTCCTCCGAACTCTTCCCCAACACCCAAAAAGCCTGAGAGACAAAAAGCCCCTGCCCCCGGAGCCATCACACTTTTATTCTCTCTCACTCTCTCCTCTGGCCCCCCTTCCGTCTCCATGGCAACCCCTGCCTCGGAAGCATTCTCTGGCCTTGGGTCTTCTCCCAGCCCCCTCCGGTATCAGCCAGATGGGCGGGGGTCTTCCCTCCTCCTTCTTCCTTCTTCAGCTCAGATCAAAGGAAGTCAAACATAAGCATCTCTATTCGTGTCCCTGAAGTTCTTATCACATCCTGGGCTACACCATAAAAAGTCGATACAAGGTTAAACTACAACATAAATTTGTCATGGATAGCAGATTAGTTGAAACACACACATCATTTATGGCAGCATGAGATCAGGAGTCAAATCACCACACACAGACCTCTAGCTGAACCCTGAAGCCTGGTTTCACTAACATACAGATTTGAGATGTAATCCAGAACTGCTATTATATAATAAGACAGGTCTGGAGGAATCGAAAATCTTTATTCAACAGACCTTCTGGTGAACTTATGAAGATTGGGAATGTTGTGAGTTGTGAGAGTGATATGATGTGATTATGGATGCGTGTGGGTGCAAAGTGTGGTGAGATGAGGTGAGATGGATGCGTGTGTGCATCTGATTTTGCTTCAGGAAGAAACAGGTGTCTGAGTGAAAAGTGATGGTTTGAATAAACTTAGGTTTAGTTGGAAAAGATGCATCAAAACGCTATACACCGTGTTCTGTCTCACCGAACGCTTGTGGACCCTCTTTCGGATCCGGGCCGTGGAGGATGTTGTGGTTCATCCAGATGACACTCAACGGCTGACAGGGAAGACGTAGGTGTCGAACGGAACCGGTCCAGAGTTGCCCTCGGTACACGTTGATGGTAAAGCGTTTTGTCGACGCGCTTTCTTAAGTTAATTCACTCAGAAATCAAAAGACTCGGTAATGAGTCTGCGTTAGAAGTCGCGATTCAGCTATTCTGCCTGGCTTGGCAGGAACAGCGTGAAAGGGGGGAGAAACGAGCCAGCCGGCTCTGCCCCCCCTTTGGTTCTCTCTCTTTCGTTGTCAAGCCCGAACTGGCATCATAAGACAGAAACTTACCAAAAACCTTTCTCTTCTCAAAGCAAACGTGTGCGTCATCAAATGTGTCTGGAGTTTACTGTGGGAAGATGTGTGTGAATGTTTGTGTGCTTGAGTGTGAAGGTCAGTACCAAACATTCTTAACACTATTTAAGAATGGATTCATTAATCCATTATAATTACCCCAAAGCATAATAGTCATTCATTTGATTAAACACATTTATAATGAGCAAAATGATAATGGTTACTTTAACATTAAAATCAAGAAAAAGAAGTTTAAACTTTATGTTTTGACTTGGTCTGGGTACAACTCATGGAAACATCTTCTGGTAGACTGCAGGTGGCTGATGTTATGGTTTCCTCCCAGACTCGCTGGCGTTCAGGTCTTAATCTGTGGGTGAAAGTTCTCAATGACCCAGCTTTGACCCAGCTGAGTCCAGCACCACCATTGTGCCAGAAAACCCATATTTCCTCACGTTACAGATCCCCCTTTTTGTGACGACATGGTGGTCAACAGAGGCCACCTGACGTCACAACCACAATAACTTGATGTACTCGTGAAGGTAGACATCCCAGAGGAAGGCAGGAACGATGAAGCGTCACCACGGGTCTCGTGTAGAAGGGAGTCTATCCTGATCAGATGATTAAGGCCAAAACTGTTGCAATCATTGTAAAGTAATCCACTTAGGGAATCTTGAAAGCAGAGCTATTTCAATAGCAGTTAATTTCATCAGCAATAATGCAAAGGATAAGCAGCTCGTGTGCCACACGGAGCTGGGCAGGTGATGTATTCCTCAGGCGTAGTCCAGGCGAAGTCCAGCGCAGACCTCGACCCATCTCGAACCACGACCGAAGCCCCATGCGACAGGAAACCAGTTGAAGGATGGTGAAGATGACCCCTCTGATGGGATGTAGTCCATACGAGCTCGGAGAAGGAGACAAAGTGAGACAGCCCACACGATAGATAGCATTTGATGCAACTCAAAGAAATCAATCAAAACCTATCTATGGGTGCCTCTGGGAAAATGTGGATGCCTTTTGTGAATTATCTAAAGAAGAAATGTTCTGCACCCTGCTCTACATGTCATGTAAAAACGTGATGCAGAGAAAACACAAATAAAAGAAAGTAAATCCTAACTGATATGTGAAACTCAGCAGGCTGCATTAATTAAAGGCATATATATAAAAGAAATAATCATGAAAATGAAAGGCAAATTGGCTTGTGGCCCTTTAAGGGAAATAGTAACAAAATAAAATTAACTTTGTAATCAAATATAATCATGCTACACAAAGCACTAATAAAAGATAGAGATGTAAATCAATTCCAAAAATGTCAATCAGTAGGTTAGTAATCCCTAAAAATGTGAGTTAGTAACAGGACCCTGGCTGGAGGCAGGTAACCTGAAAAAAAAATTCAAAGGATATCACATTTGTTAAAAATTCATCCCACAAACGAGATAATTTGTAACGGTCCACCAGTTAGTGGAAAAGAATTCGGTCAGAATAGAGTTGTTCAGTAAGCGTTTTGAATCTGGTATTGCGGACCCACAGAGACACGAGTTTGGACGTATCTGTGGGAGCAGGCTCATAAGCGATTTGGTTATCAAACTGTTTGTATCTTGTGTTACGAACCCACAGGGAAACTTGTTTGAATTTACCTGAGGGTTCCGTCCGGTACTCGAGCGAAGCTGATGGTTTAGCTGTTAGATCAGAACCTGATTTTACCTGCTCAAAGTTGTGTTGCAGCTTTACGGAGGCGACTTTGTTGTGATCAGAAATAGTAGTGAACTGGAAATGCGAAAATGATGCTCGCAAAGCAGGAGGAGGCTCCCCACCCCCCTTTTGTTGCTCAAACTTAAGCCATGTCTGTGAGACAGGAGAAGCATAACAAAGAACAGTTCTTAAGCTCTTAAAAGCCCTATTACCAAGAAGATGCACATTGTCACCTGGATCGTGCTGAAAGAGTAGGTGTTCAGATGTCCAAAGACCTGGAGGTGTTGGACTTGGAGGTTCTGAAAAGGAGTGATCCAATGATGGTTGTGTCACGGGTGTCAAAGCAAACCTAGCCATGTTTAGAATCAGATACAGACATGACACTATCGAAAGGAACATGTTCTGTCCTGAAAACTGAAGCCAAGAATACTTTATTCCCAAGAATGATGGAGGTTCCCACACAGAATCAGAAAAACCCGGTTTAACCAGAGTAGTTACAGACTGACTAGAACTCCGCCCCGTAGAAGGTGCAGCACCTAACCCCGGGTCGGAGGTCAATGTCGTCAGCTGAATTGGTGGAAGGTCAGTGTCGAGTCCTGCAATGACCCGCCCGCTCGGAGGAGGGGTTCCCCCGAACAGCCTGAAGTCCGCAACGGAAAACTCAGCGCCACCCGGCACCCCCCTTTTGTCAGGAGGGGCCCCGAGCAGAGCATTACTGCACGCACCTACTGCTCCCGGGCCGGGTGGCCATCCCGTGCCCGTGAGAGAGGTGTGCGCAGCAACCACTGAGCCACCTTCAATATCGCCACTGACCACAGGACTGCTGGAAACCGCAGGGTTTTCCGCGTCGTCGTGGTCACCTGTAAGAGAAATCACAGGAAATAGAACACAGAGGCCAGAGACTAAGTCACACCCCTGTGAAAGGAGAAAAGAATTGGCCACCGTATTAGCAGAGGTCACAAACTGAAAAGTGACAAGGTCATTCACATAAAGGTCAAGATGTCCGGGCACAAACCCTGCAAATGGCATGGTAGCTCCGTCCGGAGACCACAAGTGTTTCACGGCGGCTGACGTTTCCATCACGCCCCGATAAAGAAGCTGGTTTGTGCATGAGGCGGACTGACGAGTAAAGCAGACCTCTGACTGAAGTGGTGGATCACAGCCTGAAGATTTCACACCCATGCTGGAGGGATGGTCAGCCTCTAACATGGATGACAGAGAAGAAGCATCAGGAACCAAAGGGTTAAGCACAACCTGTTTGTCAGAGAGGTTAACCATAGGCTCAAGAGATTTATTCAGCTTAAAAGCAGCAGAGAAAGTGTTGTTTATTTCAAACCTTGATATTGATGGTGGGTTTTTGACCCCCTGGAAGAAATAAAAGTAAAGAAAAAGCGTTATGACTGTAAACAGCATGTTGTTTGAATTCACGTCATGAATTGCAGACCAGAACCACCTCTGACCCAGTGCAGCTGGCACCGAACCGCTGCCACTAGTCCCCACCGTGTCCGACCGGCGGCACCCGACTAATGCGGGCCCGTTCGGGCGGGCGGAGGGACCAGCTTTGCCCAGCCGGTGAACAGTCTCCTGCGTCTTGGCATGTTCTGGAAGCAGAACGTCAGAGAACCTTACATCAGGTGTAACAGTGCAAGAAAGATTTTGTCGTGTCTCGTCCATCTCTCATTAAGTTCAGAGCAACTCGCGTTTTTACCTTCTGAGCCGACGTAAAACTCCGGGCAAATTCCTTAATTTATCTCACAATCAAGGACTGTCCGTAGCGTACTTAACTTTATGACACAGGGTAAAACAAGGAATTGTTGATAGAGAAATGAATACACACAACTTCACAAGATGGAAGAAAAAGTCATGGATCCGAGCGATGGAGGCTGTGAAAGCCGACCCGTTCACCGGTCCAAAATAAAAATAAAAAAATAATAAACCCTACGCTGCCGAGATGTTATCAGACGGACAAACATAGCAAAATGTAGATTCTACACACCGTAGTGAATTACAAGAATCACCGCCAATGCGGGTTTTGTGAGGACACAGACTGACTGTGTCAGAAATGGTATGACAATTTAACGGGACGCGTTCCCTTTTTGTCCAACTGTGGCCCGCTAGCTTAGCTCTCCGGCTAGGTCTAGCGTCCTTTGTCTGTAGCGACCAGACTTAAATTTTCCCGATTAACAAGCAGGCATCTCGCTCCGCTTGTAAAAACGGACTTTTAAAGCGTACGCAATCTGGATGCAGTAACGCGTGACGGCCATGCTTCGACTTACGACGTTTACCAAGCGATCTAAGCTACGGTAGGTGCCTCCGAGCATTCCGTTTAGATTCGGCTGTGATCAGTCGCCTATGCAATGGAAATATTTTCCACAATAGCTCGCCCACAGTGTCAACACACTGAGACGAAGGGTGTCCGAGAATTTAGTTTCGGTTCGGAGGTTCGGAGAATTTAGTGTTAATTTTAGGAACTGAGGATAAGCTGCTCACGGTAGCTCACCCAGCAAGGTTCAGAGCGGAAATGTAGCTTCCCGACCTGAAGAGATTAGAGACGCGGCGGCGCGTCAAAATGGACAGAATTTAGTCAAAAGCACAACTCACACGTTCGCTCCGAAGGCGAAGATGGGATAAATCAAAGTATTGTCTGTAATTTGCGGTCAATTTGAGATCGGAGATCTTCCCCGTCAAGTTTCCACCAGGACGTCTCCCGGAAGAGTGACTTCAGCGGAATAATTTCCGGTTTTTTCAAAATAAGACATCAAAGTGAAACACAGAGAAAAGCGTTGTTTGTAGCTTTTAGATGTTAGAAATCAGACATATCGCAGATATAGAAAACTGGACACGCTCGCCATTAATGTAGCGTTGTGGTTTTATGCTCTTTTATGAAAGAGGAACCATGCTACGTATTAATTCGGAATATTAATTTTTAATAAATCAATAACCAAATTTTATATTGTTCATAAGACTCAAAGGTTGTTTTCATCGATAAACTGCCGATAATATCTGAGTGTCTGTGTTTCAGTTCAATGAGGAAACCAGTTTGACGGTTAAAAGTTTTAATTCTTCAAGTTAAACTAATGATTTTGAAAATTGACAAACAGGAAATAACAATCACATTGGCAACTTTGTGGGACAATATTTAACAGTTGATATGCTGTTCTTGCTCAAATAGACCTTCTGATGAATTTATGAAGATTGGGAATGTTGTGAGTTGTGAGAGTGATATGATGTGATTATGGATGCGTGTGGGTGCAAAGTGTGGTGAGATGAGGTGAGATGGATGCGTGTGTGCATCTGATTTTGCTTCAGGAAGAAACAGGTGTCTGAGTGCAAAGTGATGGTTTGAATAAACTTAGGTTTAGTTGGAAAAGATGCATCAAAACGCTATACACCGTGTTCTGTCTCACCGAACGCTTGTGGACCCTCTTTCGGATCCGGGCCGTAGAGGATGTTGTGGTTCATCCAGATGACACTCAACGGCTGACAGGGAAGACGTAGGTGTCGAACGGAACCGGTCCAGAGTTGCCCTCGGTACACGTTGATGGTAAAGCGTTTTGTCGACGCGCTTTCTTAAGTTAATTCACTCAGAAATCAAAAGACTCGGTAATGAGTCTGCGTTAGAAGTCGCGATTCAGCTATTCTGCCTGGCTTGGCAGGAACAGCGTGAAAGGGGGGAGAAACGAGCCAGCCGGCTCTGCCCCCCCTTTGGTTCTCTCTCTTTCGTTGTCAAGCCCGAACTGGCATCATAAGACAGAAACTCACCAAAAACCTTTCTCTTCTCAAAGCAAACGTGTGCGTCATCAAATGTGTCTGGAGTTTACTGTGGGAAGATGTGTGTGAATGTTTGTGTGCTTGAGTGTGAAGGTCAGTACCAAACATTCTCAACACTATTTAAGAATGGATTCATTAATCCATTATAATTACCCCAAAGCATAATAGTCATTCATTTGATTAAACACATTTATAATGAGCAAAATGATAATGGTTACTTTAACATTAAAATCAAGAAAAAGAAGTTTAAACTTTATGTTTTGACTTGGTCTGGGTACAACTCATGGAAACATCTTCTGGTAGACTGCAGGTGGCTGATGTTATGGTTTCCTCCCAGACTCGCTGGCGTTCAGGTCTTAATCTGTGGGTGAAAGTTCTCAATGACCCAGCTTTGACCCAGCTGAGTCCAGCACCACCATTGTGCCAGAAAACCCATATTTCCTCACGTTACATTGGTCAGGTGTCCCAGAAGGCTAATTCTGTCATGACAGGAGGAAGTTTCTTGACCCACGACATGCAGAATCACCATACGGAGAACAAGAAAGTAAGTAAAAAGGTTTTTATTACTACATAAAGAGCGATGTGAGAGACGGGAGCAGACGAGACGCAGGACTGGCAGCAGGAATCCAGGGGGGAGATTCTAAGGAGGGAGACAGAGTGAATATGAGGTGAAAACAAATGGAAACGTTGTCGGAAAGACTGGTCTTACTGTTTCTAGGTAGTGGTATTTGTACAGGAAGGTTGCTAGGTCCGGGTGAGCTGAGGAGAGCCACAGGGAAGGATATTGTTTTGTCCAGAGGTGCAGGAACAGGAATGGATGTTGGAAGGTGAGCGGCTGAGAGCGGGCGGCCAGGGGATGAAGCAGTGTGTCAGGCAGGTTGAGATCCGGGTCTTGTTCTGGAGCTGTTGAGAGATTGTGAGGAACCTGGAGGAGAGCAGGAAAGGGCATCAGGGGGGTTTTCAGACGTCAGGTTAATCAGAGCAAAAATACAAAGTCAAGGTCGGGTCGGAGGCTAGAGCTACCCAAAGAGTAATCATCCGGCGTGGTGAAGTGTCACACTGCTCCTTAAATCTCCTGGACCTTGATGGTGAGATCAGCTGCAGCTGGCAGCTCTCAGACACGCCCACCTGTGAAAACAATACTCAGGAGAAAACATGGTTACAGGCTGACAGCTCACCACGGACCATGACAGTTTCTGTAGATGGTGACATGAGGAGGCACAGATTAAAGTCACACTGGTTTTTATTTGAACACTCAACTGTTTACTAAATGATTCAGCTTCATTCCAGCATTATTTATACGTACAGTAAATATTTATTTAGCTGAAAATATAAGGTTATCAGTGCAGAATTTTATTAGTTGACTTTTTGTAATGAAATGTTTACATTTAACCTTTTATCTGCTTATTAATCTTCATAATGCTGGTAGAAATGAAGCTACAGTTGTGAAGTAGCCCATGAGTGTTATTTTATGATACCTAGTATTTATTTTACTGTATCCCGTTCTCTGGACCAGAGCGTAGACCTGTGGTCACAGACAGGCTGCAGTCATTAAACTGGTTAACATGAGGTCAGGGGTCACACTGTTTTCTGAGTGTTTGCAACATAGTTCTGAGTTTAAATAGTTCTTTTGACATAGTTTGCTCAAGTCATTTTGAAGTTCCTGTTTAGTAATAAATGTAAAGAAAATTCAAATCTGTTTTTTTTTTCATTTAAGCTGCAGTTTTACAGACTTTAATAAACATAAACACAAATACAAACCAGACACTGAAAGCTGAGGTTGTTCTAAAAAAAGGAGCAGAGTTACAAACATTTTACACTTTATTACAATTTTAAAGCCATAAAACAAAAGAAAATACTTGTTATATTTATGGTCATAAGAGTGTTAAACATGATAAATTTTCTGCCTCCCACAAAGAGATGGTAAAAGTGAATGTGAGCATAATTATATATGTTTTATTACTTTATTATGTATTTTTTATTATTGACTATTACTCCAAAGAGTTCAGATGAAGGCAACTGAACTTCTCTGATTTCTTTAAAACATTTCACTTCTCCTCTGAGGAGCTTTGTCAGTTCTAACTGGAATATGGGAGAGTCAAGCTCATAAGCTGTAGCTTTCTGTTGTTATTTAAAGAGCAGAAACTACTCTGAGTACCCCGCCTCTCCATCTCCTGATGAGTCGTTAGCCTCTATTGATGGTGAGTCATCATGTTGATTAGATGCAGGAAGATGTGACCTAGACTGAAACTGAATGAGATTCAAAAAAAAGTTTTAATCTTTTAAACAACGCTGTTGGTCCTCTTGGTCCTTGTTCTGGTTTTCTAAAACCCTGTGTTAAAAACCTTGGTGTGTTTTTAGACGGTTCTTTTAATCTTTACAGACAGGTGAGTGCAGTGGTCCAATCAGGTTTTTATCATTTAAGGCAGATAGCAAAGGTGAAGCCATACCTTCCTGCTAATGTCCTCGAACATGTCATCCACCTGTTCGTGTCCTGCCGATTGGACTACTGCAACTCCCTGTATTCTGGCCTGGACCAGTCCTCCCCACACCGACTTCAGCTGGTCCAAAATGCAGCGGCTCGCTTGCTGACTGGAACCAGCAAGTGGGATCACATAACCCCGGTTCTGGCCTCTCTCCATTGGGCTTCCTGTCTCTTACAGGATCTGTTTCAAAATTTTACTTTTTGTTTTTAAACCCCTTCATGGCCTGGCCCCAGTTTACATCTCTGAGCTGCTGTCCGCTTACGTCCCTGCCAGAACCATGAGGTCCAGTTCTCAAGCTCTTTTAACAGTTCCAAAAACCCGCCACAAGACTCGCGGCGACAGAGCGTTCTCTGTGGTTGGTCCCAAACTGTGGAACAAGCTACCTCTCAACATCAGGACCACACAGAATCTAGAGCATTTTAAATCCCTTCTTAAGATGCATTTTTTTGATTTGGCTTTTAATGCAGGTTGACTTGAGCATCTTAATAGTTTTTAACAGTTTTTATCATAGATTGTGACTGTTGTGTGCTTATCTTATTTTAGGTTTTTATTGTTGATTTGTTTTACCTTGTACAGTGATTTGGTGTAGCTTTGCTGCTGTAAATGCGCTCTGTAAGTAAAATTGACCTTGACCTTGACCAAAGCTGCATTATTGGTACTGGAAAGGTGAAATCTAAGCCCCGCCCCTATTTAAAGTGGGGTTTTCACGTTTTTACATAGATAGCTTCTTTTACTCCTCTCTCAAATCATCTATCTTCTCTGTCCAGAATGCGGACTTTGTCATCTTCAAAGGTGTGTCCCTTGTCCTTCAGGTGAAGGTGGACTGCAGAGTTCTTACCTGAAGAGGTGGCTCTCCTGTGTTGTTTTATGTTCTTGTGTACTTGTTGTTTAGTTTCTCTAATGTAAACATCTGGACAGTGCTCCTACACTGGACTGCATAAACGACCCCACTGAGCTTCTGTTTGGGTGTTTTGTCTTCTGGATGGACCAGGTTCTGTCTGAGGGTGTTGTTGGGTTTAAAGTTTACCGGGATGTTGTGTTTGGAGAAGATTCTTCTAAGTTTCTCTGAGACTCCTGCCACGTATGGGATGATGGTGCCTTTGTGTAAAGGATGTTGTTGTTAGGTTGGTAGCAGAGCTCTCATGTTTAGTGTTAAGTTCAGTGAGATCATGGAATGGGATCAAGAATTTTCTCCTGACAGGAAAAAGATCTCAGCTAACATAGCTGTAGATCACACTGGATAACTCTCTGTGGTTGCATTTATTTTACATTTATTTTACTACCTCTTACTAGAGCTGTCTTTAGTAGGCACAAAATATCTTTGGTTGTACACCTGTGCAATAGCAATAAAGTATCTTGATTTCTGTTTAAATGTACTTCCTGAATGAGTGACCTTTTCAGGCTAAAATAACAAAATGACAAATACAGACAGAAGGACGACCTATTTCTTCTTTTATAATGCGTTGCATCACCACCTGGTATCAGAACAGGACTCAGTATTGGAAGATAATCAAAAATCAAACAACTTGGACTCGGATCAGGGGCAAAAATGTGGTTGTAACATCTCTAGATATAAGTCAGCTTTATAAACTAAAACTATTATTTATGAACTAACATTAACACTAATGACACTAATTTATATATTTTTATTATGTTGTTTGAACCCAAGGGTCCCATTATCTGAAATTTCTAACTTGTTGGATTGCTCTATAAGTGCCCCTTTTTTTACTTTGAGCACCCGCCCCGTCAAAGGTCTCTGCACGGCCCTGTGTGACAGGCTGTAACTCAGTCGCTGCTGTGCTCACATGCAAGGTGGACAGAGGTTGGCCTACTTGTCATCTATATTATTAAATCATGATCACTTATTAAAGGCTTTTATTTTGTTAGGAGTTGGGAGTTTTGTAGCCATTCTACATTTTCCTCTGTTTCCATCTCTTGCCCCTCCCCATTTCTGCCTCCTGTTTGTCCTTTTAAACGCTTTGAGAGTAGAAATGAACTCTGTCACGTAAATCAAAGTAAGCGTGTAAAGAGTGTGTGCCAGGGGCGCTTCTAGCATCAGAGGTTTAGGGGGACTGAGCACGCAGAGAGCTAAAAACATTTTCTTCTACAGTAAAATACTGACTTCAGCACCATTTTTAAACGTAAAATAACAATCAACACACCTTCTTACTGTAAAAGAAAAAAAATACCTGTAATTTTACGGAACTATTTCGGCAACCCCGGCTGTCGCCGTTTTACCGTAAAATCTACGTTTTTTTTACAGTGTAGATGATGAAAGATAACCAATATGAGGGGAACCACCACCAGAGAAACACAGGGGTCAAAGGTCATGGATACAAAAGGGGACATGGAAGGAAACAGGAGGTCATGGACAGGACAGGACAAAGACATGCTGTCGTTCATTTTTAAAAACAAGATACATGGAATTAGAAGTAACGCACAGCAAGAACACACCTAAGATGTTCAAAGAGGACAAAGACAACATGACAGGATCAGAAAAGAAAACACTAAGAAACCTGATTGTGTTTCTGGTTTTGTCAGAGCAGACGCCTGGTGGCTGTTAGGTTCTTCTCATTGGTTTTGATCAATTTAACTGAAAGAAAAGTTGAGTTTTTACAAGCAGGTGAAAAGCCAACGAGTAAAAAAAGGCATCTCATCTAGAGACTAAAGCTAAATAAACACACATTGTTTCTGCCTCTTTTTTTTACAAATGCTCCATATTTATTAGCTGTAATCATTTTTTCATCACAACTGCTAAAAGCTACATGCTGGTCACTGGTCAAATACCTAGGCGTGTTACTTTCCACAAACTTAAGTAAAAGAGAAGATTCTAATATCTCTGACTGTATTTTAGATTTGAAGAAAACACTCAATCACTGGCTGACTAGAGATCTCACCATTTTTGGAAGGAGCCTTCTTGCTAAAACTGAGAGCAACTTGAAACTGATTTTTCCCTGCTGCTCTTTATATATTCCCCCAAAAAATATTACTAAAGCTAACCAAATAATTTACCAATTTTTGTGGAGAAACAAAACACACTACATTAAAAGATCTCAACTAGTGAAGGAATATAGTAAAGGTGGTATCAACGCTCCAGAATTTGTATCTATGATTGCTACCCTTAGAATTAAATGGTTAAAGTCATGTTTATCTCATTTAGACTCTATGTGGTTCCACATTCCTAAATCTATATTCAACAAAGTGGGTGGTTTGGACTTCTTCTTAAAATGTTATTTTGAGGTTAATAAGAGTCCAGTTAAGCTATCCAGCTTTCACAGACAGACCTTACACTTTTGGAAAATGATGTTTACTCACAATTTCTCTCCCCATAACTCCACAATATGGAACAATAGGGTCATGATGCTTAATCGTAAATCTATGCTTAAAAGTGAATGGGTTAATAAAAATGGTAAATGGCCTGTATTTGATATAGCGCCTTCTAGAGTCCTGAAACCCCCCCAAGGCGCTTTACAACACAACCAGTCATTCACCCATTCACACACACATTCACACACTGTTGGGGATGAGCTACAATGTAGCCACAGCTGCCCTGGGGCGCACTGACAGAGGCGAGGCTGCCGAGCACTGGCGCCACCGGTCCCTCCGACCAAGATTCTATTTGTATCAGATCTTATGGATGTGAATGGTATTCTCTTAAGCTACACAGAATTTTTAAAATAATTTTATTTAAATTGCTCGCAAAAAGAATATAGTAAATTATGTAAGTTAATCCCACCACCTCTACTTAATTTGATAAAAAAAAATTATGATACACAACAACCGCTCCCCAGTATTGCCAAATCTAATGCTAGGACACCGCCATCTGCTGGACAAAAAAATGTAATAACAGTTTCATTAGTAATTCCTTTAAAGTTTAAACTAAGGCGGGGGTGGGCAATCCCAGTCCTCGAGGGCCGCTGTCCAGCAGGTTTTACTTGTTTCTCTGCTTAAACACACCTGGTTTGATTCGACTAGTGATTAACAGGCTGCCGCAGAGCCTGATGAGCTGCTGAATAGGTGATTCATCCAGGAATCAGGTGTGTTGAGGCAGGTAAACAATTAAAACCTGCTGGATAGCGGCCCTCGAGGACCAGGATTGCCCACCCTTGATTATGGTATTTCACAACTTTGGAATAAAAGATGCTAAAAGTGATTTAAGTTTGATTGCTTCCAATACAGTTAATGCTTTCTCAAAGTATACAAAATGGCCTATTCTACCCAAGGTGAAGGAAACGCATTTTAAAATCATTAACAAAGTTTATCCGGTGGCAGAATTTCTAAAAAAGAGATTTGGCTTCAAAGTAGAACAATGCTCTTTCTGTACTAGCGAAGATGAAACACTTGAACATGTGTTTTTTATATGTGCTATTACTCCATGCTTCTGGTGTGACTTAAAAAACTGGATTTCCTTAAAAATTAACAATATGCCCTCATTTCAATCAAATTACATTCTTTTGTACTCAGATTATCCTGCATTGTTTGTCACCGACACTATCAACATATTATATCTGTTGGGTAAATCTCATATTCATTGTGCTAAATGGAGGAGTGCTAAGCCATCTTTCTCAGGCTTCTTATATGAATTTAAGATGTTTTTCTCATCACTTAAAAGCAGGGGTGTCAAACTCAAACTCACACTGGGCCGAAATGAAACTCTGGGACGGAGTCGAGGGCCAAACTTAATATTTTTTGAAAAAGTGACGGCAAATTTGCACATTTTCTTTATCAACATATATGCAATTTTGAAACTTTAAATTTGGAAACAAACATATTTCTGCATTAACACTGAATGTGGAATAACCAAATTACACACGAGCAAGTCAGTTTTAAATAAAAGGCATCAGTGGTATTCATTATTTGTGGTATAACCAGCATTTTTAAAATCTATTCAGGATTTATGTTTTCTTGTTCATTCATTTTTCTTATTTTTTATTGTCCTTTTTTCTCCTGTAATAAATGTCATCGCTGCTGTGACGTCTAGCTTTCCCCACTGAGGAACAATAAAGGGATTTACTATTCTATTCATCTATCTGCAGCCTTTCCACTTCCTGTTCAATCTTTTCTCACGGACCAACAACAAAATAAAATTATTATTTTATCTTAAATGAAAATGCAACATCTCACCTGTTAACTTTCATGCTTTGGACCAGAAAAAGAGCATAAAACCAACATATTTAAAGCTCAGTTTGCTCCACTGATTTACTGTGATGCTCACCTGTTCCAGCCAGATACCTGCATCATGGGGTTGATCTGAGCTGAGGAGGAGACTCCTGTTGTTTTGTTCATCTTCATCATAATAATGACAACATTAGATGACAACAGGTGCTCACATAGGTTTGTGCTGATGAACATGTCTGAGCAGCTTGACCACGTTGTTGTTTGTCGGGGAGGAAACACAACGACAGCAACCACAGAGTCGTGCTGGTTTGAGCGTGTCGCTGCTCGCTGGAGTTATATCAGCTCTGTCTGGAAGTTAGTTGGAAAACTTTCTCTTTCAGTCGTAAACACATTATTGAGCAGCTAGAATCTCCATTTCTGGGCTTCAACGTCAGAAAATAGCTGAGTGCACTCGGTGCTGAGTGAGAGGAGTGTTTAGTTTGTCGAGACAGCAGAGCTGCAGACACCGGCAGCAGGCGCTAGAAAAAACACAAAGGAGGGGGCACTTTGGCTCTGCGCTAACGCCGCAAAGCATCATGGGAGTTGAAGTCTTTGCGGTAAAATCGGCCAGCGGGCCAGTTTTAATATATTTTTGATATTTATCTCGCAGGCCACATAAAAATGCTCCGCGAGCCTTGTGTCTGACACATGTGTTCTACATCTTTCAAGACATTCAGCTTATTTTGACAGTTTTGCTTTGTTTCAGCTTCAGTTCAGCTGTTCAGCAGCTTCAGCGTACAGTTTCAGCTATCCAGCCTTCAAACAGCATTTGTGCAATAAATGCAAATTTTCTAGTTCTTATTGCAGTGAAAAATTTGGTCCTAAATTAGTAAAAAATAAACTAAAACCTAGTTTATACTTCATCAGCAAGTTTGCACACACACACACACACACACACTGACGTAGACATTTTCCTTCGTTCATCCACTGGTGTCAGTATTGTGTAGCAATTCTCCACCAGGACAACAGAGGGCGCAGCAATTTTGTGGCGTATCCTGCCACCAGTGAAGTCATGTCTCTAGAGTATTTATAATGTGTGTTTATATTGTATTTATGTATTTCAGAAGTTTTTTTGAACACTGACAAATGTGTCTCTCATTCTCCTCCACCTCTTCATGCAGTCACCACCTCCAAAGCCAAGTTTCCTGTAATTTCCTTACACAAATAAAAGTCTGTTGTACTCCTTCAGTCACGGTTGTATTAACGTTTATATTGCCGCACTTTTACTGCGTAACAGTCTTTAATGGGGAATGGTGGTGCTTTTGGTGAAGGTAAAGGAAGCAGAGTCCTGACCAATCACAGGCTTGCATATCTCTGTAGCTTTCAGCAGATAGTTAGAACATTGGGCTCTGTCTGTACTTGCGTGCCTGTTGGAAAGCCCCTGAACCACAGATAACAGTGTTGCATGTCTCTGCACCAACGCAGACACAGAAGTATAAACTAAGCTAAAGTTGAAGGTAAAAATAATTTAAAACGCTGTCATCGGGACTCCACAGCCAGTATTCGTGATCCTACTGGAACATCCCTACGATCAATGGTTTGAACAAGCTTAAATTAAAAATGTAGCACTTTTAATGCAGTTGCCAAGCCTAGCTGGGAATTTTGAAAAACATCTTCCTAAATGATCTTGAGCAGTGAAGCTGAAAAAGGTAGAAGGGTTTATCATGTAAAATCACACGAAGAGCTGTGATTTGTTGCTGAACAGATCTGTTTAAAGATGGCAGCATTGCAACGTGGTCTTGATTGACCTCGACCTAGCCATTAGCTTATCAACCCTGCTGTGTATGAATAGAATCTCTGAACCGAGGGTGTTTTCCTTTTTGGTTCAGTTGTTACTGCCGCTCACTGCAGCCTCTAACAACAGCAGTAAGTTCCTATCTGCAGTGATCGAAGCAAACAGCGGCAGGTTTTAGAGTAGAAACCCTGTCAAGGACAAGCAGAACCAAGTAAACAACAGCCTGAAGACAAGTCACATCAGAGATCAGCTGCTTTTCTCATTCCATAACATAAACCACACTCAGACCTGCATCAATTGCATCCTGTCAGTTTTATCATTTCCAGTACCAGCTTAATATTTTCATTGGATTTCCCATTCACATCCATTGATCCTTCAATCCAGAGCCAATAAGAGCCGACTGAGCCTGCAGCTGATCAATCTGAAGGACAAGAGGAGTCTGAATGGGCGCGTATTTTAATGTGCATGCTTAATTTCGGATTGTTTTTGACTCTCCTTGTCTAAATTTCTTTTTAGGGTTTTCAACGTGACATAATGATGCAGACAAAAGAGTCTCGAACACAGACAATGAGCAGTTTTGTCCTGCATTGTCGTCGTGTTAACGCTGTAAACAGATCAGTGTATGTCATAATCCCTTGGCAAGGCTGATTTGTTGGGAGAGTGTGTGAGCCCAGTGATGAAAGGAATGTCTTGTGGTCTACATGAAGCTGCCTTCAGCTGAAACTGAAGGTGTTCGACTCAGGAGAAATTTGATGCTATGAGCAGATCATTAGTGCACACGGAGAACTCTGTGTTTAAATTAAACATTTTCTTGAGGAAATTATTGTAACAAGTGACAAAAGTAACAAAACTGATTTGGTACAGACAGCTACTGCAATTTCATAAATGATACACAGCAGGGGCGGATTTAGCAATTTGGGGGCCCAAGGCAAACACAGACATGGGGCTCCTTACACTAAATTTTCCACAATCTTACCTTTAACTGGATTTGCGAAACTCTCCCCTCTTCTGACATGAGTTATTTTCCCTTTTTATTAGTCCTCCTCTTTTTTCCTGTACTTCCCTCCCTTTGAGCGCTTTCAATATTTGCTTTGCTTTCTTTTTCCTGTCAGTGCTCCTGAGCTTTAGCCTTAGTTATTATTTTTTTCTATTTTCCATTCTGGTCTATGTTTTCCTCCCTTGAAACATTTTCCATTGTCTTTCCTTCCTGCTTCTTTTTGATGTTTACATAGAAAAACGACGTCACTTTCAGAAGTGAAAATTAAAGCTTTTATGAAGCAAGCTGCTTCTTTCTCTTATTGGAGCCACAAGGATAACTCCATTTCATGCTTCATGTTTTGACTATCGCTTCGAGTTTGTTACGAATGCTCCCGCCTCTCTTCTTCTTCTTATTTGCGGTCTTATGGCACTTGGCAAACAACCATTTGGTGCATTACCGCCACCAACTGGATTGGAGTGGAATGACTACCAATCACTTCCAGTTTGTGCATCGCCGTCTTAATAACCCTCTTATGACCATAATTATAACAGGGCCGCCTGGTATTATTTGAATCTTATGGCTGTAAAATTGTTTGAACCTTGGTATCTTTTTAGCAGTTTTTAAGACAATTTATTTTTGTAAACTTTCAGATGTTTTTATTTGATGTGGTAGGCCTTGAAGCAGTTTCTCTCCAGCTGCAGGCAGAGCGCAGCTCTCACGGCCATGGGGTGCTTCTGTCACGATGGTCGACTGGGTACGGGAGTTGAGCTTGGTAAAGATGTTTGATATCTGGATTATTTGGTAGAGAACTCTGATCAGGGGTTTCAATGAAACGATGACTGAGTGAAGAGCTGGTGCGGCGTCTTCCATATATAGGCTTGGGTGTGACTGGGAGAATGCCGGGAGTTCCCGCGAGGAGCATGCTGGGAAATGTGGTCCAAGATGGAGGCCGGTTAGCTGGGAGAGGCCAGTCTGGGGGCTTGGGTTCTGACAGGACTCCCCGGTCCAGGGACGGCTCCAGAAGTCCCAGGGCGACCTCGGCGGTCCCAGAAGTCAGAGACAAGGGCAGGGTCCAAGATGGAGCGGGCCGGCTCCCAGGAGCGTTCCTCAGGGCCGTAGTCCGCCCAATCGACCAGATACTGCCAGCCCCGTCCCCTGCGGCGAGTGTCCAGGATGCGCCGGACGGTGTAGATCGGCTCACCGTCGAGGAAGCGGGCAGGCGGAGGCGCCGGAGGCGGAAGGAGGGAGGATTCCACGTAGGGCTTGAGCCGGGAGATATGGAAGGTGGGATGGATGCGGAGACTCGCAGGCAGCCGCAGCCGGTACGTGACCGGGTTGATGACCCTTTGCACGGGGTAAGGCCCAAGGAACCGGGGAGCGAGCTTCCTGGACCCGGTACGGACACAGAGGTCTGCCGTGGACACCCAGACCTTATCCCCTGGAGCATATGAAGGACCAGGACGGTGTCTGCGGAGGTGTTGGTGAGAGTAACGGGCGTTAGCTCGGGTTATGGAGGCCCGCGCCTTTATCCAGGCGTTCCTGCAGCGCCTCACCAGGGATTGAGCGGCCGGCACCGCAACTTCGGGTTCCTGGTGGGCAAAGACCGGGGGCTGGTAGCCATAGCAGACTTCGAACGGGGACATCTGAGTGGCCGAGGAGGTGTGGAGATTGTGGGATAACTCAGCCCAGAAGAGGTACTTAGGCCACTGCGAGGGTTGGGCCGAGACAAAGCAGCAGAGGTACCGACCCAGTTGTTGGTTTGCCTGCTCCGTTTGGCCGTTGGTCTGCGGGTGATAGCCCGAAGATAGGCTGACTGATGCTCCCAACAGATGACAAAAAGCCCTCCAGAACCGGGCCGTGAACTGGGGACCACGGTCGGAGACCACGTCAACAGGAATTCCATGGAGACGCACCACATTCTCCAGGAACAACTCAGCTCTGCGTCGGGCCGAGGGGAGGCCCGGAAGGGCGATGAAGTGAACAGCCTTAGAAAACCGGTCAGTGACCGTCATGATGGTATTAAGGTCGTTGACTGGTGGGAGCCCTGTGACGAAGTCCAACCCCACATGGGACCAGGGGCGGCTGGGTACCGGAAGAGGTCTGAGGGTACCAACCGAGGCCTGGTTGGATGTCTTGGAGCGGGCGCAGACGTCACAGGCACTCGTATAGTCCTTTACATCTCTCTCCATACGTGGCCACCAGAGAGCTCGTTTGAGGAACCTAAGAGTCCGTGAGAAGCCCGCGTGGCCAGACAGGCGTGATGAGTGGGCCCAGGACAATGCCTCGCTGCGACAGGCCGTGGGGACGTAGAGCCGACCCGCGGGGGTCTCTGGAGGCGCGGGATCGTCTCGGAGGGCGTTTTGGATAGCCTCCTCCAGTGGCCACCTCAGGTGGGCCAAGAAACGGTGCTCGGGGAGGATAGGTGCCGGCTCGGACGTGGGCGTTGGATGTGTGAACTGGCGGGAAAGGGCGTCCGCCTTCTGGTTCTTTGTCCCTGGGCGGTAGGCGAGATAGAATTCATAGGGCTCAAAGAAGAGGGCCCAGCGGGCCTGGCGAGGATTGAGCTGCTTGGCTGATCTGATGTGAGTCAGGTTCTGGTGGTCCGTCCAGATGGTGAACGGCTGAGTGGTGCCCAGAAGCCACTGCCTCCATTCCTCCAATGCCCACTTTATGGCCAGCAGCTCGCGATCCCCTACCCCGTACTTCTGCTGGGTGGTGGAAAACTTCCTGGAGAAGTAGGCGCGGGGATGAAGCCTGTCGTCAGGCCCAGCTTGGGACAAGATGGCACCGGCGCCAACATCCGAGGCGTCGACCTCGACCACAAAGGGGACTGCATGATCTGGATGGCGGAGGATAGGAGCCGACGTGAAACGGGCGACTAGGTGTTGGAAGGCCCGAACGGCGTCTGGAGTCAGCCGGAACCGTTGGCTGGGAGGGCTTGGTCGGGTGAGAGAAGTGAGAGGTGCCACAATGGTGCTAAAGTCCTTAATAAAACGGCGGTAAAAGTTGCAGAAACCCAGAAAACTCTGCAGTTGTTTCAGGCTTGTCGGGAGGGGCCGGTCTCTCACCGCCTGGACTTTCTGAGGGTCCATGGTTAGTCCTTTGTCCGAAATCATGTAGCCCAGGAATGATATGGACCGCTGGTGGAAGGAGCACTTCTCGGGCTTACAGAACAGGTTATTGTCCAGGAGCCGGGTTAGAACAGCGCGAACATGGTGGAGGTGTTCGGCCTCGGACTTGGAGTAGATCAAGATGTCATCCAGGTAGGCAAACACCCACCGTCCCAACATGTCGCAGAGGACATCGTTATAAGGCGTTGAAAAACGGCGGGGCTATTGCACAGCCCGAAGGACATGACCTGGTACTCCCAGTGACCGGTGGGTGTGATGAAAGCGGTCTTCCACTCATCTCCAGCTTTAATACGGACCAGATTGTAGGCGCTCCGGAGGTCCAGCTTGGTGAAGATCCGCGCCTGGGAGATGGCGTCCAGGGCAGATGTGAGGAGCGGCAGAGGATGACGGTCTTTGACTGTGATTTTGTTCAGACCTCGGTAATCGATACGGGGCGGAGATCACCCTCCTTTTTCCTGACAAAGAAGAAGCCTGCGGCACCCGGGGAGGAGGAAGGTCGAATGAAACCCTGCAGGAGGGCCTGGTCAATATATTCCTCCATGGCTCTGGACTCGGCGGGAGAGAGAGAAAAAAGGCGCCCCCGGGGTGGACTGGTTCCTGG
Organism: Nothobranchius furzeri; assembly: GCF_043380555.1. Lineage (NCBI taxonomy): Eukaryota > Metazoa > Chordata > Actinopteri > Cyprinodontiformes > Nothobranchiidae > Nothobranchius > Nothobranchius furzeri. The sequence continues at coordinate 38,618,380 of NC_091757.1, forward strand.
TTGCAGCTTGATTTCCATGTCGTACGGGCGGTGAGGCGGCAGTGTGGTGGCGCGCCGCTTGTCGAACACCGCAGCCAGGTCCCGGTAGGGCAGTGGCAGATTGGGCGGTGTTTGGCCAGTGTCACCGTCCGGGCGGTCTGGCATGGATGTAGGAGGAGAGAGGTGGGCCTGGCACTGGGTCCCCCATTCCAAAATGCGGCCCTGGGACCAGGAAATCCGGGGGTTGTGGAGACGGAGCCAGGGAAATTCCAGGATTAGAGGAGAGGAGGGAGCACATATGATCAGGAACTGGAGGGTCTCTCGGTGGCCTTGGACAATCATGTGGAGTGGCTGGGTTCGGTTTTGGATCGGATAGGGTTGGAGGGGCCTACCGTCCACCGAGGTCACAGGCACAACTCTCTCCAAGGGGGTCATGGGGATCCGTAGGCGCTTAGCCAGATCCATGTCCATAAAATTGTCAGCGGCCCCCGAGTCCAACAGCACGTGCATCTGAAGTGAGGTCTCACCATGAAGGAGGGTAACATGAAGAAGGAGTCGATTTGAAGAGGCGGGGGCTGAAGGTGACCCAGGCTGAGCGACCCCGATACTCAGTGGGTTCCTTCGTTTCCCAAACGTAATGGACAGTTCAGGCGTCTGTGGTGGGAGGAGCCACAATAGGCACAGAGACCCTCGCGCCACCGTCGCTGTCTCTCCTCTGGAGGAAGGTGGCCTAATTGCATGGGCTCATCAGTAGAAGCGGGTCCGGGAGCAGGCGTGGGGGAACGAGGAAGAGGTCCAGGCGCCCTGGATAGGCGAGTGAAGGGCTTGGGCCGAACCAGAACCCGCTGATCCATGCGCAGCGCCAAATCGACCACTTCATCCAGGGTCTGGGGCAGTTCCTTTCCCGCCATCTCATCACGGATGTAGGTCGCCAGTCCCTCCAAGAAGACGGCTCGGAGGGCAGAGTCATCCCACCGCAGCTTGGCGGAGATGGTGCGGAACTCCGACGCATAAGCGCACACCGTGCGCTCCCGCTGGCGGAGCTTTAGGAGTTGTGTTTCTGCTCCCACTTCGCTGCTGGGTGGAACAAAAGTCTTTCTGAGGGCGAACACAAAAGCAGCATAGTCATTGCAAGCTGGTGATTTGGAATTATAAAGCGCAGCGGCCCACTCAGCCGTGCGTCCGGAGAGCAGGGAGGTGAGATGCGCCACCCGAGAGCGCGCAGTGGGGAAGCGCCCTGGCTGGCACTCAAACTGCATGTCGAGGGTGGCGAGCAGACCGTCTGGGCTCCCCGTCTCTCCGTTCCACCTCTCTGGGAGACCAAAGTGCGGCCCCTCTGTTGGTGGAGCGAGGGCTTGCTGCTGGAGAGCATGGAGGGCTGTGGATAATTGTAGGATGAGATCGGTCTGGGAGTTTTGGTTGGTGTGGAGCCGATCGATCAGGGCGTGGAGCTGAATGAGTTCATTTTCCATTTGCTCCGTCTTTCTTTTCATGCGCTCGAACTCCGCTGGATCTACGGACTCAGTCATCCTGTCACGATGGTCGACTGGGTATGGGAGTTGAGCTTGGTAAAGATGTTTGATATCTGGATTATTCGGTAGAGAACTCTGATCAGGGGTTTCAATGAAACGATGACTGAGTGAAGAGCCGGTGCGGCGTCTTCCATATATAGGCTTGGGTGTGACTGGGAGAATGCCGGGAGTTCCCGCGAGGAGCATGCTGGGAAATGTAGTCCAAGATGGAGGCCGGTTAGCTGGGAGAGGCCGGTCTGGGGGCTTGGGTTCTGACAGCTTCTCTGGCACACCGTGCACTGTTATACCAAAAACTTTTGTTTTGGCAAATGTAATTATTTATTGTAAAAAGATAAATAATGCTGGAATGAAGCTGAATCTTACAATTAGCAAATAGTTGAGGGTTGTTCAACTAAAAAAATAAAAAATAAAGACTGAACAAATCTTCATACCCTGGTTCACTGGAGATCTGTCCTTCTTTCGTGGTCACTGTCTTCAGATATAAGCCTTCTGGGACACCTAATGGATCGTGTTGATTTTCTTTGAGGCATTTCCACAATTTCATGCTGGCTTTTTAGCTTCCCCATTCCGTTGTCCGCTTTCACCATGGCGCTGCGCTCCGTTTCAATCAGGCTGTACAGCAGGATTTCCCCTCGTAGGCAGCGATATTTTTCATAACTCCGATTGCTTCATGCTATAGATCGTTGGAAAGCTGCTTTTATGTACTTTTAGGAACCATTGGAATTATTTGAATCTGATCAGCCATTCAAAAGTTATAAAACGGAGCATTTTGGATGACAAACTCAGCACGTCTCTGAATCTGTGTTGTGATTCGTTGCGCTCAAGACAGGGAATCCCGGTGGCTACCGTAATGTATTGTATATGCTGTCATGGTCTGTGTCGGCGTCTCATCTCATGTGTCTCCTTTTGTCCTCCATTTGTTCTCTAGGTGCTCCTTTTGTGTCCTCTAGCGCCCTCATGTGTCATGTCTGCGTCTCTATATGGTGTCTTCTGTTTGTAGACCTTTTTATCATCCCCTCAGGTCCAGTGTTCATTTAGTTATCCTCTGTGCCCCAAGTTGCAGCTCCAGCCTCTTTGTCCCCAGCTGTGTGTGGGTGTGTGTCCATTCCCCAGTTCATTGTGTGTGTGTGTGTGTGTCCATTCCCCAGTTCAATGTGTGTGTGTGTGTGTGTGTGTGTGTGTGTGTGTGTGTGTGTGTTGTGTGTGTGTGTGTTAATTCTTCCCGCAGCCATTAGGTTTAGTTTGCCCTCCTCTGTTTCTGTTTGACCATTTTGATTATTAGGTTCACCTGTCTTCCCTCCAGCTCTCACTCCACACACCTGCCGCCATTTTCCCTAATCACTTCTCCCTGTGTATATAAGCTCTGTCTTGTCTGTGTCTGGTCTCAGTTCATTGTTGTATGTTGTCAGCGTTGCTCATGCTCTGTTCTGAGCTTTTGCCTTCAGGTCTTCGTGCTCTTGGTTGATCTTTGTCTCCAGGTTTTTGTGCTCTAAGAAGAGCTTTGGGTGTTCCTGTTCCCCAGGACTTATTGGACTTTGGCTCGCTGCTTTTGGATTACTACCTTAATAAAGGATTTTTACTTTATCCTCCACAGAGAGACATAATAAGATACCTTTCGTCAAACATTTTGACAGGTCTATTGTTCTTTGACCTTTTTGACCTTTCAGTCCTATTGTTCATTTTGACCCTTGACCTTGCCCCCCTTTCCTATCATTAATCAAATGGACAGGTGTATTGTTCAATCCTTGCCCCCCTTCCCTATCATTAATCAAATGGACATGTGTATTGTTGATCGTCCAGATGGCCTAGACCCCCCACGCCGCATCATCAATGGCGTATTGTTGAGCGTCCAGATGTCCATGATCCCCCACGTCATAGGCTAATGTGTGTAATGGCGCGTGAAGTTTCTTATTGTGTTACCCCAGTGGTTCACACAGCCCCCTCCCATACGCCGCTGTCACAAACCTCTCAGATATGTTCATCACCTAAATTCAACACACAGAAAGTTTTGTCATCTAAATTGTACTGCAAATGCAGAGAAGCAAGAAAAAGAAGGCCAGCCTCACCAGTGAGCAGAACCACATCAGTCTGACGCTGCAGCCATTATAATGCATTTACCAGCCCTTACTGGCACACCATATCAGTCTAACCTCGTGGGACTTTTTATATCAAACATGACATGGCTCACTGACAGTGGATGAGTGCGGCCTAACTGCTGTGAATGACAGCCCCACACGCTGGTCAAGTACTTATGAAATGGTTGCAGGTCTCCTCAAAGCACAGCCCCCTCCCATACGCCGCTGTCACAAACCTCTCAGATATGTTCATCACCTAAATTCAACACACAGAAAGTTTTGTCATCTAAATTGTACTGCAAATGCAGAGAAGCAAGAAAAAGAAGGCCAGCCTCACCAGTGAGCAGAACCACATCAGTCTGACGCTGCAGCCATTATAATGCATTTACCAGCCCTTACTGGCACACCATATCAGTCTAACCTCGTGGGACTTTTTATATCAAACATGACATGGCTCACTGACAGTGGATGAGTGCGGCCTAACTGCTGTGAATGACAGCCCCACACGCTGGTCAAGTACTTATGAAATGGTTGCAGGTCTCCTCAAAGTTAAAGAATCTGACTGTAGAATGGGGTGGGTCTGCTTGCTTGCTCTCGAGACTCAGCCATCTGGCAGATGTTCACAAAGTGCTTTTCTCCCAAATATTAGATATTTGGATTTTGTATGTTCAGTCTTAAACTTTGTGTTTAAATGTGTAAATATTTACATGCAGCTCACTGACACTTTTTGACCAGAACTAAAACTATTGTGTAAAACTCTCTGTCCAGCAGCACATCAAATTAATGGATGAATCATCAGAGGCTGTAAGCACGCACACACACACACACACACACACACACACACACCTTTCAGAAAATGTCTGACTCTCTGGGTTACCAACTCTAAACACCCATTCAGACATTTCTCTCACTTCACAAAAGCAATGGTTTACCATCCTAAACCATTTATGGTTCTATTGTAAAGCACCCTGCATACTCAAGCCTATAAGAATAAAAGTTGATCCTTACCTCAGCGTGACGCTTTTAGTCGACAACTCACAAAGCAAATGACTCTGTATTGTTCTGCAGGTGGATTTGTTTGAAAGAGTGCCTGGAAGTTGGTGAACAAAGATCTGTTGAGCTTTCTTAAAGTTCATTCTAACCAAGCTGGCACGGCCAGCGACTTCTGACAAAGCAATTGACTTCCTTTTTTTTTGCAGGTGGCGGGAAAGTTTTAAAACAAAGAACTGGCTGAACCGACAACACACAAAAGCAAATGACATGCTATTGTTTCAAAGAGGTATTTAGGTGAACAGCATCTTTGGTTCGTCATCATCAGCAGTGAAAGCTTAACCATCGTCTCCTGCCTTTAGTGTCACATTTTGTGACTTTTTGTTTTCACTGTCACACACACACACACACACACACACACACACACACACACACACACACACACACACATTGCTTCCTGCCTCAGAGAAAAAGATTTGATCCTTTTTGTAGGACCTATAACAGCTGAATTAAATAAAAAGCTGTTTATGAGGTTTGTTTTTTGGGAGGGGTGGATTAGTAGTCTCGGAGCAGACGTACCTTCTTTATCAAAACTTTAATGTCTTACCCCTCAGAATAGTTAAACTAAGGCACATGCATGTCATAAACGGATTTACATACGAGTGAAAGAGCTGCTACATTTTATCCATTATTAAGGAAACATAAGCGATTTCAGGAAGAAATGTCCGGTACAAAACCGGTCCGGTATTATTTTTTGGATCGTAAAGGTTTTTTTATTTCTGCTCCGGGGAGTTTTGAAGAAGCAATGGATACGAGTTAAACACACACACACACACACACACACACACACACACACACACACACACACACGCACACACACACACACACACCTTTCAGAAAATGTCTGACCCTCTCAGGGTTACCAACTCTAAACATCCATTCAGACATTTGTCTACCTATACAACAAAGCAAATAACTCTGTATTGTTTATAAACATTTTTTTTTTCAACCAATCGCAACCGTTTTCTATTCAAGATTTTTTTAAACAGCTGTATAAAATGTAAAATGCATTTTCGGAGTCGTGATTTGAGGTGTAACAAGCTAAGATGACGGGTAAGTTTTTAACTTAGGATGCAAATCTTTTTTTTCTCTTTCTGATTTAACATCTTTATTTTCAGACGCTATTGTCATATCGGACGGCGAGTGGGAAGAAATTCCTATTGAGGAATTAACTTGTAAAACTCCGGTACCTTTTCACCTGGATGATTTGTCTAAAATTAACCGTGCGGTCGACAATCTGAGTGAGTGGATTTTATAAATATATACGTAACGTTCTTTTCTTCAGCTGAGAAATATCTCATTTTACAGAAAAGGAGGGGGTTCAACCTTACCCCGGAAGTGATAACTTTTACCCAACCACGCCTCCATCCACCAGCCGAACCGTCTTACATTCGAATCAGCCCAGCCAGACCGTCAGATCACACGCGAACGCGAACGCGAAAGCTGTTCGTTACAGGACCATCACACCACAGACGATCCTCGAAGCTGGTAAGTGATTACAAAATAGTGATTAATAAGTCAAAGATGTGTCGTTCATATTTATCGTTTTTATTCTCCAGAGCAACGGCCGACGGCCTACGCACCCCCAATATCTCAGCCCCCACCACCTCCACCCCCTTCTCATGCGCAGACGGATGGTAACGATAAAAAAACAACTGATTAATAAGTCAAAGATGACTCGTTCACATTTACCGTTGTTTTTTATCCTTTCAGAACAACATCCGACAGCCGCTTCAATATCTCCGCCCACACCTCCTCCTCCTCCTCCTCCCCCTTCTCCTGCACAGGGTAAGATATATATAAAAAGGTGGTTATTTACTTCAAAGATGATTCGTTCATATTTTTCATTATTTTTATTCTTTCAGAACAATCGGACAGCGACTCTGAAACCGCTGAACGTGCTCCTGAGCAGCCAGCCGGTAAGCTGTTTCACAAAAAGCTCCGCAGAGTATATTAAATTTTGAAGTAAAAAAGATGATGTTTTTTTATCCTTTCAGATGAAGAGGAAGAGAACGCCCCACCTCCTGCACCTGTACAGAGTAAGTTCAATTTATATATATATAATTTATTAAAAGCTCGTTCATTTTATTTATTTTTATTTATTTTTTCATCAGAAAAACGGTTGAAGAAGAAGAAGCGGGGCAGATTTACGCCAATTCAGAGATTAAACAGGATGAAGCTTGGCTACCTGCTCCTGCAAGTGAACTCCGGCCTGGTGGATGTGATGCAGCAAGTTCTGGCTCTGTAAAGGAGGACGCAGATTTTTTTTCTTCATTTTTAGTAGGTTTTTAATGTCTTTTGTATCATGAGTGAAAATTGGTTTGATGAACTTTCAGATTTGTTTGAAGTAGATGATGAATTAAACGTAGATGATGATGATGATGATGAATTGTTAGATAGAATTTTAGCCAGCCAAAATCCCTCAGAGGAGGAGGAGGCCGAAGAAATCCTATTAAATGACTGGTTTGATTTAAGCGGACTGAGTGAAGTAGATGAATTAGCTTCAGATAGTGAGATCTTAGATGATATTTTAGCATCCCAAGCCGTTTCAAACGAGGTCGATCAAATTCTAGCAAATTCAGATTCGCCTTCATCAGAAGCAATAAACGAAATTTTCACACAAATAGAACACCAGCAGAGCGTAAACGAGATCGATCAAATACTAGCAAATTCAGATGAGCCATCTCCACAAGCTGTAGATGAAATTTTGAGACAAATAGAACACCGGCAGATCGGAGGGAGTGTAAACGCAGCTTTTAACCAGCGTGAAATTAGAGAGAGAGTGTCTTTTCAAGCAATCAATGACCCAGCCGAATTTTATATTAATCTGATGGAAATATTAAGCAGGTTTGCTGAAAGAGGAAGCCAGATCGCGCGTCGCAATGATAGAGTGCAGTTTGAAATTAATACTTTGCACACGACGCACCACGTTAATTTTAATTATGACGGATCAAATATGTTAAATCAGCTTCAGTATTTACTGGATCTATTAGTCCAATCAAATGAAGCATTAGAGGCCGACAACGAATTTAATTTCAGACTGCAGGTGATAAATAACCCTTCTGGCGGCGGGAAACGAAAAATCGAAACCATTCTGGATCACGAATTAGTCAATAAAAAACGAAACCATCTCATTTGCCCTCCAGAGGCCAATCAGCCGTTGTGTTTTGCGCTAAGCATAGCCGGACTGTTAAATCCCTCAGCGAGAGATACAGAATTATTGAATGTGGCTAAAAATATTCATCAACAGGCAGGGCTTCAGGAGCAATCAACCGTTTCATTTAGCGACGTGATTCGATTTGAAAATATTGTTCAAAGAAAAATAATCATTTTTTACAGATCCGACAGAATCATTTCTAAATTTGAAACAGATTTTAGCGATCGGTCAAATCCGTTGTTCATTTTGCTACTGAATCAACATTATTACGGCATAAAAAATATTAAAGGTTTCTTAGGAGCCAAATATTTTTGTTCATGGTGCTTTTCCCCTTATAATAACATGAACGGACATCATTGTAAATGGTTCTGTCGCGTGTGTAATACCGATTTATGCAAACGGACAGAAACGTCTCTCATCACATGTTCTGATTGTAATCGAATATGCCAAAATGTAATATGTTTTCAAACTCACAAAACACCTGTTTTCAGGCCTCAAGCAAACAGGTTAGTTTCTCCTTGCGAAATGTTTAAAAAATGCACCATTTGTAAACAAACTTATTACATCTCCATGGGTGGAAATGGTTCACAGCACGTTTGCTCAGCGACCAAATGCATCGTTTGCAAACAGTCGGTGGTCACGGATGATCATCGCTGTTTTATTCAGCTTGAAAAAAAAAGATGACGGTTTAACGGAAAAGGTTATTTATTACGACACTGAAATGTTTACGGATCAGAACGGTGTGCATACACCTTTTTTAATCTGTGCAAAATCCGATTCAGGCGACGTTTGGGAGAAATTTGGTTTAGATTGCATTAAAGATTTTATTATGCAGATGCGTCGTCCTAAATTCAGCAATTATACATTTGTTGCACACAATGCGCGTGGATTTGATGCTTATATAATTTTGAGAGCTATGTGTCAATTAAAAATTGTTCCCAAAAATATACTCATGCAAGGCTGTAAAATCCTGAGTTTTCACGATCCTGATTTCGGGCTGAGATTCATAGACTCCTTAAGTTTTCTCATGATGAAATTAGCCAACCTTCCAGCTGCTTTGGGCTTTACATATAAAACTAAAGGTTATTTTCCTCACAGATTTTCATCGCTTGAACATCTGAATTATAAAGGACCTTATCCAGATGTCAGCCATTATGGGTTTGAACAAATGTCTCCGGAGCATAAAAAAATATTTTTAGAATGGTACACCGATGTGACTAAACAGCAGCTGTTTGATTTCAGAAAGGAGGCCGTGTTTTATTGTAGAAACGATGTGGAAATTCTGCGTAAAGCATGCGGTATTTTCAGAGAGGAGTTTTTTAATGAAACAGGTATCGACCCGCTGAAATCTGTCACGATCGCTTCAGCTTGCATGCGCGTGTTTAGATCAAAATTCCTAAAACCAGACACATTGGCCATTCCTTGTCCGCTCGGCTATCGAGCGCAACAAAAACCATTTTCAAGTTCAAGCATCGTGTGGCTGGAATGGGTTTCACGCAGTCAAAATGTAGACATTCAACACGCTTTAACGCCTTTGGGGGAGTATAAAGTGGGAGATTTTTATCTCGACGGATATGCTGTGATTTCAGGCGTTGAACAAGGGTTTGAGTTTATGGGTTGTTTTTTCCACGGCTGTCCAAAATGTTTCCTACAGTCATCCATAAGTCCTCTGAGAAAAATCACTTTTGGTGAAATTTATGACAAAACCGTCGAAAAGCTTCAGTCGTTGGAAACTGTGCATTGATTAAAAATGAATGTCATTTGGGAACATGATTGGCAGGAGATGGTAAAAACTGATCCGGACGTGAAACAGTTTGTCTCAAGATTTGACCCCCCGCCAGCTCCTCTTTTACCTCGTGAAGCCCTGTATGGAGGCAGAACTTGTCCGGTTCGGCTGAGGCATTCGGCTCAGAGCGGTGAAAAAATCCACTATGTGGATTTTACGAGTCTGTACCCTTATGTAAACGCCACACAGACTTATCCCATAGGCCATCCCAAAATTCATGTTAAAAATTTCAGAGATCCAAGTCACTATTTTGGCTTGATTAAAGCTGTCGTTTTGCCACCCAGAAAACTGTTTTTCCCTGTTCTGCCTTTTAAAACATCCAAAGGTAAACTTGTTTTTACACTATGTCGTACATGTGCTGAAATGAACAATCAATCTGATTCTTGTTCACAAAGCGCGTCTCAGCGTGCTTTGACGGGCGTTTGGGTGAGTGTAGAGTTCAATTACGCTTTGGAGTCAGGTTACCGTCTGGTGAAAATGATTGAAGTCTGGGATTTTGAGAAAAGCAGTAAAGACGTGTTTGCAGGTTACATTAACACGTTTTTGAAGCAAAAACAACAAGCGTCTGGTTTTCCTGAAGGATTGATTGACGATGAGTCTAAAAGAAAATACATTCAGGACTACCAACTTCATCAGGGGATACAATTAGATGAGTCTAAGATTCAACACAATCCTGCTAAGCGTGCCATTTCAAAATTATGTCTCAATTCACTCTGGGGAAAGTTTGGCCAAAGAGATGATCTTGTACAAACCACATTTGTTCAAAAACCTGATGAATTTTTTGACATTCTGTTTTCAGGGAAATACAAAGTTAAATTCTTCAGCTTTGTCACTTCAGGAGCCGTTCTGGTGCAGCACAGTTTGACAGAAAAATGCCTAACGACTCCTGGCAGAAGCAACAACATATTTATCGCCGCTTTCACCACAACTTATGCCAGATTGAAATTATTAAATGCGTTGAACAAACTGGGAAATCGCGTCATTTATTACGATACAGATTCTATAATTTATTCTGTCAAAGAGAATGAGTGTGTTTTACCAACAGGACCGCTGCTGGGGGATTTAACCGATGAACTGCACGGCGATTCCATCATGGATTTTGTTTCAGCTGGTCCTAAAACGTATGCTTACAAAACCCGGGACCGCCAGCAGGTGGTGATAAAGGCTAAGGGTATCACACAGTCATTCATTTCATCTGATCACATCAATTTTGACAGCTTGGCACAGCTGGTTGAGGGGTACATCGCTGGAGAAAGGGGGAGATTTTTGCAAACTCGGCAGGAGATCGTCAAGAGGGATAAAAAAGGCCTCACTCTCTCGAATGTTTCATTTGTGAAAAGGTTTCGTGTGATTTTTGATAAGCGGAGGTTATTTGCTGACGGCAGTACAGAACCATTTGGGTATTAAAAATGGAAACTGATTTTGACGCTAGACTGAAATCTCCATTCAGTGTACAAATTGCTGGTCCATCAGGCTGTGGAAAAACCTTTTTTGTAAAAAGTATTTTGGAAAATTGTATGCAATTGAAAATATATATCTCTCATATAAGCTCTTTCATATATTATTATAAGCTCTTTTATATGAACAAATATGTATCTCTCACTTATGCTCCTTATATATTATCATAAATACATTATTATATGCTGTTGGTCTTTCTTTCTGTTAGACCAAGCACGGGTACGGAGAAGATGGAGTTAAACACCTTTTAAGTTGACAGAACGTGGAGACAAATGATCAGAAGTCCATTCACTGTTTCACCGCTCATGAGGGGGAGAGCCTTTGCAACATACAGCCGGTCCCGCGACCTGCTCCCGTCAGTTGCTTCGGACAGACTCTCGCCGTTCTGCTGAAAACGGCTGATTTTTATTGACAAGCACAGGAATGTAACATACACAGTTTGCCATACACACACGTAATTCTGCCATCTGCACCTGCAGACGCACGTCAGCTAATAGCCTTGTTAATGAAAGACCAATTCATCCCAAGGACATGCAACCTTGAGATGATCAGGACACATCCTGCAACATCCTTTGCTAACAAAGACAGTTGTTCTTGTATTGAGGAACTGAAGGAAGGAACGCTTTCACTCCCTTATGCAGCTGTTCAGCTTGAGCAGAAAAGGCACAGAGAGGTTTTGATATTATAACAAGATTCCATGAAAAGGCATATAATAATGTATTTATGATAATATATAAGGAGCATAAGTGAGAGATACATATTTGTTCATATAAAAGAGCTTATAATAATATATGAAAGAGCTTATATGAGAGATATATATTTTCAATGCCTTTTCATGGAATCTTGTTATAATATCGAAAACCTCTCTGTGCCTTTTCTGCTCAAGCTGAACAGCTGCATAAGGGAGTGAAAGTGTTCCTTCCTTCATTTCCTCAATACAAGAACAACTGTCTTTGTTAGCAAAGGATGTTGCAGGATGTGTCCTGGTCATCTCAAGGTTGCATGTCCTTGGGATGAATTGGTCTTTCATTAACAAGGCTATTAGCTGACGTGCGTCTGCAGGTGCAGATGGCAGAATTACGTGTGTGTATGGCAAACTGCGTATGTTACATTCCTGTGCTTTTCAATAAAAATCAGCCGTTTCAGCAGAACGGCGAGAGTCTGTCCGAAGCAACTGACAGGAGCAGATCGCGGGATCTGCTGTATGTTGCAAAGGCTCTCCCCCCATGAGCGGTGAAAACAGTGGCTGGACTTCTGATCATTTGACTCCACATTCTGCCAACTCAAAAGGTGTTTAACTCCATCTTCTCCGTACCTGTGCTTGGTCTAACAGAAGAAAGACCAACAAATTTGGCGTCACGAACAGGATTTTTTCTTTTTGAAGAAAAAGGAGTTTTTGGAGGACAATTTGACCAACCGACCCAGTGAACGATCTTGGCACAGAACACCGCGGTGGAAAACAAGGTGAGCAGAACCTTATTTCTAAAAACTGCTCATTGGATTTATCCAAAGCCTTTGTGTCCAGAATCATAGTAGCTGTGGTCCTAAAATAAATGTTGGAGAAGAAAGTGGAGACAAGTGCAGAAGTAATAAGAGATTTTTTGTAATGGTTTAATGGTAAAATAAGATAAGGATTTTACAATGGTTTAATGATAAATGAGATAAGGAAATAGTACAGAAGAGGGATGGAGGCCCAGGGTTATTAGAAGAGCCCTAAAGTTCCGTTTTCCAGGTCGTGGCTGACCACACTATTTGCTGACGAGCGAATAGAATATATAACGAGGTTATATAATGCTTGGCTGGAGTCCATAGGTGTGGGAACCCTAAAAGTCCACAGGTCGAGGACCTGGTTCAGGTTAAGGCCCTGGGAGGCTAAAGAGAGCTCCCTAAATTTTAAAGTACAGGTCAAGAACCTGGTTTGGGTTAAGGGCCTGGGAGGCTAGAGAGAGAGCTCCCTAAATTCTAAAGGTCAAGGACCTTTTGTATGAAATGAGAAAAATGTTCTAATGTACAAGGTCTGGGACCTTTTATGAGACAAGAAAAGTTGGGTTTGGGGCCCTAGGAGGTAAAAAGAGATCTCCTAAAATTCTAACAAAATTTTTGGACCTTTAAAGGTACCAAGTAACTGATAAAAGTACAAAAAGCACAGCTGTAGACAAGCTTCACTGTGTGTGTAAGCTGAGTTCAGCCTGTGTGTGTGAGGCGCAGCAAGAGGCTGCTTACGGCTCTGGATTGAAAGTGCAGCACTAGGAGAGTGCAGAATGCAGAGCCGAGTTCTGGGAGCTCCGTGTGTGTGTGTACAGCGCTGGATGTGTGTGTGAAGGCCTGATGCGGTACCAGAAAATAAATAAATAAGATAAATAAGAGCTTTAAAAAGTTGCAACTCGTATATGTAAATTACACTGCAGTGCTAAAATTAATGTTTGGAGCTACGCAAAATTCAAATTCTGCAACCCTGTTCTGATCAGTCTTTGAACAGAACACCATAAGTTAATAAATAAAAGGTTTTTAAAGTAACATATGTATATGTATGTGTGTATGTATGTATATGTGTATACATATATATACATATGTAGTGTACAAGCGTGATAATCATTTGTGTGCGGGGCAGCATGTGAGTGACCCCGATCTGGGGGTTAAGTGGCCTGGAGATAAAAAGGGAAAAAGCCAATAAGAAACGCAAGTAAGGTTGTATATGACAGCTTTATTTTAGAAATATATGGATATACATATACATAAAGTCAGATAGCTGCTAAACGGTAAAATCGAAACAGATCTGCAGAAAATAAATATATAAACTATTTCTCAGAGCGCTCTCAAAAAAATTGCAATTGGATTTGCTCTAATGTTACATAAGTCCTGCTTAAAAGCATAGTAAGCATTAAATTCTGAAAATAACCAGTGCAGTGTTACTTAAATTCTGTGCTTAAAATATTATATAGAGAGAGAGAGAATAAATAAGTGACGGACTGACTTACTTTAAAAAAAAAAAAAAAAAAAAGACTGTGACAAACAAAGAATGTCGTCTGTGCCTTGTGAATGAGTGGATGTGTGTCTTCTTGCATGAGAAGTAAATGCTGCTTTCGCTGGATCTTCTCCTGAATGACGCAGTTTTTAATAGAGGGAGCAGCTGCTTGAGAAACAGGGTGCGGTCCATGTTTTTGCTAGACGGTTATTTAGTTCAAGAGACTGTGGAAACAATAGAAAAAGAATTTATCGTTAGTGTGATGACAAGAAAATCCTTTAAAATACAAAAGTTGTATGGTTGTGGTTATAAAGGAAGTATTTTGTCTGATTATGGGCCGTGAAGTCAGCTGGACTCTCTCGCTCTCTCTGTTTTTCTGTGTAACATGCAGTTTTAAGCTATTCGTGACTTTAGAAAGGATATTTTTCGGTGTTTTGGACGTACCTTAAGGCTTCTGGTTAGGGTATTCAGGAGATCCTTCCTCTCGGACAGATCTAGTGAGAATGACTGGAGTTTCAGCCTGGGGACCTGACTCCACCCACTTTTACACACAAGAATCCCGTAGTCTAAAAATAGCACAGGGTGCTGCGAAAAGCAGCTCTGAACCTCTCAGGATCATCTTTATGAAAACCATAAAATTAACAAATAATCAGTCAGGAAATAAAATATTTATTAAATCTTGCTATAAAACAAAATCCAATAATTGCCTTGCCTCAACTTTAAGAACCATTAACGTTAATGGCTGGATTTTGAGACGCTGAATAATGAAAAAACAGATAAACTAAGTATTATTTCCTGTAACCTGGCTAGAAACTGTACCAGGCTGTTTTGAGTTAAAACTGGTAGTTATTTTCCCAAAATAAAATAGATAAATAAAAAATGAAAGGAGGGATCTTGCATTTGGGATAGATTGTGCCTAATGTTTAAAACCTGTGTAGAACTGATTTGATGATTCAGAACAAATTGTGCATAGGAAGTAGTTCAGATTTACCTTTGAGTCAATAAAGTCGACTAATTATTAGAAACCATCGTTGATTTTGATTTGTAAAAGAGAAAGTTCTGTCATTTCAACCCAATCAACATATTTAAGGGAAACGTTTGCTGTGCATTGTGGCGGGCATGAACTTTACTGGGTGGGCCTGTCACAACCAGCTGCAAAGAATGTTTGGGTCTGACTTCTATACAAAGAGAACCTGGAAGCCCTCCCCAAAAGCTGTGACTTATAACATCAAGACGGGGGAGCACTACAAGATGGACAAAGAGGCAGAAACTTATTTGCCCTGCTGCTGATGAAACAAAGTACAAAAGGGGAGGAGCATGTGTGCTAACATGTGAACTTCAATCAATGACGGTGGTCATCCTGGACTTACAAAGAGAGGCTCAAAAGAGACTGTTTCCTATGGTTACACCCAGTAAAAGAGTGCTTGCTGCAGTCAGGTAATGAACAAGGCTTTTTGGCAACAACCAGTTGAATTGATGAAATGTCAGAACTGTGGAAAATTTACTAAACTACTGTAGAACATAGTTAACTGAGAAAGTTAACCTAAAAAAAAAACAAGATAATAATAATAACAATAAATAAATAAATAATAGGATTAGTAACCTGGATTTCAGCCCAACTCACCATTGGACGTCAACATAATCTTTATTGTCTTAGGATACTCAGCTGCAGCGGACATGCAGTAAAGCCTCACTTTCTTTTCAAAACGGAATACATCAGCGTTATCACTTATTTTCATTAGTTAAGGAAATGGTGTCTATTTATAAGTCTAGGAGAACGCTTTAGGCTTCAACAGTTTTCTCCTTCGAGCAAACATGCGCAAATTTTTGAACAGTTCCATCCCATTCCATTCATTGCATAAAAATAACAATTAAATGAATAATTTGGCATTCAGCTGACTAAATGATTCATGGAACATCTCATCCGAGACAATAGTATGGTAGAAAATAATGTTACAAAATATTGAATAATTGTACCTCTCATTCGATAAAAATTATGTTCACATTTTTTATCTTGTGAAATCTTTAACATAACATTTTTAATTGGTCTTTTTGACGACAATTGGCTAAAAATTCTTTAAGTTTATCATCACAGGATGGCATGATAAATAAGTAAATAACATAAATAAATAAATAAAAATAAGAGAGAAAAAGCTAAATTAATTAAACGAAACGTAATAGTAATAAAACGTTAAACTGATCTAAATCTGTCGTAGAGTCAGTGCCACTGGAAAAAGGAAGAGGGTAGGGGAGTATTTCTTAGCACAAATCACGTTATTGATTTAGCAATGCAGCTTAATTTCAGACGCTTTAAGGATGATACTAATTTGTGTTATAGATGGAGAAGTAGCACAGAAACACACTTCTAGATGAGGAGATAAGGAAAAACTGCTGATTACCAATACTGTGCACAAACAAACCTGTAACTGCAGTCTCGTTATTTATGAATTAACCTTAAGTAGTGAATTAATTCTTGGGATCTCTTGTGCGAGTAGTGTTCTTAAAGGAAAAAGAAAGAAAGAAAGAAGGTAAGAAAGACAGGTAGTTTAGGTAAGGGACATTGGAAAACCTGAAACTATTTTGTGGAATTGATAGTAAAGTGGTTGTCCTAATTTCTAATTGGAGAGATCACACCGCAACGTGAGTTTAGAACAGTAGTTATGGGAAGTGTTGTTGGATTAATTTGATCACATGCTTTAGGTCTTATTTTTTCTTTCCACTGATTTAGCGTTAGGTTAAGTGTTTTCACACTTTTGCTTCAGTCTGACATTTGCTTGGTGTGTGAGGGCACAGAGACGTGTATGGACCGTGTGTTTGACTGTGTTTGTCTTGTTTGTTTGTTTATTTATCTATATGGGCGTGGCCGAGCCTTGAGAAACATCAACAAAGCCATTGGGCTATTCTGAGTAAATTGACCAATTCAACTTCAGGATCCTGAAACAATTTGGCTATAACCTCTAATTGATGAAGGACATCTTAAGAATTCCTTGTACAAGGCATCATCTCCAGTGTTGCTGGAACTGTTATAAAACCCATGCATGGTTGGGTATTCTAGTTAAATCATTTATACCCATTGAATTATTGTCATTTACTTTATGTTTTAATTTCTTTGTAATTTTTTCTCTGTGACATAGGTGGAGATGCTGGTGGCAGAATGGACCCCACTCATTTCTTTCTCCCACACACATTCTTACTCTCTCTTTCTCTCTGTGTATGTGCATGTGTATGTGTTTGTGTGTCCGGGTGTGTCCATGTCGTGATGTCACTGTACCTTTAATTGCGCTTGCTGTTTGTAACTGTATGTGTCTGATGTTGAAGGTATCAGAGGCTAGGGTCAGTAAGAGTTAGGACATTTTTGTGCATAACCTTTAATCCCTAGGCGATCGGTTTGGGGGACGTCTGGTCCGGCCGGAGTGCGAGTCTTCCTGGTGTTGCATGGTGACCAAGGGAGAGGATGGAAAAAGATGAAGATTGGACTTTCATGAACTCACGTCGATACCTGAGACGAGGACTAAAGGACAGTGTTGCTTCTCATCTTACTGGGACTAGATTGACTAACATAAGAAGTTTGCTGAGTCTTATGACGATTCTTGTCTTGAATGCTGCTAGGAACCGTCCCTGATAAATTACAATGGGGTTTTTGCTGGAGGAGGTGAAGAGGATAACCAATGACAAAAAAGGAAAAGATATCACCGCAATGTATCATCGTTTTATAGGCCTTCTGACGACCGCAACACCAATAGAGGAATTGTTCACAATGGAAAGATGAGTAAAATGCAACTACTCTACACCCTAGACTGGTTTCCATACTGCATTCACACCATTACAGTCACACCTGCAGATGACAGGACTTTACTAGCAGAATAACCATACAATGCCTGTGTTACTTAGCTGATGTTTGTTTACTTTTGTTCCAGTTTTACAAATTTAAACTAGTTCCTGGTTAGTGCTAGTATTGTTTTAATTGTCCAAGGGAGGTTACTGCAAATGGGGTCATAGTTTTAAAATGTATGTAACACCGTTGTGTGGGCCAGAAGGGCCGGACAGATCTGAGATTATAAAAAAAATCCTAACAGAATATAGCATGTGTGTATTCCTGGTAAACTGCCAATAATGAGCCCAGAACTAACATGTTTCCGGATAGTGCTTAGAGAACGTTAATGACAAAGTTATAGATCGTAATGCTGTAGATTATTTCCTCGTATGCTGGGGATTCAGAACTACGGATGATAGGCGACTCAACGTGTGAGTTTACCATATAATCTTAGGTTTCACAACATTTTGTTCCCATTTGTGTCAAAATTATCTGACTTATCAATGTGATAACATAACCATGACTGTTACCACTCTATTTCAGGTGAGGCAGGTCTTCTGGTGGGTGCTGGATGTCATGTTTTGACTAGTGTTTTGTTACTGTTATGGGATAGCATGAGTTCATTTTGTGAGTGTGTGGATGTTGCATGAAGGGTTTTGAATGTGGTTTCGAAGGTTGAGGAACAGAATAGGTGGTTCTGGCTGAGTTTAGGTCAAATGGGCTGGATGACTTTTAATATGGTTTTAAAGACTTATTTCTGGTCGTTTTACCGAGCGGCCATTTACATTACTCCTGGTTATCAGGACAATCAGGTGAGTTTTGCTTGTACCATTAACCCATAAATGCTTGAGTAAATCATTGCGTGCCGTAATGGCGAACTAGCTCTTTAATTTAGGATAAGTAGCTTGGTTAGATAGGGGGTCTGAATGTGGGGCTGGGTGCTTTGTCTATGGGTCTAATATTTAGGAATTTTTTTGTGGTAATAGGTTTATAGGCAATTGGCGTGCTAATTCAAGTTTTTCTTGTTGACATGTTGCGTTTTGCTCGCCGTGGGGAGGATGGCGTCGGCACCACCACGCTGTGTGCAGATGAACAAAGGGAGGACTGGGCCAAGGACTTCTGCCTTTGCTTTGCTGACTAATAAAGGACACTTGCCCACATAAAGCCCTCCTCAAGCAAAAGACCCCAACGACGACGTGGATGCTGAACTTGTTTTTCCGTTTTATTCTTTTAAATGAAATCTTCAACCGGATTTATTACTGTTTCATTATGTCTTCGCTAAAGCTAATTGTTCATTATTCATCATATATGTCACCTGTTTATCTTCATGTGCTTTTGTTGTTTTTGTTGTTTTTCTTTTGACCATTGATGTGGATATTTGTCCTCAAGCTAGGCATGCCCACTCTGTGCCAAAAGGTGTTCGTCCCAAAATGGGAGGACATGGGGGAATTTTCCCTATTAACGTACGATAATTAGGGTTTTTCGCCCTCATACGGGTGTGCATGCGATATGTTCATGACGTGATATGTTCAGTTAATGCTAAAGTCATGTTTCATGTATTGTTCCACAGTTTCTCATAGTCACAGCTGTGCATTCATCTGTTTATTTTTTTTTAATTTCTAGATCATTACATGTTAGAGCTGATGTATCATTCTGGAACTTTATCCTGTGTTTTGAGATGGGTTCTTTGTAGTGGTATTTGGTGTTTTTAATTTATTTTTACCATTTATTGATCTAATCTTTGTTGAACTCTTAAAAGAGTTCAAAAGGGGGATTGAAAATATATATCTCTCATATAAGCTCTTTCATATATTATTATAAGCTCTTTTATATGAACAAATATGTATCTCTCACTTATGCTCCTTATATATTATCATAAATACATTATTATATGCCTTTTCATGGAATCTTGTTATAATATCGAAAACCTCTCTGTGCCTTTTCTGCTCAAGCTGAACAGCTGCATAAGGGAGTGAAAGTGTTCCTTCCTTCATTTCCTCAATACAAGAACAACTGTCTTTGTTAGCAAAGGATGTTGCAGGATGTGTCCTGGTCATCTCAAGGTTGCATGTCCTTGGGATGAATTGGTCTTTCATTAACAAGGCTATTAGCTGACGTGCGTCTGCAGGTGCAGATGGCAGAATTACGTGTGTGTATGGCAAACTGCGTATGTTACATTCCTGTGCTTTTCAATAAAAATCAGCCGTTTCAGCAGAACGGCGAGAGTCTGTCCGAAGCAACTGACAGGAGCAGATCGCGGGACCTGCTGTATGTTGCAAAGGCTCTCCCCCCATGAGCGGTGAAAACAGTGGCTGGACTTCTGATCATTTGACTCCACATTCTGCCAACTCAAAAGGTGTTTAACTCCATCTTCTCCGTACCTGTGCTTGGTCTAACAGAAGAAAGACCAACACAATGTTTAACTGAAATGCCAAAAAACATCGTGTGGTTTTTTACATCTTATCAACCTATGTATGATGATCTTTGTAATAAAAGTATTAGATTCATTCAAGGTCTCCCGCTTTCATTCGAGGATGATGAATTATTTCCATCGGGTCAAAACCACTTGGTGATCTTGGATGACATGATGTCTCAAACGTTCAGCCATCCTGGGGTGCTAAAATTATTTACCCAGCTGAGACATCACAGAAATATGAGCGTCATTTTAATCACTCAAAATGTTTTTCATCAAGGAAAACATAGTCGTTCCATCAGCTTAAACACCAATTATTTGATTTTGTTTAAAAACCCTCGAGATAAATTGCAAATCAATGTTTTAGCAAATCAAATATATCCTACCCAAAAAAGATATTTTGTGGAGAGTTTTCAAGACGCTACGTCAGAACCGTACGGTTATTTAATTGTGGATTTAAAAGCGGAAACGCCAGAATCTTTCCGTCTTCGTACGGGTTTACTTCCGGATCAGCTCACTGCGGTGTATTTGTCTAAAACAGAGCCATGTCAGCCCAGATAAAACGCAACGCCAAGATTCTACGTGCTTTGTCACGTATGAAGCCTCGCCAACGTCAGGAGTTTTTAAAAGGGTGCTCCGAGGACGTTCTCAAGGCTTTGTGCGAGATAGCTTTAAACGTGATCAAAGGAAATATACGTCTGTCGCCGCATCAATTTCAAAAGTTGTCTAGAAGCAAAGAATTGCTCAGACAGTTGACTCATAACAAAACTAGCCTTTTAAAAAAAAAGAAGCTTTTAGTCGGCCAGAAAGGCGGATTTCTACCCATACTACTAGCTGCCACAGCGCCTCTGATCGGGGAACTGATAGGTGGGTTAATAAGGAAATAAACGATGGCTTCTCAAAAAATGTTTATGGTGACCCCCCAACAATTACGTCAGCTTGTTAAACCTACGATACGGGACGTGGCTGAAGAGAATCTTGACTCTGAAATGAAATTAATTATGCAGGAGACGGGTTTAACGCCGTATGAGAAAATTAAAAAATACAATGCGCTGCTACAGCGTTATTTAAAGTTGTTGAGAGGTGGTTTACACGAAAGTGCACCTCCCACTGAACCGCCCACTGTGACGGCTGAGCCTACGTCAGCTGTAGAAACAGCAGCTGACACACTCATTAATGAAACGCTACAGAATCTTCCTGTACGCGGAAGAAAAAACGCCGAGTACTTGCTGAAAATGACACGATTAAACTGGACTCCGACGGGGGAATTTAAATATAAAGGCGATGTGCAGAAAGGATCACACATCCTTGACTTGATTAAAAGCATCAGCAACCCGTTAAAAAAACATCCACAATCAGAACCGACGGGTTGGACTCCTTTCCTAAAAACTCTAGTAGAAAAAAATGTACCCTTATCTATCGTGTCCAATCCGCTAGCGAAACGTCAGATTACGCAACTCAGGAACGGAGGGGTTGTGCTTCCGGATTCTGAAGACGGTGTTTTGAAGAAAAAAAAGAAAAAACCGAGGAGAAATATCATTTTATCACCAAGCTGGAGCGATGTCCCCACTTTGAAGAAATGGATCAGCTTTACACCTTAACTCTCTTGTTTGTTCAATAAAACTTTATTCAAAACAAATTTCACAGTCCGTGACATTCTTTAAACATTTCAAGAGTACAATTCACCTGTGTGAAAGTATACATCATGACGTTTGATGCAATTTGAAAATTTTTTAACAAAATGATAAACCATAGCATCATTTTTATCTACATTTTTATGATATTTAGACAGAATTTGTTTCAGAGAAAGTCCACAAGCCTTATGACACAGGAAAAAAACACAATGCTGGCCACAACGGTCGGATGCAAAACTCTGTAGCTGACGATCCTAATATTGTATTCTTGAACAACGTTCTGTTAGAAAATTCAGGATGTTTTCAGGGTAATATTTAAATTCAGGCGATAGACCGTAAGAGTCAAAAAATGTCCCGAGGCCATTTTGTTCCACAGCTAGCGCCAACCAGTGTTCACCGGGTAAATGGACAGGATGAGTGTTTACCACAAAGTAGGCCGGTAGTCGAATGTTTTTTGGGACGGTAGACAGCTGATCAGACGCGTACACGCCACCAAAATAATCTCCCAGCAGGTTCGATAATATGCCGTCCAATTCGTGATTATCCATTAATAATAATCCACCAATACCTCTCTCTTTGAGTTTATCTCCAGAATGGAGTCGTAACACGCATACACAATGAGTGTAGCCGTGGCTCTCAGAGGTTCCCCAAAGCGCATCTCCATCCTCAGGTTGCCGGTGGAAACGGTTGAAAGCGCCTCCGAGTCATCCGCTGTGTTCAGATTAAAGGCAAAGAGTGTATACCCCTGTTGATATTCCAACCTATTAATCGATAGAGGCAAATCTTTCAATTGTCTTGAAGTGGCTGTAAAGAGATTATAAAATTCTCTGACCGATGTTCCCTGGTAAAAAGTAGGTTGAAAGGCTTTCGAAGGAATCTGTTTTCCGTCTCTGGACAACGCCAGATATTCCACATTCATGTGGCGAAAATTAAACGGCGAAAGGTCTCTACGTCCTGTGTAAGCTTCGTGATCCACCAATCCCAAGACGATATATTTAGGAATGGCGCCGAGAAAGAGGTTCTCCAGATTACATATCCTCGAATTTTGTGGAATGGAATAAGTTTTGACGGTCACGCGTGAGAGCGGATACATGGCGTTTGCTTTTAGTAAAGCAGACTCGTGACCCAAACGTACGGCGGGTGAAATATTAACTTTCTTCACAAAAAGCGATGCACCCAGCAGTTTCAGCTTGTAGGTGGAATCACGCGCCCCCATCAGGCAAAAAGTATCACACGCGCGTGTCAGTTTAATTCTGAGATCGACAGAATTTAAAAGAAGTCTTTCACAGAAAAATATATCAGAATGCAGGGGTCCTATCAGATCCACTTCTCTGGAGTTTTCTGTAAAAGTCGCTCGTTGATTAAGGCCTGAATTGGGACCGTTAATCACAACAGTGGAATCGTGCGCACCTGCGGTGTCTTTGAAGAACAATCCCGCGCTGAATTGAGATTTCAAACACGCTTCAGAAAAGTTCAGCAGGGTTTCGATGATCGCTCTGTAAGGGCTGCTCCTCCTTGAACCGTCACCTTATCGTGGTGGAGGAGTTTGAGTGCCCTAATGATCCTAGGAGCTATGTTGTCTGGGGCACTTAGTGCCCCTGGTAGGGTCTCCCATGACAAATTGGTCTTAGGTGAAGGGTGAGACAAAGAACGGTTCGAAGGATCTTTCATGGCGGTTAAAACGAAGAGTCGGAGTACCCGGCCCGGAGGGTTACTGGGGTCCCACCCTGGAGCCAGGCCTGGGGTTGGGGCCCGTGAGCGAGCGCCTGGTGGCCGGGCTTTCGCCCATGGGGCCCGGCCGGGCCCAGCCCGAACCGGATACATGGGCTCGTCCAACTGTGGACCCACCACCCGCAGGAGGAACATGAAGGGTCCGGTGCAATGCGAATCGGGTGGCAGACCAAGGCGGGAGCCTTGGCGGTCCAATCCCCGGACAAGAAAACTAGTTTTTGGGACATGGAACGTCACCTCGCTGGCGGGGAAGGAGCCGGAGCTTGTGGCAGAGGTTGAGCGGTACCGGCTAGATATAGTCGGACTCACCTCGACACATTGCATTGGTTCTGGAACCCGAGACCTGGAGAGGGGTTGGACACTCTACTTTGCTGGAGTTGCTCCGGGTGAGAGGCGGAGGGCTGGGGTTGGCTTTTTGTCAGCCCCGAGACTCTCTGCCTGTGTGTTGGGGTTTACCCCGGGGGACAAGAGGGTAGCTTCCTTGCGCCTTCGGGTCGGGGAACGGGTCCTGACTGTTGTTTGTGCTTATGGGCCAAATATCAGTTCAGAGTACCCACCCTTTTTGGAGTCCCTGGGACGAGTGCTAGATAGTGCTCCATCAGGGGACTCCATTGTCCTGCTGGGGGACTTCAATGCTCACGTGGGCAATGACAGCTTGACCTGGAGGGGTGTGATTGGGAGGAACGGCCCACCTAATCTGAACTCGAGCGGTGTTTTGTTATTGGACTTCTGTGCAAGCCGCAGTTTGGCCATAACGAACACCATGTTCGAACATAAGGATGCCCACCGGTACACCTGGTACCAGGGCAGCCTAGGTCACAGGTCGATGATAGATTTTGTAGTCGTATCATCTGACCTGCGGCCGTATGTTTTGGACACCCGAGTGAAGAGAGGGGCGGAGCTGTCAACTGATCACCACCTGGTGGTGAGTTGGATCAGATGGCAAGGGAACATGCCGCGTAGACCTGGCAGACCCAAACGCATAGTGAGGGTCTGCTGGGAACGCCTGGCAGAAGAACCTGTCAAGACGGTCTTCAACTCCCACCTCCGGCAGAGCTTTGACCACGTCCCGAGAGCAGTGGGGGACATTGAGTCCGAGTGGACCTTGTTCCACTCTGCGATTGTCGAGGCGGCTGTTGCTAGCTGTGGTCGTAAGGTGGCCGGTGCCAGTCGTGGTGGCAACCCCCGTACCCGCTGGTGGACACCAGAGGTTCGGGGAGCCGTCAGGCTGAAGAAGGAGGCCTACAGGGCGTGGCTGGTCTGTGGGTCTCCGGAGGCAGCAGACAGGTACCGGATAGCCAAGCGGGGTGCAGCAGTGGCAGTTGCCGAGGCAAAATCTCGGGCGTGGGAGGAGTTTGGTGAGGCCATGGAGAAAGACTATCGATCGGCTCCAAAGAGGTTCTGGCAAACTGTCCGGCGCCTCAGGAGAGGAAGGCAGCAACTCGCTCACACTGTCTACAGTGGGGATGGGGAGCTGCTGACGTCAACTGAGGCTATAGTCGGACGGTGGAAGGAATACTTTGAGGAGCTCCTCAATCCCACCAATGCGCATTCCGAGGAGGAACCAGAGCTGGGAGGCCTGGGGATGGACTGTCCGATCTCGGGGGCAGAAGTTGCTGAGGTAGTCAAACAACTACACAGCG
Source organism: Nothobranchius furzeri (assembly GCF_043380555.1). NCBI lineage: Eukaryota > Metazoa > Chordata > Actinopteri > Cyprinodontiformes > Nothobranchiidae > Nothobranchius > Nothobranchius furzeri. The sequence goes on from NC_091757.1 coordinate 38,643,617, forward strand.
GCGGAGCCCCGGGGGCGGATGAGGTTCGTCCTGGGTATCTCAAGGCTATGGATGTTGTAGGGCTGTCATGGTTGACACGTCTCTACAACATTGCGTGGTCATCGGGGGCAGTTCCTAGGGAGTGGCAGACCGGGGTGGTGGTCCCCATCTTTAAGAAGGGTGACCTGAGGGTGTGTTCCAACTATAGGGGGATCACACTCCTCAGCCTCCCTGGAAAGGTCTACTCCAAGGTACTGGAGAGGAGGGTCCGATCGATAGTTGAATCTCAGATAGAGGAGGAGCAATGTGGTTTTCGTCCTGGCCGTGGAACTGTGGACCAGCTCTATACCCTTGCAAGGGTGATGGAGGGGGCATGGGAGTTTGCCCAACCAATCCACATGTGCTTTGTGGATTTGGAGAAGGCTTATGACCGTGTCCCCAGGGGCACCCTGTGGGGGACGCTCCAGGAGTATGGGGTGGGTGGCTTTCTGTTAAGGGCCATTCAGTCCCTTTACCAGAGGAGCGTGAGTTTGGTCCGCATAGCCGGTAGTAAGTTGGACCTGTTCCCAGTGAGGGTTGGACTCCGCCAGGGCTGCCCTTTGTCACCGGTTCTGTTCATCACTTTTATGGACAGAATTTCTAGACGCAGCCGTGGTGTGGAGTGTGTCGAGTTTGGTGGCAGGAGAATCTCGTCTCTGCTTTTTGCGGATGATGTGGTCCTCCTAGCTTTATCCAGCTCTGACCTTCAGCTCTTGCTGGGTAGGTTCGCGGCCGAATGTGAAGCGGCTGGGATGAGGATCAGCACCTCCAAATCTGAGACCATGGTTCTCGACCGGAAAAGGGTGGCTTGCCACCTCCGGGTCGGGGGAGAGGTCCTACCTCAAGTGGAGGAGTTTAAGTATCTCGGGGTCTTGTTCACGAGTGAGGGTAGGAGGGATCGGGAGATCAACAGGCGGATTGGTTCGGCGTCTGCAGTGATGCGGACGCTGAGCCGATCTGTCGTGGGGAAGAGGGAGCTGAGCCAGAAAGCCAGGCTCTCGATTTACCGGTCGATCTACGTCCCAATCCTCACCTATGGTCATGAGCTTTGGGTAATGACCGAAAGAACGAGATCGCGGATACAAGCGGCCGAAATGAGTTTCCTTCGTAGGGTGGCCGGGCTCAGCCTTAGAGATAGGGTGAGGAGCTCGGACATTCGGGAGGGACTCGGAGTAGAACCGCTGCTCCTCCGGATCGAAAGGAGCCAGTTGAGGTGGTTTGGGCATCTGGTCAGGATGCCTCCTGGACGCCTCCCCGGGGAGGTGTTTCGGGCATGTCCTGCCGGCAGAAGGCCCCCGGGTCGACCCAGGACACGTTGGAGAGGTTACATCTCCAATCTGGTCCGGGAACGCCTTGGGGTCCTGCCGGAGGAGCTGGTGGACAAGGCCGGGGAGAGGACGGCCTGGAGCTCCCTAGTTGGGATGCTGCCCCCGCGACCCGGACCCGGATAAGCGGAGGAAGACGACGACGAGACGACGGCTCTGTAAGGGTGCGTGGCGCTGGACTGTGAAATCAGACGGTCGCCGAGAACCACGTCACATTGTGAGAAAATCGTGTTTATCGGGTAATTAATCAGACCGGTGGCAGCACCATCAGGCAGGGGGCTGCCGTCATCGTTTGTAATTTTCACCCGCAAAAGTAGAAGAGTATCGTTTAAATCCAAATATTTCTCTCCATCTCCGGGGACATAAAATTCTACAGGCCCGCCATCCGTCAGAGCCGCTATGGGTAAAATTTCGCCGTAGATCTTATCTTCGATAGACAACTGAGTCATGGGTACGGTGAAGAGATCCAGTTCACTCAGCGTACATTCTGACGATTTGCTGTGGAGCAGTGACATGATTAAAAAATATCAGAGCCCGTCTGACGAGACTTCTTCCTCTTTTGCTTGCGTTTTGTAACTGGAGCTTTGATGCGCCGGTCGCTTCGTGATGTAGATGTCTTTAAACGCCTGCCGGGGGGTCTTTTGCGAACACGCCTCGACAGAACCATGAGGCCTGACCCCTCTTGGGCATTAGGGTCAGTGATTTTACCGACGGCTCTCGTCAACACATCTGACACGATTCCTGTAGCGGCCTTTTTGAGATGCGGTTTAGCCAGAGCAAATCCTTTTTTAACAAAAGGTGATATGAATCGAAACAGTCTTGAAAATATCGATCCAAAGCCACGTCCGTACATATAAGGAACACCGCTAAAACCTGGTAAACCATGACCGGCCTGAGTGACGTAATAATTGATAAAACGGTTGGGATCGTTTCTCTGCAGGTGATAAATCATGTTTGCAAGACGTACGAGCGTAACTGACTCTCTCACCCTGTTTCACGAGCGTTATATTATTGTATTTCTCTGATGTGCGGGCCTGAAATGAAGCCTCACCGTTGTTTTTCCGTATAAGAAGTGAATCGGCTCATTCTGATCAGATTTTATTTCGATATGAATGCTTTCTATATGATTCGTAGAAACGCTGATGTAATCCACAGGATTAAACACATGAGTGACCGTGTGACCGAAGGTCCCTTCAACTTTCACCGTACGTAATAAAGGCGCAAAGACGTCGCCGACCAACTGCTCGGTCACGACATCCGTGTAGCAGTAAAATTGATATAGACCGCCTGTTAAATCGGGTGGGTGAGGCGCCGATTTGATCGGTTCATCGAGGCCTGAAGTACCTTCAGGCGTCAACCACTCACCCGCGTTGAAACCTAACAGATAGGCCAGAGGCGCTAAAAATCTAAATTATATTTCATCGCCGATCTGATATTTGAGAATGGGGTCGGGAAATCTGTGAATGAGATAGAAATCAGTGTCAATCTTTCTCATAGCAGTCTCACATTCCATTCTAAGTGTTTGGATAGCTTTATAATATCCGGGGGTAATCGGAGCTCTGTTGATTTTCTAAGGTTCTTTCACTCGTCGCCATTCAAGAAACGCACGATCGTTCGGTAAATTAAACCACGAGTGCACGTAAGTGATTTCAGACAGTCCCACTTGCCACCTGCCATTGAGATTGATGTGACGGGCTAGATCGGTTCTGTAACTGGCAATCGTGTTATTTTTAAACACTTCGTCACTGGCATTAGAGGGTAAAGTGATATAAAAACCCTCCTCTTGTCTCAGATCCATTTTTTTTATTGTATCTGTTTTTAAACGTCGTGCATGTCTGAGGCTTTAATCCAACTGGAAAATTTTTGAGGCCAGCCAAGCCATTTAACAAAAACTTGCTTCTGGCCTCTGAAAGTTCTGCGCTTTAAAATTTTTTCAACGTGGAAGGATCGTTCGGTCGATAAGTTTACTTTCTGCAATTCGGGTTCGTAAAATGACCCTTCCATTTTTTCCCCATCAAAATCTTTGAGTTTATAAACCGGCGGTGCTCGATGAAGACACTCGTCCACTGTGAACAGCTCGTGCGTGAAACTCTGCTCATATTTTTTATCAAAAACACCTCTGAGTTTGGAAATTCTCACAACGTCACCCCTGTTAAACTTCATTTTCTTTGCAGGCTTCGGTGCGGTGGTCCCGTAAAGGTTGCGAAACACTTGCCATTGATTTTCTGTGTTAACTTCAAAGGGGGCCATTTTGATAGAAGTGTGGTAGCTATGATTATAACCTTTCACCAAATCTTGAATCACATCTATGTAGCGATGGGTGTTTTTGGCTGTGAAATATCTCTACATTCTACCTTTTAGAGTCCTGTTAAATCTCTCCACAACGCTGCTGGCTGTGGCAAAATGCACAATTTTGTGCTTCTTCATGAGGGCTTCAAATTTCTTATTAAAAAATTCTTTACCGGAATCCGTTTGCAATTTTTTAGGGACACCGCTGTCTTTCAAGACTGAAGCAAAAGCTTCTGTAACATCTTTCCCCGATTTGTTTTTCAGGGCTCGTACATAGGCTTTCTTTGAAAATACATCTATGACGGTTAATAGGTAATTAAAGCCGTCGTTTGATTTTGACAAGGCCTGCATGTCGCATAAGTCAGCTTGAAACTGTTATAGCGGCCCTGAGACAAAAACCTTATTTCTCGGAAAATGAACTCTTGCAGGTTTGTGAAGTGTATAGGCGTCTTGTTCTGAGAGAAAATCGCGAGCCTTATCCGATGAAACTTTCTCCCCAATATCTTGTTGTAAACCGGTTCTAAACCTTTCCACACCACCGTAACTACCCTGATGTTCTGGTGTAAAATAAACCTTTTTCATTACCTCCTCCATCTCTGATGAATGGTTGGCAAAAATGATGCATATTTGTTTTCATTAGTTCTTTTTATTTCATAAATTGTACACACAGCTGAATAAAATCACACAATCTAATCAGAACTAAAATCTAATGACGCTACCGTCAGAAATAAAATCTAATCATACTGTAAAAAACAGCAGTCATCAAATATAATGAATATAATCACAGTCTAATCATACTGTAAAAAACAGCAGTCGTCAAATATAATGAATAAAATCACACAGTCTAATCATACTGTAAAAAACAGCCGTCAAATATAATCTAAACACTAGTCAGAACTAAAAACAGTCGTCAAATATAATGAATAAAATCACACAGTCTAATCATACTGTAAAAAACAACCGTCAAATATAATCTAAACACTAGTCAGAACTAAAAACAGTCGTCAAATATAATGAATAAAATCACACAGTCTAATCATACTGTCGTCAAATATAATCTAAACACTAGTCAGAACTAAAAACTAATCATACTGTCGTCAAATATAATAATAAAGTTGTAGAAGAGACCCTCCGCAGCTCGCTCACTCCATCACCACCCCGGACAGCGCGTCCAGGTCAGCTTTGGACAGGCGATCGTACACCGGAAAAATGTCTTTGTGAATGGGCATCACAGCCCTGAATCCGTGCAGCTGCGTCACAGCCATGGTGAACAGAATCTCAGTGTCCAGAGGCTGGAAGCCGTGCAGACTGAGAAAACTTTGAAGAGCCGGAATCAGTTTAGGTGTTAAAACCCTGCGAATAATGTCCGTAAAGTGAAAATTGTAAAATAATTCATTTTCAGCTACGTAAAGACATTCGTGTTGCCGTTGACTGGGGTGATCGATCTTGCATCCGTGGCAGATGGTTGGTAAGTGAGCTTTGATCGCCATGTTGACCAAGTGAAGAAGACCCATTTTCACACGGTCTACTTTGTCTTCTGAAAACACCCAGTCAGGCAGACGGTGAGGCTCCTCATCGGTGCTCTGGATGTCGAGGGGTTGCACATCCTCCTCCTCCTCATGACCTGGCGGCGGCTCAGGGTTTGATGTCACCAAAGGTGGATCAGCCCCGTCGACCCAGGGCCTGAATGGTACGTTCTCCGGAACCTCCATGATGGTGGGGAGTCGTGGTAGGTTATCCTCTGGAAAACACGGTGGTGCCGATGCGGGCCTTGGACTGCCGTTGTATCTCGGCGGTGGTGGTGATGGTAGCGATCTGGACCTCGGACTGGTGTTGTATCTCGGTGGTGATGAATCCGTTAGTACCCAGCTCGGTGGTGGGCTCCAAAGGTCTTTAAGGGTCGTCTGATTGTAGAACCCCGTCATGCTGATGCCTTAGATCGTCTGGATGAAATGGTTTCTAACTGTAAGCTCTTTATAACTAGTGCTGGGTGGGGGGCGTGGTATGATGCGACCTCCTCCTCCTCCTAAGGCAGGTCTTAGAACTCCAGCTTTTTTCGCACTGTCAGAATGTCGTTCCAACAGCGGCTGGTACGAAAAAGTGAAGTAATACGATCCTCCACTTCATTTATTTTTTCACACCAGGCTTCGAAAGGTACAACCTGTAGAAGGCGGTAAATTCCGCATACAGAATGCACATTTTCCAGCACAAAAAAGAGCTCAAATCCTCTCACACGGACCGAGGCCTTGAACATCCACTCTCCATCCGCATCCTCTTCCCCCTCCCATGAAGCGCTGAATGCTGTCACAGCGTTCTGGATTTCATCCAACGTTGGAAGAGCTTGCGGCCCGCTGCGATTGACAGGCGGACAAGGTCTCTCATCATCATCTCTGTGCACCTTGCGTGGAACAGCCAGCCTGAGCACAGCCCAGTCGTTGTAGGAGAGAACCGTGGGTGAGTTTGATAAATACGATTTAAGAGGTTCGCCCTCAGCCACATCTTGGATTAAACACAGTTCCTTAGTGTCGTAGCTGAACCGGTACCCAAAACTACCGGAATAGCCGTAAGGTTCCAACTGCCATATTTGCTCCAAGATCTCTTTACCGCCGAAAGGAGGAACCTGCACTCTGCAGATGTAAAATGTAGATTTGCGGGGAGCACCAATCCCAGCTGGCATCTGATGGATCGTGATGGATTTTTCACAAAGCATGGTTTTTGACAGCGGCGTATCCACGCTCTCTTCTTTCACTTTTTGAGTTGAAGTTGAAGCATCGGATGTAGACACCTCTTCCTCGTGGCTTGGTGCTTCATGCATCTCCTCGTGGTTCATCATTTTTTCTTAGAGTTCGGCTTTTCAGCATTCGGACACGATCTGAGCTTTTAAAGAGTTATCCACTATAGGATTACACTCAGAAGGGAGGGGGCTGTGAGAACCACTGGGGTAACACAATAAGAAACTTCACGCGCCATTACACACATTAGCCTATGACGTGGGGGATCATGGACATCTGGACGCTCAACAATACGCCATTGATGATGCGGCGTGGGGGGTCTAGGCCATCTGGACGATCAACAATACACATGTCCATTTGATTAATGATAGGGAAGGGGGGGCAAGGATTGAACAATACACCTGTCCATTTGATTAATGATAGGAAAGGGGGGCAAGGTCAAGGGTCAAAATGAACAATAGGACTGAAAGGTCAAAAAGGTCAAAGAACAATAGACCTGTCAAAATGTTTGACGAAAGGTATCTTATTATGTCTCTCTCTCCACCTCTGCCTCATTCATCTGGTATCTGCATCTTGGGTCCTAAAACATCCTCCTACACCAACTCATGACATATGCATGCAAAGCCCCATTTTTAGTCTTTTCAGCACTTTTGGAATTTTAATGATATCTTGAACGGTTCAGGAATTATGGTAATGAGAAGTGCGCATGTCCAATCCCGTCTGCGGCCACTGGTTGGTAATAAGAATATTGTGGCATTAACAGAGGGGTGTCGGCGGTCAGGGCTAGGGGGCCCCCCAACACAAGGGGGCCCCAGGCGGCCGCCTACCTATGCCTAATGGCAAGGCCGGATTAACCATACGGGCAACTGGGCAATTGCCCAGGGCCCACGATCTCTAAAGGGCCCAGGGCAGCAAGGGCACGAGCAAAATACTGTAGGCCTATCTGTAATCTCCCGCTTTATATTAAACTAGGGTGACCGTACGTCCGGTTTTCCCCGGACATGTCCACTTTTCACTCTCTGTCCGGGCGTCCGGACTGGGGGTTCTTGTATTGATGAAAATGTCCGGCTTTTCATCCAGGAGCAGGGATCGAATTATGGGGGAGTTAGATATCCTACGCATCCAGGGGAGCCGGAAAAAAGTTTTCTACTGATATTACATCATTTATGGACTCTTCTGAGCAGAGAGCGGCACAGCGCGTTTGTCTCCAGACAAACCTGGTCCTCAGTGAAAGATTAATCAACCTTCCATGGTAAAACAAAAATTTGAGTGTGTGTGTGTGTGTTCCGCCACATCTGGTGCATTTAATAAAAAGTATCCTCCAAAGATTCAAGGACGGTGGTGGTAGTGCGATGGTTTGAGGCTACCAAGGAGAATTGAAAATAGGAAGCCATTAGAATAAAAAGCAAAACATTACTACTTGGGCAGTCAATTGACATTTTTTTCTCACAATTAATCGCATGAATTTGATTGTGAATTGGTGATTAATCACAATTAAATTATAAATGCACAATAGCATGGTATTTTTCATGTTTTATTGCTTTTTTTAATGCAACGCTAAATAAAGGTTTTAACATTATAGGCTATTGCTTTCAAAGTGGGTTTCAGTGATTCTTGAGGTAGAAACTTTACCAACTTCACATTTGACACCACTCTGTAGCCCTCTGCTGACCAGAAACCAGTTTTGTGGTTTGGGTAGGCACTAGTTAATGTCATAATCTGCTCCTGCCTCCCTCCGTCTGTGACTCTCCCCTGCCTCCTGATTAGTTTTTATTTGTCTCACCTGCCCCTTGTTAACCTGCCCATGTGTTCCTGATTTTCCCCTGTGAATTTATACCTCCCTTCTTGTATCAGTCATTGTCGGATCATTGTTGTTTGTCGTGTTGTTCCTGCCGTATCCTGTCATTAAACCCATTTTTACTTAGCTTTCCTGCCTCCTGGTCAGCTCCACCACACATGGTCCACCAACTCCTACAGCTCAACGTGCTCAGGAGTTAAAGGTTAAAGGTTTCTACTTGGTTTACATCTGTTAGCTGTTTATTGTACCGATATATATAAAGGCTAGTAGTTTATGGAGCTAGGATTGGGACAATATTCAGCGTAACTTGTACCAAGTTTTGAAACTTCTAACATGTTTCATCACACATAACTTTGGATTTGTAACTTGTAACTTTAGTTTTCTAACTTGTAATTCTCAATTTGTACTTGTATTTCTTTTGTATCAGGAAATTTTCATTTTGTGCATGTATTTATTTTGTAAAATCAAACTATTATTTTGTACATTTACTACTCATTTTGTAACATCAAACATTCATTCAGAAACATGAAACTTTCGTTTTGTAACTAGCAGACTTTCAAATTGAAAAAAATCAAGGTACAAGTTTGAAATCAAAACTCTCAAAACACACATTTCATTCTACAGGTACAAACCTCAAATCCACAGTGTTACAAATCATTTTGTCTCAATTCTAGCTTCGGTGGGAGGAATTTGGGCGGAGCCAATGAGAGCATGAGTCTTAGCTACCAATCACGTTTCTCTTTAGTGTTGTTTTAATCTATAAGAATAAAAAGTATCAATAAAATAAATACACCTCATTTATACAACTGTATGACAATCCAGAACAATGATAACTAATGTCCAGAACGTTCTACAGAAAATCTTCCACTGTAGTTTGTCTTCTCTCTCCACCTTCCCAAAGTGCCCTGCTGTGGTAACTTGGATCAAAGATGTGAGCGAAAACTGAGGCATAAATTGATAGGCTATTTTTTTATCCCCATTTTAGCTTCACATTTTAGTATAATCAGATTATTACTTTAAACCAGGACCAAAACAAGAGCCAAAATCTTCGAGTTAATGGTCTTTCCAACTCGCAAACATTAAACATGAAAAACTATTTAGTTAATTTTAAACTAATACTTACTAAATATGCTAATTGGTAAAATTCTGAATATAAAAAAGTCAATAATCAATAGTCAACAGGAGAGAAAAATTCATCATTCTAGAAATGAAAGTGAGGTCTCAAAAATTCCTTCGAGGACCATAAATGGCCCCAGGGCCGCACTTTGGATATTCCTGCCTTAAACCTTTATAGGACTGGAGGCCATATTTGACCATTTCTGAACAAGATTTAACAAAAACAGATTTAAAAATAAGAACAAAAATGGAATTATAAGAAAAGTATGTAAAACCTGCTTAATTTAACAAAGGTTTCACTTATGTTTGACTTCAGTGATTTTAAAAGGGTATAAATAAACGCATTACTATTTTTAAATGATTTTATATTAAATGTTTGCTCTTATTGCCCCAAATGAACAATGTATAAAAAGATCACTACTTTTTCCTTTATGTGGAAATGAAAGGGTGAAACTCAGACCCACTTGGATGATGCACCAGGACTCCAGCTCATAAGAAGTGTGGCTAGTCTGTACTGAAATCTGACTAGGGTGCTGTGGTCCGACCTTAAAACAGGCTGTTCATACTGGAAAACCCTCCATCTTAGTGAAAATGTGTCCATGAATTGGTGAAATGACACACCTTGGGCTCATTAGTGCGAGTTGCTGCCACACTTTCCCCTGCTTGGCTGAGATGTGCTGCTCTACTCGGCTGAGCTCCTCGAAGGGTCACTGTAATAGAAGCCGGTGCTTTCTGCCCTCCTAACAACACAGAAACAGAAACGCTCAACAAGCTAAAACAAGCTGGTCCTCAAAATGCAAGGAAGCAAGTGGGATAATCCCACCTCAGGTATGCTGGGATGGATGTGATGGGGTCTCTTCATGGACTGTTATTGTGGCAGATGGAGATAAAAGCAGCATGTGAACATGAATGCTCAGTGGTCAAGGAAAGGCAAAGCAAAAGGAAAACAAAGGGCTCTCTCTCTCTCTCTCTCACACACACACACACACACACAGATGGAAAGAAAAAACAGTAACACAAAGAAACAGCAAAAATGAGTTTGACTTCAGTCTTTATTGTAACAGCAGGACCAAGTTTGGAAATGTGTCACTGGTGATATTCTTCCTACACAACATTTATGTTTAGGGAGATTTTCACCACACGATTCAAATATTTACAACAGGTTACAGGATGAAGAGGCTAAACAAAATTTAAAAAGCAACTCGGACAATGAAAGCAGGTTTATAAAATCGTCACATTCGCTCATTTTGACACCAGACTGAAGCTGAAATTTTTCCTGAATTCAAAGATTTCAAACCGATAGATTAACTTGGGAAATGTGTCAAACTAAGATGAGATTTTAAAACTGAGGTTTTCAGTCTTTGTTTACGTTCTGATCTGCCTTCAGATGACAAACAGGTGCACATTCCACATCAGTTTCTCCCTAATCCTCTCTGACCTACAGGAGTCCTCAACTATTGATTCCAAAACAAAAGTAGGAATGGGGAGTCAACGTGGCCATCGTGATTTGGCAGTTCGACACATCATCAAATCAAATCAACTTTATTTATATAGCACTTTTCATACAAAAAAAATGCAACTCAAAGTGCTTTACAGATTAAAATGGCCCCATAGATCCCACATTCCCATCCCAGGCCCCCTCCCCAAGTATAAAACAATTAAAAATTACAGTTCCCCTCCCGCACCCAACTTCCAAAAGTGGACATACAATCACCCGCACACTCGTCCATGCACACACACACACGCACACACACACACTCGTGAACACCAGAGTAAACAATAGGCTGAGTTCAGATGGGTCAGGTAATGAACGACACATCATCAGCGGAGCCATCTGCCCTGGCAGCAACAGTTCCACGGCAGCAGCCAAGACACCGGCCCATGACGCCCAGTGGCGTAGGGCAGAAACCCCCACCAGTGCCCGGGCACTACCCGGGGAGCGCCCCGGCCGCCGCCGCCCCTGACCACCGGCCCCAAGGCAGAGGGCTCCGCAGAGGAAACACTGGAGGATTTAAGATATATAACATATTAAATAATAAAAGCTAATAATGATAAAAAGTAACTGATAAAAAGTGATTATAAAGATAGTAAAAGAAAACATAATCATGTAAAAACACTAAGATGTAGATAAAATGATAAAAATAATAAAAGAGATAAATATGTATTTGTAGATAAATAGTGATCAGTTAAAAGCTAAGCTAAAAAGGTGGGTCTTGAGCCTATTCTTAAAAGCCTGGATGTTCCCTTCGGACCTGAGGTCCTCCGGCAGCCCGTTCCAAAGGCGAGGGCCGTAATACTTGAAGGACGCCTCGCCGTGGGTGTGAGTCTTAACTTTAGGGATAACTAGGAGACGGCTGCCAGAGGAGTGCAGAGACCGCGAGGGTTTATATAGTAAAAGCAGTTCTGAAAGATAAGAAGGCCCAAGACCATTAAGACACTTAAAAACCATTAAAAGAACCTTAAAATCGATCCTGAAACATACGGGGAGCCAGTGCAGTGATTTTAAAACCGGAGTGATGTGCTCCCGCTTCCTGGTCTTCATCAGGACACGTGCTGCTGAGTTTTGTAAGAGTTGTAAACCTGAGATGCTCTTTTTGGGAAGACCAGAAAGCAGGGCATTGCAGTAATCAATTATACTGGTTATAAAAGCATGCACTAGCGTCTCCGCATTGGCCCGAGAGAGAATGGGTCGGACTCTGGCGATATTCTTAAGATGGTAAAAACCTATTTTTGTGATGTTTTTAATGTGGGGGATAAAAGTCAGCTCAGAGTCGAAAATAACGCCCAGATTCTTCACTTGTAGAGATGGATAAAAAGACATTGACTGTAGTTTAGGTAAAAGTTTCTCTCTCTGGGCCTCAGGACCGATGACTAAAACTTCAGTTTGGCTCACATCACTAATCATACCAGCGTTGGGACGCTTGCTACTTATAGTAGCAGGGGGACGCGTACGTCACCGTCACTGGCCAATCAGGATTGGCGTATTGAGATAAGTGCTTCTGAGGAATCCGCGGAGGGGCGTATCCCATAGTGAGACATCGAAACGAATGTTAAGAAAGAGAACTCAAATTAGTAGTCCTCACCAGCAGCAAAACTATGATTTTTTTTAAATAAAACTATTTTATGGTAATTTTTTTCATTTGTATTTCTCAAAATAGGTCAAGAATGGCAAGTTGGTACATATCTGAACATAAAAATGAGGAGCAGGAGAGCTGGAGCCCTGAAATAAGTATAAATATTTTAATGGTGCAAATAACAAAAACTACCATTTCAACTCATTATGTGTCTTCATCAGAGTTTCTCTGAGAGCTTTGAAACTCCAAGGAGCTGAAACATTTTTTTTTTGTTATTTGCACCATTAATACAGGTCCTTCTCAAAAAATTTGCATGTTGTGATAAAGTTCATTACTGTCTGTGATGTACTGATAAACATTAGACTTTCATATATATTAGATTCATTACACACAACTGAAGTAGTTCAAGCCTTTTATTGTTTCTAATATTGATGGTTCTGGCATACAACTCATGAAAACCCAAAATTCTTATATCAAAAAATTAGCATATCATGAAAAGGTTCTCTAAATGAGCTATTAACCCAATCATCTGAATCCACTAATTAACTCTTAAACACCTGCAAATGATTCCTGAGGCTTTTAAAAACTCCCAGCCTGGTTCATTACTCAAAACCGCAATCATGGGTAAGACTGCCGACCTAACTGCTGTCCAGAAGGCCATCATTGACACCCTCAAGTAAGAGGGTAAGACACAGAAAGAAATTTCTGAACAAATAGGCTGTTCCCAGAGTGCTGTATCAAGGCAACTCAGTGGGAAGTCTGTGGGAAGGAAAAAGTGTGGCAGAAAACGCTGCACAACAAGAAGAGGTGACCGGACCCTGAGGAGGATTGTGGAGGAGGACTGATTCCAGACCTTGGGGGACCTGCGGAAGCAGTGGACTGAGTCTGGAGTAGAAACATCCAGAGCCACCGTGTGCAGGAAATGGGCTACAGGTGCCGCATTCCCCAGGTCAAGCCACTTTTCAACCAGAAACAGTGGCAGAAGCGCCTGACCTGGACTACAGAGAAGCAGCACTGGACTGTTGCTCAGTGGTCCAAAGTACTTTTTCGGATGAAAGCAAATTTTGTATGTCATTCGGAAATCAAGGTGCCAGAGTCTGGAGAAAGACGGGGCAGAGGAAAATGCCAAAATGCCTGAAGTCCAGTGTCAAGGACCCACAGTCAGTGATGGTCTGGGGTGCCATGTCGGCTGCTGGTGTTGGTCCACTGTGTTTTATCAAGGGCAGGGTCAATGCAGCTAGCTATCCTGCTCACAGTGCCAAAACCACTGGTAAATGGTTTACTGACCATGGTATTACTGTGCTCAATTGGCCTGCCAACTCTCCTGACCTGAACCCCTTAGAATCTGTGGGATATTGTGAAGAGAAAGTTGAGACGCAAGACCCAACACTCTGGATGAGCTTAAGACAGCTATTGAAGCATCCTGGGCGTCCATTACACCTCAGCAGCGCCACAGGCTGATTGCCGTTTCTGCAAAAAGATTCCTGACCAAGTATTGAGTGCATAACTGAACATAATGATTTGAAGGTTGACTTTTTTTGTATTAAAAACACTTTTATTGGTCGGATGAAACATGCTAATTTTTTTAGATAGGAATTTGGGGTTTTCATGAGTTGTATGCCAAAATCATCAATATTAGAAACAATAAAAAGCTTGAACTACTTCAGTTGTGTGTAATGAATATAATATATATGAAAGTCTAATGTTTATCAGTACATTACAGAAAATAATGAACTTTATCACAATATGCTAATTTTTTGAGAAGGACCTTTATATTTATACTCATTTGAGTACTCCAGCTCCTGCTTCTCATTCCGAACGTCCTCCAGCTGTAGAGCACCAACCTGGGTAGATGACGCTCACAGTTTTATCTTCTGAACATAAAAATGTTTGTGTCAACTTAAAAGTCAAGGAACGACAAATTTAATCATTCTAGAAATGCAATAGGAGCCGTACTTTGCGCATGCCTGCACTATTTTACTTACAAATTTCCAGTATTTTAGGAAAAACAAACTACAAATATGTAGATGAAACTCTTTTAATTTGGATAGAAATACAGTGTGTGCAGTGTGGTTGGCACTAAACGCCCTGTGATTTACTATTGTGAGATTGTTCAGCAAAACAATGTTGATTTTATATTTCCTCATTAGGTTGACACAGTGATAGCTTGCTCTTGTTGTATTGTTGTGTGTGTCCCTTTTTTGTTTGTTTTACTCTTTCTGCAGGTCTAGAAGCAGAGTCTTGTTCATCATTGATTGTTTATTTTTGCAGAGACACAGACAGACCTGCACGGTATGTGCATGTCTCCATTTCACTGGGACATTTCAAGACCCAACAAGTACAAGAAGTGGGGTATGTACTGGAAAATGGCCCAGAGGTGTCACTGTGCTGGACTGCTGGTTGTAACTCAGTAGAAAACGACACTGTCAAGACATGGCCAAAGAACCAGCATTTGCTGTGGATTATTTTTGGTGTGGGATAGACTTGTTGTGAAATCGACAAATAAGTCTGAAAAAGGATCCACAGCAGCAAATAGTAAAGCAAAGAACAACTGGCGCAAAAGCACCATCATCCCATACGTGGCAGGAGTCTTACTAGTTCCTTAAACGGACAACTTTGTATGGAAACTTGAGGCTGAGAGGACCCTCCCAGAAATGTCCCAGAACATGCCTAGCGGAAACCATAGACTGTACATACTGGACAAACGGATTCCATAGACTCCAATAACACGTTTTTTGTCCATAATGGGAGGTGGCCACCACCGCCATTTTGACCGTGTCACAGGTTCCGTCCAGCCCAGACAATTCCATAAAAGGGAAGAGAGGAGGCGCTGAGGGTGGGGCTGTAAGGCTGGGATCGAGTGACGAACTAGCTACGAGCTAACCTGAAGCTAACCCTGGCTAACCCAAAGCTAAAGCGGAGGTGGGAGCAGAGCTAACGGATGTAGCTACCTAGCTTCAATTCAACCGGAGCTAACTGGAACACCCAACGACCTGACCCTCACATGGAGTTTAGGTGGAGGTTTTCTGCGCCTGTTCGTGAGAAGTACCTGTATTAAAAAAGTTTTAAATCGGTAAGTTTATAATTTATTTCCGTAATGAAAACATTTTGCTTTGAGCAAGTTTTCAGTAGTTTTTTTTCGGTGCTATCACTCCTGAGTCGCACCAGCCATTAAATTTATCATGAAGAGAAAATATATTTAAGTCGTATTTTGGGGGGACATTTTATTATCTTTCTTACAAAATCTGATACCAAGCGTTTCACATTGCAACACAAGCACCGGTAACCATAACAGAATGAACAGCCAGCAGAGGAGAGGATGGCGGTGTTTCAAACCCTCCCGGCCAGCGTGGAGAGCTCATTCCTGGGCTGGAGCCGGCCCTCAGCACCCCGCCACAGGCTCTAACAGATGCTGGCGGTGTTTCATATATTTCCAAAACGTAATACTTGTTTGTATCTTGTACAGCCAACTAGCCTTTCTTCTGGACTCAGTACAATTTACCAAAAGTAAAGAGACATTATACAGATGAAGTAAGCACAAGATAACTTACTGGAAGACACGGAATTATCATCAGAACCAGAACAAGAGAGCCTGATAACAGTCATGTGAAAATAACAGTTAAAAAGTTTGTATGTATAATAGAAATAAAAATATATTAGAATTAGTGTAACTCACTGTGAACCAAACAATAAATCAGCCATAGCTGATTAGTAAATATGACATGAGGTCTGGGAGTTTTTAAGTTTCATTCTTTTATTACATTTTTTTCTTAGATCTGTTAAAAGGTCACCATGGCAGCCTGTGTGTCTCCAACATCAGCTACACAACGCAGCGTGTAAGTTCATGTCTTGACCACTTCATGTATGGTTTTGTACTTTAAACAATTATGACAAACCTGTTATTTTTTCTCCATAGCCATTTGGATCATTGGTGACAGCTACGTGAGGCGTGGTGCCCAGAGAGCTGCAGAGACCGTCGGACACAACCTTGGCCTACCTGATGTAACGTGAGGAAATATGGGTTTTCTATCACAAAGGTGGTGCTGGACGCAGCTAGGTCAAAGCTGGGTCATTGAGAACTTTCACCCACAGATTAAGACCTGAACGCCAGCGAGTCTGGGAGGAAACCATAACATCAGCCACCTGCAGTCTACCAGAAGATGTGTTTACAAGAGTTGTACCCAGACCAAGTCAAAACATAAAGTTTAAACTTCTTTTTCTTGATTTTAATGTTAAAGTAACCATTATCATTTTGCTCATTATAAATGTGTTTAATCAAATGAATGACTATTATGCTTTTGGGTAATTATAATGGATTAATGAATCCATTCTTAAATAGTGTTGAGTGTTTGGTACTGACCTTCACACACACCCACACACATCTTCCCACAGTAAACTCCAGACACATTTGATGACGCACACGTTTGCTTTGAGAAGAGAAAGGTTTTTGGTAAGTTTCAGTCTTAACATGCAGTTCGTGTTGGACAACGAGAGTGTGGACCTGAAAACCAAAGGGGGGGCAGAGCCGGCTGGCTCGTTTCTCCCCCCTTTCATGCTGTTCCTGCCAAGCCAGGCAGAATAGCTGAATCGCAACTTCTAACGCAGACTCATTACCGAGTCTTTTGATTTCTGAGTGAACTTAACTTAATAAAGCGCGTCGACAAAACGCTTTACCATCAACGTGCACCGAGGGCAACTCTGGACCGGTTCCGTTCGACACCTACGTCTCCTGTCAGCCGCCGGTGTCATCTGGATGAACCACAACATCCTCCACGGCCCGGATCCGAAAGAGGGTCCACAAGAGTTCGGTGAGACAGCACGGTGTTTAGCGTTTTGATGCATCTTTTACAACTAAACCTAAGTTTATTCAAACCGTCACTTTTCACTCATACACCTGTTTCTTCCTGAAGCAAAATCAGATGCACACACGCATCCATCTCACCTCATATCACTCTCACAACTCACAACATTCTCAATCTTCATAAATTCACCAGAAGGTCTATTTGAGCAAGAACAGCATATCAACTGTTAAAGATTGTCCCACAAAGTTGCCAATGTGATTGTTGCTTCCTGTTTGTCAATTTTCAAAATCATTAGTTTAATTTGAAGAATTAAAACTTTTAATCGTCAAACTGGTTTCCTTATTGAACTGAAACACAGACACTCAGATATTATCGGCAGTTTATGGATGAAAACAACCTTTGAGTCTTCTTAACAATATAAAATTTGGTTATTGATTTATTAAAAATTAATATTCCGAATTAATACGTAGCATGGTTCCTCTTTCATAAAAGAGCATAAAACCACAACGCTACATTAATGGCGAGCGTATCCAGTCTTCTATATCTGCGATATGTCTGATTCCTAACATCTAAAAGCTACAAACAACGCTTTTCTCTGTGTTTCACTTTGATGTCTTATTTTGAAAAACACCGGAAATTATTCCGCTGAAGTCACACTTCCGGGAGACGTCCTGGTGGAAACTTGACGGCGGAAGAAGAAGTCCGATCTCAAATTGACCGCAAATTACAGACAATACTTTGATTTATCCCATCTTCGCCTTCGGAGCGAACGTGTGAGTTGTGCTTTTGACTAAATTCTGTCCATTTTGACGCGCCGCCGCGTCTCTAATCTCTTCAGGTCGGAAAGCTACAGTTCCACTCTGAAACTTGCTGGGTGAGCTACCGTGAGCAGCTTATCCTCAGTTCCTAAAATTAAAACAATTCTCTGAACCTCCGTACAGAAACTAAATTCTCGGACACCCTTCGTCTCAGTGTGTTGACACTGTGGGCGAGCTATTGTGGAAATGATTTCCATTGCATAGGCGACTGATCACAGCCGAATCTAAACGGAATGCTCGGTGGCACCTACCGTAGCTTAATTGCTAGGTAAACGCTGTAAGGCGAAGCATGGCCGTCACGCGTTACTGCATTCAGATTGCGTACGCTTTAAAAGTCCGTTTTTACAAGCGGAGCGAGATGCCTGCTTGTTAATCGGGAAAATTTAAGTCTGGTCGCTACAGACAAAGGACGCTAGACCTAGCCGGAGAGCTAAGCTAGCGCGCCACAGTTAGACAAAAAGGGAACGCGTCCCGTTAAATTGTCAATCCATTTCTGACACAGTCAGTCTGTGTCCTCACAAAACCCGCATTGGCGGTGATTCTTGTAATTCACTACGGTGTGTAGAATCTACATTTTGCTACGTTTGTCCGTCTGATAACAACACGACAGCGTAGGGTTTATTATTTATTTTTTATTTTTGTTTTGGACCGGTAAGGGTCGGCTTTCACAGCCTCCGTTGCTCGGTTCCATGCCTTTTTCTTCCATCTTGTGAAGTTGTGTGTATTCATTTCTCTATCAACAATTCCTTGTTTTACCCTGTGTCATAAAGTTAAGTACGCTACGGACAGTCCTTGTTTGTGAGAGACAAATTAAAGAATCTGCCCGGAGTTTTACGTCGACTCAGAAGGTAAAAACGCGAGTTGCTCTGAACTTAATGGGAGATGGACGAGACACGACAAAATCTTTCCTGCACTGTTACACCTGATGTAAGGTTCTCTGACGTTCTGCTTCCAGAACATGCCAAGACGCAGGAGACTGTTCACCGGCTGGGCAACGCTGGTCCCTCCGCCCGCCCGAACGGGCCCGTTTTAGGCGGGTGCCGCCGGTCGGGCGCAGTGGGGACTAGTGGCAGCGGTTCGGTGCCAGCTGCACTGTGTCGGAGGTGGTTCTGGTCTGCAATTCATGACGTGAATTCATGCAACATGCTGTTTACAGTCATAACACTTTTTCTTTACTTTTATTTCTTCCAGGGGGTCAAAAGCCCACCATCAATATCAAGGTTTGAAATAAACAACACTTTCTCTGCTGCTTTTAAGCTGAATAAATCTCTTGAACCTATGGTTAACCTCTCTGACAAACAGGTTGTGCTTAACCCTTTGGTTCCTGATGCTTCTTCTCTGTCATCCGTGTTAGAGGCTGACCATCCCTCCAACATGGGTGTGAAATCTTCAGGCTGTGACCCACCGCTTCAGTCAGAGGTCTGTTTTACTCGTCAGTCCGCCTCATGCACAAACCAGCTT
Organism: Nothobranchius furzeri; assembly: GCF_043380555.1. Classification (NCBI taxonomy): domain Eukaryota; kingdom Metazoa; phylum Chordata; class Actinopteri; order Cyprinodontiformes; family Nothobranchiidae; genus Nothobranchius; species Nothobranchius furzeri. Next base: position 38,663,050 of record NC_091757.1, read on the forward strand.
CTTTATCGGGGCGTGATGGAAACGTCAGCCGCCGTGAAACACTTGTGGTCTCCGGACAGAGCTACCATGCCATTTAAGGGGTTTGTGCCCGGACATCTTGACCTTTATGTGAATGACCTTGTCACTTTTCAGTTTGTGACCTCTGCTAATAAGGTGGCCAGTTCCTTTCTCCTTTCACAGGGGTGTGACTTAGTCTCTGGCCTCTGTGTTCTATTTCCTGTGATTTCTCTTTCAGGTGACCACGACGGCGCAGTAAAACCTGCGGTTTCCAGCAGTCAAGTGGTCAGCGGCGAAATTGAAAGTGGCTCGGTGGTTGCTGCGCACACCTCTCTCCCAGGGTCGGGAAGGCCACCCGGCCCGGGAGGTGTAGGTGCGTGCAGTAATGCTCTGCTCGGGGCCCCTCCTGACAAAAGGGGGGTGCCGAGTGGCACCGAGTTTTCCGTTGCGGACTTCAACCGGTTCGGGGGAACGCCTCCTCCGAGCGGGCGGGTCATTGCAGAAATCGACGCTGACCTTCCATCACTTCAGCTGACGACATTGACCTCCGACCCGGAGTTAGGTGCTGCACCTTCTACGGGGCGGAGTTCTAGTCAGTCTGTAACTACTCTGGTTAAACCGGGTTTTTCTGATTCTGTGTGGGAACCTCCATCATTCTTGGGAATAAAGTATTCTTGGCTTCAGTTTTCAGGACAGACCATGTTCCTAAAGCTAGCGACATGTCTGTATCTGGTTCTAAACATGGCTAGGTTTGCTTTGACACCCGTGACACAACCATCCTTGGATCACTCCTTTTCAGAACCTCCAAGTCCAACACCTCCAGGTCTTTGGACATCTGAACACCTGCTCTTTCAGCACGATTCAGGTGACAATGTGCATCTTCTTGGTAATAGGGCTTTTAAGAGCTTAAGAACTGTTCTTTGTTATGCTTCTCCTGTCTCACAGACATGGCTTAAGTTTGAGCAACAAAAGGGGGGTGGGGAGCCTCCTCCTGCTTTGCGAGCATCATTTTCGCATTTCCAGTTCACTACCATTTCTGATCACAACAAAGTCGCCTCCGTAAAGCTGCAACCCAACTTTGAGCAGGTAAAATCAGGTTCTGATCTAACAGCTAAACCATCAGCTTCACTCGAGTTCCGGACGGGACCCTCAGGTAAATTCAAACAAGTTTCCCTGTGGGTTCGTAACACAAGATACAAACAGTTTGATAACCAAATCGCTTATGAGCCTGCTCCCACAGATACGTCCAAACTCGTGTCTCTGTGGGTCCGCAATACCAGATTCAAAACGCTTACTGAACAACTCTATTCTGACCAACACTATTCTGACCAACTTCTTTTCCACTAACTGGTGGACCGTTACAAATTCTCTCATTTGTGGGATGGATTTTTAACAAATGTGATATCCTTTGAGTTTTTTTTTTTCAGGTTACCTGCCTCCAGCCAGGGTCCTGTTACTAACTCACATTTTTAGGGATTACTAACCTACTGATTTACATTTTTAGAACTGATTTACATCTCTATCTTTTTATTAGTGCTTTGTGTAGCATGATTATATTTGATTACAAATTTTATTTTATTTTGTTACTATTTCCCTTAAAGGGCCACAAGCCAATTTGCCCTTCATCTTCATGATTATTTCTTTTATATATATGCCTTTAATTAGTGCAGCCTGCTGAGTTTCACATATCAGTTAGGATTTGCTTTCTTTTATTTGTGTTTTCTCTGCATCACGTTTTTACATGACATGTAGAACAGGGTGCGGAACATTTCTTCTTTAGATAATTCACAAAAGGCATCCACATTTTCCCAGAGGCACCCATAGATAGGTTTTGATTGATTTCTTTGATTTGCATCAAATGCTATATATCGTGTGGGCTGTCTCACTTTGTCTCCTTCTCCGAGCTCGTATGGACTACATCCCATCAGAGGGGTCGTCTTCACCATCCTTCGGCTGGTTTCCTGTCGCATGGGGCTTCGGTCGTGGTTCGAGATGGGTCGAGGTCTGCGCTGGACTTCGCCTGGACTACGCCTGAGGAATACATCACCTGCCCAGCTCCGTGTGGCACACGAGCTGCTTATCCTTTGCATACCTTTGCATTATTGCTGATGAAATTAACTGCTATTGAAATAGCTCTGCTTTCAAGATTCCCTAAGTGGATTACTTTACAATGATTGCAACAGTTTTGGCCTTAATCATCTGATCAGGATAGACTCCCTTATACACGAGACCTGTGGTGCCGCTTCATCGTTCCTGCCTTCATCTGGGATGTCTACCTTCACGAGTACATCACGTTATTGAGGTTGTGACGTCAGGTGGCCTCTGTTGACCACCATGTCGTCACAAAAGGGGGGACTGTAACGTGAGGAAATATGGGTTTTCTATCACAAAGGTGGTGCTGGACGCAGCTAGGTCAAAGCTGGGTCATTGAGAACTTTCACCCACAGATTAAGACCTGAACGCCAGCGAGTCTGGGAGGAAACCATAACATCAGCCACCTGCAGTCTACCAGAAGATGTGTTTACAAGAGTTGTACCCAGACCAAGTCAAAACATAAAGTTTAAACTTCTTTTTCTTGATTTTAATGTTAAAGTAACCATTATCATTTTGCTCATTATAAATGTGTTTAATCAAATGAATGACTATTATGCTTTTGGGTAATTATAATGGATTAATGAATCCATTCTTAAATAGTGTTGAGTGTTTGGTACTGACCTTCACACACACCCACACACATCTTCCCACAGTAAACTCCAGACACATTTGATGACGCACACGTTTGCTTTGAGAAGAGAAAGGTTTTTGGTAAGTTTCAGTCTTAACATGCAGTTCGTGTTGGACAACGAGAGAGTGTGGACCTGAAAACCAAAGGGGGGGCAGAGCCGGCTGGCTCGTTTCTCCCCCCTTTCACGCTGTTCCTGACAAGCAGGGCAGAATAGCTGAATCGCAACTTCTAACGCAGACTCATTACCGAGTCTTTTGATTTCTGAGTGAACTTAACTTAATAAAGCGCGTCGACAAAACGCTTTACCATCAACGTGCACCGAGGGCAACTCTGGACCGGTTCCGTTCGACACCTACGTCTCCTGTCAGCCGCCGGTGTCATCTGGATGAACCACAACATCCTCCACGGCCCGGATCCGAAAGAGGGTCCACAAGAGTTCGGTGAGACAGCACGGTGTTTAGCGTTTTGATGCATCTTTTACAACTAAACCTAAGTTTATTCAAACTGTCACTTTTCACTCAGACACCTGTTTCTTCCTGAAGCAAAATCAGATGCACACACGCATCCATCTCACCTCATATCACTCTCACAACTCACAACATTCTCAATCTTCATAAATTCACCAGAAGGTCTATTTGAGCAAGAACAGCATATCAACTGTTAAAGATTGTCCCACAAAGTTGCCAATGTGATTGTTGTTTCCTGTTTGTCAATTTTCAAAATCATTAGTTTAATTTGAAGAATTAAAACTTTTAATCGTCAAACTGGTTTCCTTATTGAACTGAAACACAGACACTCAGATATTATCGGCAGTTTATGGATGAAAACAACCTTTGAGTCTTCTTAACAATATAAAATTTGGTTATTGATTTATTAAAAATTAATATTCCGAATTAATACGTAGCATGGTTCCTCTTTCATAAAAGAGCATAAAACCACAACGCTACACTGACGTCTGTGTCTCCTGGTTTGGTTGGGGCGGACCATCGACATACATACATGTGCTGACACTTTGCGCCCTGTTTTATAAAATGTAGTGTTAAAAATAAATGTTTTTGCTCAATTACTGGAATTTCTTTGGTTAAGACAAAAGTGAGGAATAATCATTTACAAGTTATTTGTACAACAGGCCCATTTTAAATCCCAACAGTTTCTTAGCAGACAATAGAAATGTGTTCTTTACTAACTTTACTTGGTTTGAAAATCTTACTAAAATACACTTGAGTGCCATATTGCAAAACCCAATCATACTTGTTATGTAAACATTAGCTTTGTAGATATTTTTTACAGATATATATTTGTGTGCAACAAAAACCAAACTTAAATAATTTGTCATTCTTTATTGAAAAACAACAAAATACAGGTATACAGAAGTGTGGGAAAATGATAATGTGAAAGTATTGCACTATAAATGAAGTGAGATGAGATGAAGGTGAGATGAAGGTGGACGCCAGCAGGCTGGACGCCGGACGAGGAAACCTGGAGACGGATCGCTCAGACAGGAAGGGAAGAGCTTCCTCTTACCTTGATGGAATTAAAGTTAGCCGTCGTCTGAACGCCCAACCGTACGGTCTGAGGTCAAAGGTCGCAGGAAACACACACCAGTTAGCAGTCATACAGATGCATAAAGATAACTGTAGCCATGGCAACCAGCTGACATGTCCCCACTTTCACCAGCACCTGGTGCCTGCCGGGTCACCTGAATTCCTGTGTGATGTCAGCACGGTCGGCCGTGACTGCGGCCATCAGAGGTGACCTCTGATCAGCTGAATGAACTCACCTTCCAGGGTGACGCCGTGTTAGAGTCGGCTTCATCCTGTAAACAAACAAACAAACAAACAAATGAGTGGTAACAAAAACACCACGTCTGGTTCTGGTGGAGGCGGAGGACAACATGCACCTTTCCAGGAGCATAACCCAGATGTTCTTGTTGCTACAAACAGAGACGAGCAGAGTTAAACCAGGAAGTGAGAGGGACCAGCTGCTGCAGACAGGTGACGCTCACCTGAGCCTGAACCATAGGAGCCTCCTCAGCCATCAGACCTTCTGACTCCAGTTCAGATGCCACCTTGTTGATGTCCCTCAGGCGGGACTCGTTGGCCTTCAGGTCCTGCAGGACAAAAGTACCTGCTGATTACCTTGTTGCTGTCGGGTTAACAGGTCTGGTGTTAGAACGTGGTGGATAAGAATGTTCTGACGGGCCGAGGGTTCTGAACTCACCCTGCAGGACTGGGCCTGCTCCTTCAGGGCCTGGATGCTGCTGCCGTAAGCTGACAGGTCCGACATCAGGGCCTCGTGCTTCTTCAGGAGAGCCTGTGGAGCAGAACATCAGAACCTTCAGCTCGTCTGACACAAGTGGAGCTTTCTCGCAGCGATGGTCCAATCGGATCCGCCACCGTAAAACAAACCCTGCTCAGTTCACCGCAGACGCAGTTCTGCGGGTGTTTAGTGGAAAAGCGTGAGCCTTCTGCCGGCTGCCACGTGTCATGGCTGCTCTGCAGCGGGAACACACATCACAGCTTGGAAACCGTTTGAAATGAGAGCGCCAGGAACACGTTTGTCATCACTTCCTGTGCGAGGCCAGCACTTCTACCCCTAACCCATGAGACGCTCAAACAAGCAACGACGTCTGGTAGACAACCGAAGGAAATGACAAATACAGAAACACTAATTATGAAGGACTGGAAAGAGAGCAAAGAAAAGCGATTGGAGTTTCTCAGGAAGGGACTTCCATACCTCGGCCAAGTCCTCGTCTTTCCCTTAGTCTGGACTTCCAACGATGGGCTCCTTCTCCCTCATCCAGGACTCGGCCTCATTAGCATCCGCAAAGTACTGCTGGGCCTGCAGAGAGTCCTCCAGGTCTTGCCTCCTCTGGGACGCCTTGGCCTTCAGCGTGTCCCAACGTCCATGAAGCTCCCACAGTTTAGTCTTCACTTCCTCACCAGCGAAGTGACCTGGACCCAAAAAAAGTGAGCCAGAACCTGCAGACACCTCAGAAACATGTCAGGACCAGACCTGCTCTACCTTCTTCCACCATGGTCTCTCCTTTCTGGGTGACAGCCTTGATGCGAGGTTCATGACCTGTGATCTCAGCCTGCAGAGCCTGGTGCTTCTTCAGCAGGTTCTGGACACCAATCAGGTCCTTCCCTGAGGACACATGAGTTCAGCATTATGCAGTAGACAGACCAGTTTAACCCAGGGGTTTCTTTCTTCTACAATCTGCTCTTTAACTGTATTATTTCCTGCTATTTCAGCTGTTAACTTTATTTTTTCTCTAAGTGTTTTTCTCCCCAGAAGAAGCTACAACGATGTTCTGCTGAGCTGTGGTGGCCTCATGGAGGGGGCCATCGGCTAGCACACTGCTGCTAACCACTTAAACATTCTCCCTCTCCTGATAATAACATTTTACTTTCTTTGATGTTGGATGTACTACTGCTAGTTTACCCGTTAAATTATAGATTCACTAGGATAAATACAATAAAGTTTATCTCTCGCCAAATAGAATATTTACTAAGAAATCACAATGTAATGTGTGTGTGTGTGTGTGTATGTGTGTGTGTGTGTGAAAGCCATGTGTAGTGTTTATTTATAAAGCATATGTTGTTGGATTTTATCCAGAATCGAGACTTTGAAAATATATAGTTTAATTACAGTTTGATTTATTTGACATCTGTATAATGTTTATTATTTTGTTTTTTCCCCCTAAAAACCTAACGTTTGAGTTTAACATGAATATCAGTCATTCATCCCAATACATGAAGTTACACATTTTAAATTTTAATAGGGGAAGACTGCAGGAGGGAGCGGTAAAATACAGGGGGTCCCCTGCAAAAACTAACTTTACGAGTCTGATGAAACTTGCTGGTGTTCCCGCTGCTTCTTCGGTAAACAGCGCCAACAAAAACAAAGAAACTTGGGATCTTGTCGGCGTGGTGGTGGGATTTAAGGGAAACGCTGTATGCCCTATAGACTTCTCAACGAGCTGCAGTATTTCTCCGGTCAGCCCGCAGCAGCGAGGCGCCGCATCGGTCAGCCTGCCCGGCCTGACCGCTGGGGATTACCGGATGAAAGAATGGAGTACAGGTGTCCCTCCAAGCGGCGCGCTCAGTCATATTTCAACCCATTTTTATCTTAAATGCACTGGGTTTTACCCATCGAAATATGCCCTATTAATTATTTTACCGTATTTTACATTTAAATTTCATGGTGAAACAGTACATGCTACATGTTAAACTGATAATTAGCTAGCTACTTTGGTAAACTCAGCTAGTTTAAAGGCGCGGCAGTGACATAAAATACAAATATAGATTTTAACTTACCGAAAAAAATGAAGTGGAGACTCCTTGGATGCTCTATTAGTGCAATTAATACCACTGCAAGTCATTTTGTCCAACAATTGCACCAATAATATCCAAAACAGAATTCACAAGCACAGAGACTCAAAATCCCGACACAGTTTCCAGGAGGGACCGAGGCTGTACTGAGGCCTTTCCACGGAGCTAGCTCTGTGGTCACGTGGGTCTGAGGCGGCGGTCACGTGTGTCGGCTGCTCATTAATTATACAGAATTTTAGGCTTTCAATACACTTAAACAGAAGAGTGAGAAAAAAATTCACCCCCCTCAGAGTTGTCATGAGTATAAACTAGATAATTTAGACAAAAAACATGTTCTGGTACCAGGCTGTAAACATGTTTATTTCTGCTGTGAAATCGGCATTTTTAACATGGGGAGTCAATGAGGATTTGCTCGCTTCTGGCACCAGCCCCCAGCGGATGAGGGTGGAACTGCAATTTTTCTTACTTCCGGGATGGGACCATTTTTAGAGCGGCATTGTGGGGGCTTGGCAGAAACGCAGCTTTTGTGAATAAAATGTACAAGAAGTAAGCCTCCAATGTGCGGTACCTGGGTGCTGCCTGTGCTCGTCGCTGAGGAAGGCATGTTAGAAACTTTGGTAATGATCTCCTGAAGACTGAAACTTAGGCCTTGCAGAAGACTGCTGGCGGAAGGCGCTGCAGAGGGAGGAGAAAAGACCAAACCAAGATGTTAGTGAAGTCTAAATCTGTGTGAAATCAATCCCAACATGTACTTTTACAAAAATATTCAAATACTTCAAAGACCAAAATTATGATTATTATGATTTGGGTTGATAAAAGCAGCAAATGGTGCAATAGGTGATCAATGATGATGTTGTCCTCACACACACACACACACTCAGATTTTCATCCAGAGTCCAGAACCTAAATCTTGCTCAACAAAGCTGGCGGAGCAGCTTCATGTTTGAGCAACTGAGCTCAGATTATTTGCACAGTTTAGTACAAATGAGTGTACAAAGCAGGACAAGACAGAGATACCTTGGGCAGTAGCTGGAGCTTGCACCTGGACTGGTGTGGAGGACACCGATACCATGCAAGGCTGCACGCTGCTGAATGAGCTGGAGCCTGGGGACAGGGCACCAGACACCTCTGAGAGACTACCAGACCTGTAGTGACACACATACCAACCAGTCTACTCAGGAGCCACCCCAGAAGGTCCTGCTTGGCTATTTGGCTAACATGCAGCGCCCAAACTCCGAGTCCAACCACTCATCAATCCCTCTGCACCACACACATTTCTGTCCAACAGTGTGTGGACGGGGGTATAGTATGCACTGGGATATGAGCACACTTCACTCAACGTGCCTGTGCGTAGCAGAGCAGGCGAGCTTACCGCTGTCCTGTCAGGAGTCCAGAAAGCTCCTTGGCACCAGGAACAGTCTGTCCCACTGCCACCGATAACGGCTTGCCAGAAACACCCACTGCATCAAAGAACAGAACAACAGCACAGCTCAGTTATTTTAGCCTCCAGGTTAATAAAAATATATCCAAGTATTTTTAATGAAGATGCAGTCTCTCCTGTCACGAAAACACAATCAGATACTCACGCATTCTAAAACAGCACATTTTTCTGCCTTTTTGGGTTTTGAAATACCAGAAAATTAAGAAAAGCTACATGTCATCATTTAGATCAGTTCCCCCCGGGAGTTCATATCCCTACATCCTAGATGAGACTCTGCAACTGAACTGGGAGAAAAGTCACAGACTCACTTATTACAGATGCAACACAACCTTTCACAGACACACACACACACACCCTCCTATGGCTTCAACGCTCTCCTCCTCCCGACTCTCATCAGTGAAGCATGGTGCTGGAAGTGTCATGGCGTGGGCATGTATGGCTGCCAGTGGAACTGGTTCTCTTGTATTTATTGATGATGTGACTGCTGACAAAAGCAGCACGATGAAGTCTGAAGTGTTTCGGGCAATTGTATCTGCTCATATTCAGCCAAATGCCTCAGAACACATTGGACGGCGCTTCACAGTGCAGATGGACAATGACCCAAAGCATACTGCAAAAGCAACCAAAGAGTTTTTGAAGAGAAAGAAGTGGACTGTTTTGCAATGGCCAAGTCAATCACCTGACCTGAATCCGACTGAGCATGCATTTCCCTTGCTGAAGACAAAACTGAAGGGAAAATGGCCCAAGAACAAGCAGGACCTGAAGACTGTTGCAGTAGAGGCCTGGCAGAGCATCACCAGGGATGAAACCCAACATCTGGTGATGTCTATGTGTTCCAGACTCCAGTCTGTAATTGACTGCAAAGGATTTGCAACCAAGTATTGAAATGTATAAGTTTGATTTATGGTTCTTATTCTGTCCCATTACTTTTGGTCCCTTAACAAGTGGGAGGCACACATGAAAACTGTTGTAATTCCTACACCGTTCACCTGATTTGGATGTAAATACCCTCAAATAAAAGCTGACAGTCTGCAGTTGAAGCACATCTTGTTCGTTTCATTTGATATCCATTGTAGTGGTGTATAGAGCCAAAAGTGTTAGCATTGTGTCGATGTCCCAGTATTTATGGACCTGACTGAATATATATATATATGTTTTAGCAGCACATTGATTGTGAAAGACAATTGAACACTCACTGTGTGCAATTTACATTAAATAAGTCAATAACTCAAATACAAAACAAACTTAAAACATTTTAAAAAAGGTGTGTCGGGGTCCTTCGGGTCTTTTCTTTAGTGTAGTAGTGGCGGCAGTTGGCCACACAGGTGCCTGATTTATTTTTAAATCAGCTTTTAAAAATAATCTCGGCCGATGACCTCTACTGCAGATGCAGCACCAATTCATCCGTCAACCTCATGCTCCATCTTTCCCTCACTCTTAAACAAGACCCAAGATACTTGAGGCAGGATGGATTAGGCAAATTTTCTAACAAACTAAATATTCAGTTCATTACACTAGGCAGCCTAGCTCTGGCTTCACTTCAGCCCTCTTTAGAAGACACACCATGCCGGCAAATCAGCGTAATACTGCCGCCACGGTGTGTCTTATGAACGCGCTGTGGAGGCATGGCGTTGTGGGAATTTTTGCAGTATTCGTGCCACCACGCCTGGTAGTAATATCACCGCAACGCCAGACTTGTGAATGCATTTTACGCCTTGGCGCAACAGAGGGAGGTGTCGCGTAGGAAGTTACTGCCGAGCTTCAGCCGGCAACTATTTTAGAAATGAAAGTAAACACGGGCAGTAAGTTTCGCTTTTGTAAACAGTCGGCTGAGATCAATAAAATAAAAAACAAGTTATGTCCAAGTTAAACGAAAGTCTGCGACAGCGCACAGACCGTCCCCATACCCCCTTTAAACTGCCACTGCATGATCTTTTGTTTAAAGGACACGATTGCACCACATTACCGACACAGTGTGACCACTTATTGGCGGCATTTTTTTCTAAAAGAGGCTTTCCTGTTTGGATGTTCTAAGAGAACGTGTGATTCATGCACGTAGAGGGGTATGTGGAGAGGGGGAAGCAAGGTCAGGGGGCAGTTTGATGGATGGATCATGATCCAATCATTATGAATCCTGTCACTTAAGTGGCATCATTACTTCTGGCGCAAGTGTGTGCTCGTGTGTGTGTGTGTGTGTGTCAGATTACCAGGTTTCGTACCTTCAGCAGGGTTGACAGCACCCCCTGCTGACTCACTTTGGGACACGATGGTAACTTTAATCTTTGCCCTTTTGGCAGCTTTGTTTGGTGTGGGACTGGGCGTCTGTCTTCTCTTGCCATGAGAGTAGAGCTCATCTCTATCCAGAACATCCATCTGATCACTGCTCACTGGCACTGCAACACACACACGCACGCACACACACACGCATGCACGCAAGGCACACACAAAAATAAATACTGAGGAGATTTAATTGACATTTTGTTAAATTAGTTCTAACAAACTTTCTACTGTCTAACCTTTCCAGAAAATGTGCGCCACAACACACACATTTTTTTATTTCCAAAGCAAATCAACAGTAATTTAATCGCTATGGAAATGAAGCTGAGAAAACAGAGAGAGAAAAGGACAGAGGGAAGGAAAGAGTGGAGGACGGATAGACACTTACCAAAAATACAAGGAGGCGTGCCAGGAGGAAGATTTTTCCTCACAATCATGTTTTGTTTCATAAAAGCAGCAAACTGAGCTGGAATGAATAAGAAAAAAGCCAGAAAGGAAAGTTGAAGAAGAGACGAGGATGAGAGGAAAGTATTTCAGTCACGTTTCATCTTGTCCTGTCAGACGACGTGATGTCATAACGGCGTTAAAAGCCTTTCACGTCTCATACCACCCCCTCTGCTTAGCTTGAGCAGTTTGTGAAAATTGCAGCAGAAGCTCTAGTGAATCATTTACAATAACAAGAGAAAATGTGGTGAATACGAGAGCTGTTCACGCACAGGCTGCAGTAATCACTTCACCACGGATGCTTGGAGGATATTTTTAACTAACCTTGAGCCTGCTTGTGAGTGAGAACCGTGCCTGAGCGTTGCATGTGAGTCTTCAGCAGCTGAGTGGCTGTGATCAGACTGGACTTCTGCGCTGGAGATAAACTAGACGTCTTGGGCTTGGGACTCGACGTGGGACTGCTACAGACACTCGACAGATCCTGGGAACAATATAAAGATGAACATTTGATGAGTTTATTAATGTTTGACTTTATTTACATGTCTGAGCCAATCCTCACCTTCCATGGTGAGGCAGAAAACTCAGTGAAAATTAGATGCACACAGCGAGGTATCTGTTGAACTAACAGTCATTTGTGGCCGTTTGCTCTCGGGTGCGGCAGGCTTCAGGTCTGCTCAGAAGGACGTCCTGACCGATCAGGCCGTAAATCTGGGATATTCAAATTTGTGGATCGTCTTGGTTTTATTAATGATGACAAACGTGTGTGCTGCGTGGAACAGGGTACTTTTTCGTTTTTCTTTCTCCAATTACCGGTTCTTTACCGATACCTGGTTTTCAGAACTAGTACTCAAACAATACTTTATTCTGTACCTATAGCTGTAACACTTTTATCGGGAAACCAAACCTCTCATGTTTTCAAAATTGGCAACAATTTTAAAATCCTGTCTTGTGAACCAAGCCTTAACATGCTTCTCCAAACATGGTTTAACAATAATGATCACTTTATAGATTAAAAAAGTTCATTTTGTCTTCCTTATAAATCAAATTACTCAATTTTCTTTTTTAAGACAAATGTTTTGCTGGTTTAAAGATGTGTATCTCGTACCTGCTGACAGTTTCGACTGAAGGCTTCTAAATGACACAACAGCGAAAACTCAGATGATGCTCTGAGGAAGACTGAAGCCTTCAGTCGAAACTGTCAGCAGGTATGAGATAAACATCTTTAAACCAGCAAAATGTTTGTCTTAAAAAACGAAAATTGAGTAATATGATCACTTTATGCCAGACACCTTATTTACAATAATACTGCATTGACCCGAATATAGGACGACCCCCCCCCCTTTCCAAAACTAATCTTCGGAAAAATACAAATAAAAATCACCTTTAAAATAAACTATTTTTAATGAAAATTTGAGAACAAATACTGAGCAAAAACACTATTTTAATGCAAACTATCAGAACTTTGCTGACATGTGAAATCAAAAGTCAAATTAGTCTTTTATTCAGACGCTCTCTGCCTCGCTGTACTCAGTCACTCATTCTCACTCGTGCTGCTGCGGTCCTGGTGCATCATCAGATCGCTACACCTGTCGACTCCTCCCAGAACGTCATCCTCACTGCCATCCAAGGCATCCATGCATGTAATGTTTGACGCCTCTGCTGAACTGACCACCATCATCTTAAAATTTGCGTAATTCTGCCTTACAGCTTGTTAACTTGCCACACTTTCGGTCCACTCTTCTCCGGACCTCTGATCTTTTTTCCTCCTGTTGAGAACACGCAGGTTGGCGCCCTCTGCTGTTACAGGTGTGTAATGACCGCAGACAGATATCAGCATGTGTAAATGCTTAGACCCCGATTATAAGACGACCCCACATTTTAAAATTATTTTCAATGAAAAAAACCTTGTCATCTTATATTCGGGTCAATACGGTGTTATCCTCAATAGCAGTTTTTGAAGCAATCTTATAGAACAAAAAATTATAAATTCTAATTTTTATTTTAACCTCTGAACCGGAAGGTGAGATGGGAAGTCGGAGTGCAGGAGATGAAGGTCGTCCTCTCTCTACATCAAAGGGAATCTCCCATCTAGGTCTCCTCTTCTTCTCTGTGTCCAAGTCCCTCATGTCTCCGGAGCCATGGCTGTATCCCTCTGACCGAGTTAGGACACCCGACAAAAAGTCTGCCATTTCATCCTGAAGTGTTTTTGAGACGAGTTTTTAAAGAGGAAGAAAATACAAGACTTAACTCAGAAATCCTCCAGAGAAAACTGATTTGAAGATTTCCAGCAACAGAACCGACCTGAATGCAGCGGTCCACCATCGTCTGTGTCAGCCCTTCCGATTTCATCTTTGCTGAATTTATTCTGTTGAGCATTTTTGTGTTAAAACTCAAAACCGACAAAGGCAAGCCAACTTTAATTATATAGCACATTTTATATACAGAAGCAATTCAATGAGCTTTAAACAAAACTCAAAATCTCCCCATCTTAGATAAAAAGCACCAGTTTGGACTCAAAAAAAAATTAAGTCTCTCTGCTACATGCATCCGTAAACCAAAACTTGAACTAGTCGTTTTTTGCTGCCTTAAATCGTCCTCAGTTAACTGACCTGATGTTGTCATCTGCTCCTCCCACCACCACCATGCTGTTGTCGGCCCTCAGCTTCTCCCTGAACTCCTCCATGCCGTCTACAGTACACTGGAGAGCGTTCTGTCCAATCACAAACAACACTGGAGTCTTCATGTCCAGCAGAGAGTCGTCTACATCCTGTACAACCAGAGACACGTGGACAGTCACCACCAAACACACGACAAGCCAAAGCTCACATTTACCTAAAGAAAACGACAGACTCATGTGTCAACAAATAGGAACCTTTTAATGGATAATTACCTGGATGTTAAGTACATGTGGACTGTCTATGCTATTTTCTTACAAGTATGTACAATTAAAATAAACTGAACATATAGCACAGACACAGCGTTTGAATATAATAAATACATCGTAAATATTTTCCTCTATGAGTTGAAACTTTGAAGAAACAAAAACATTAAAATAACACACAACTTTTATTGTATTTTTATTTAAAGTAACACCAAATAGTTTTTAAACTTTAAGCTAGAGCTTTAGCATTGATCTCAGTGATTGTTGAGTTAGAAACTTGACCAGTTTCACATTCAGCACCACTCTGAAACCCTCTGTTGACCAAAAACTACACTAAGGTTTTGTGGACCTTTACAGCTGTTAGTTGTAATGCTAGCAGTTAGCTTTTTCAGTTCACCGATTGTCAATAAAAAGCACAAAAAGAAGAAAAAAAGAAGTTTGCTTTTTCTGTTGGCATCATGATGGAACCTGGAAGTAAAAGTAAGAGAGAAAATGTCTTTGGAGGTGAAGCAAAGCGCTAAAACTGGATGTCAATTAATTTTATGAAATTGAATGACCTGAAGACAGATTTTAGTTTTTGGCAGTTGAGACCTGTTAAAGGGTGCGGTGAGCCCACTTGGTTCCCTTTCGGATTTTGCAAAGCCTCATGTGAAAAGCCTGTTTTTCTTAAGGATGGTTCGTTTAAATTGGACAGACAGAGAAGTGCAGTGGCCCAGTCCAGTTTTTATCACTTGAGGCAACTTGCAACGGTTAAGTGCTATTTGCCGGAAACTGTCTTTGAACATGTTATTCATCTCTTTGTCTCCTGTAGACTAGATTACTGCAAATCCCTGTATTATGGATTAGGACATTCCTCCTTAAACCGCTTGCAACTGGTTCAAAATGCAGCAGCGAACCTTTTAACAGGTACAAGGAAGCATGGCCATATCTCTCCAGTGCTTGCTTCCCTTCACTGGCTCCCAGTGCATTACAGGATTCAGTTTAAATTGTTGCTTTTTGTTTATAAATCACTTTATGGTCTGGCCCCTCCTTATATAGATGATTTATTGTCAACCTACACTTGCCAGGAATTTGCGGTCGGGATCACAGTTTTTATTGTCAGTTCCAAAGGCTCGCCTAAAGACGAGAGGAGATAGGGCATTTTCTGTGGCTAACCCTAGACTCTGGAACAGCCTTCCTCTGCAGATCAGGACCTCTCAAATCCTGGATGTATTTAGGTCCTTGCTCAAAACTCATTTCTTCAACCTGGCTTTTATGTAGGATGATTTTATTTTTGTCATTGTCATTCTTTCTCATATTTATTGATTTAATAATTGTATGATGTAATGTTGTTTTTATCCTAACTTGCTAATTTTAATGGTTTTATGGTTTTTAGTTATACTTTCTTGCTATGTTATCTTGTGTGTTGTACAGCACTTTGTGTTACGAAAGCAATAATAAGTGTGCTTTAGAAATAAATGTGACCTTGACCTTGAACATCACCACGGCTTATGCTCATTTGAGAGAGCTAAAGGAGGCTACAGAAGCACGGACTGATGGTGACCTGGCTTTGTTACTATTGGACTTGTACGTTATAATATTTATGTTCAACAGTGTGGATCTTTTAACTTCATGGCTTATTTTAGTATTAGTTGGCTTATGTTAGTGTTAGCTCGTTGTTAAAGCTAGCTGCAGCGGGGTTGTTTACGACAGTTGTACTTCCACTTTCAACCAGTAGGGCAGAGAAGCAGAAAACTGTTCAGTTACTTTCAGGTCAAACCAGCGAGCTTTTGAGGAAAAAGAACAACTTCTTTGAATTGAATTCTAACAAAAGTACAGTATGTACTGTAATCTGTAACAAAAACGTTAGGTTATGCACATAACCACTGTTCCCTGAAGGAGAGGAACGAGGTATAACGAAGGTACTATGGGACATCACACCTTCGTGTGGCCTGGCTGAAGACACATTTAATCACGCCTGTAAGGCAAGTGAAAGTGACGTGGCGTGGAGGCCCCGCCCTCCACTTATAAGCGACCGCGTCACTGTCATTCCTCAGTTCGATAGCCGCTCTTCACCGAGTTGGGCTGTGAAACGGGGCAGCCCTGCGTTGTACTTCGTTCCTCTCCTTCAGGGAACAGTAGTTATATGCATAACCTAACGTTCCCTTTCAGTCGATTCACTCGATACAACGAAGGTACTATGGGACTTATCGAGATGCCCCAAGAGCATCTATCAAACCTGACCTGAGATTGCAACCTAAGATGGCAAGTCAGATCCAGCAGAGAGAACCGCATGGGCCACCGAAGGGGCCAAAACATCCAAGCGGTAAAACCTCACAAAGGTGTGGGGTGTAGCCCAGCTTGCAGCTGAGCAAATGTCACCAACTGAAACACCTTTAAACAGCGCCCAAGAAGCAGCCACACCTCTTGTAGATTTTTCCCTGATCCCTAGGGGCAGCTGGGAGCCAGTGACGCTGTAACACAGGGAAGTGGCCTCCACAATCCAATGAGAAAGTCTTTGCTTTGACAAAGCTTTACCCATGGAGGGTTTGGCAAAACACACAAACAGTTGGTCTGTTTTTCTGATATAGTGCGATCTATATAAGCCTGCAGAGCACGAACCGGGCACAGACAATGCGGCCTCCTCTGCTCCTCAGAGGCAAAAGGAGAACTATGGAAGCCCGAAAGCTCTATGGTCATGAAACTGTAATTGAGCGGGATGACCTTAGGCATATATGCAGCATTCTGATGCAGAGTGGCCCTAGCTCCATCTGATGACATTTTCAGACAGGAAGGGTGAACTGAAAGAGCATGAAGGTCTCCCACCCTTTTAGCCGATACAAGGGCTAAGAGCAGAGCTGTCTTATAAGACAGAAGCTTCATCCTGATCGAGTGGTGCATGCTCTTTAGCTCTGAATAGTATTCACCACAGCCTTTAGCTAACAGGTTGGACTTTTCAGTAGGCAGGCCTGCAGCTTCCACAGATGTGGGTGAGGGTGCCTTTTTTGTGCCTGTGGCAGAAGGCCCTGTCTGACGGGGAGCTTCCATGGGGGGCTATCATCAGACTGATGATCTCCAGGTACCAAGACTTTGTGGGCCACTGAGAAGCCACCAAAATCGGAGACCTGCTCAACCTGCGCACTCTCTCCAGTACTGCTGGAATCAGTTCCACCAGCGGAAAAGCGTAGAGGAGAACGTTGGACCAAGCGTGCGCAAGAGCATCCGATCCCATTGGAGCAGTCTGATCCGTCAGGGAAAAGAACAGGGGACAGTGTGTGTTTGCGCTTGACGTAAACAGATCCACTACTGCCCTGCCGAACCTCAGCCAGATCTGGGACACCACCTCGGGGTGCAGCCTCCATTCCTTTGACAGAGGTCCGCCCCTGGAGAGCTGCCCCGTGGTTGAGGTACCCGGGGACATGAGCGGCTCTGAGAGACAGGAGATTCAGATTGTACCAGTGCAGTAATGTGTGGGTCAGATTCAGTAGAGGAAGGGAGCGTGTTCCTCCCTGTCTGTTTACATATGACACAACATTTGTGTTGTCTGTGCGCACTAGCACATGATGTCCTCTCAGGTGATGACTGAAGTGTTTCAGGGCCAGAAACACTGTTAGCAGTTCCAGAAAGTTGATATGGAACCTTGACTGGGTCGAGGACCATACCCCCCTCACCACTAAACCCCCACACAGAGCCCCCCAGCCTCTGAGGGAAGCGTCTGTGGTCACCACTATGCGTTCTGACACCCTCCCGATTGGGGAACCCTAGCAGAACAGCCCTGGTTCTCTCAATGGGAGGAGAGCTACCATGCAGGTTCTGGTGACCATCAACCTCCGGCAGAGATGACGTGAAGGATGGAGATGATGAGAGCGGACCCAACGCTGGAAATGTCGCATTTTTAACAGTCCGAGAGGCACCACGGCTATGGAGGAAGCCATCATCCCCAGCAGCTGTAGAGCTGTGCGGAGTGTCAGTCTGGCTCCCAGCTGAAAGTGTGCTAAGCAGCTGCGTAGCGCGGCTATTCGCTGGTCCGAGAGACGCGCTCTACTTGACCGAGAGCAAATTTCCAGCCCAAGGAAGGAGAAACTCTGACTCGGAACTACAGAACTCTTTCTGTAGTTCACGGAAAACCCCAGGGCTTGAACGTGGGAAAGTACCTGTGCAGTGTGAGCTTCTGCCTGTGTTCGGGAACTCGCTACTAGAGCCCAGTCGTCTAGGTAAGCGAGGAACCGGATGCCCTCCTACCTAAGAGGGGCTAGTGCGGCTTCCACACATTTCGAAAAGGTGTGGGGCAGAGAGCAAACCCAAAAGGCATAACCATGTACTTGTAGGCCTGCCATTCGAAAGCAAAGCGCAGGAACCGCCTGAAAAGCCAAAAAGGACAGCGCTCGGTGGGCAGGAATGCTAGCCAGAAGGCAGCAGTCCAGTCAGCGAGCGGTTAAGCTAACTTTTAATAGTGCAGCTAGTTGTCAGATGTGTAGTCAGCGAGGTGAAGAGCGTAAGAACTGAGAAATGACAGTGACGCGGTCGCTTCTAAGTGGAGGGCGGGGCCTCCACGCCGCGTCACTTTCATGTGCCTTACAGGCGTGATTAAATGTGTCTTCAGCCAGGCCACACGAGGGCGTGATGTCCCATAGTACCTTCGTTGTACCGAGTGAATCGACTGAAAGGGAACTGACTTTTTATAGAGAGATTAAATCTGTAAAATGATGAGCACAAGTGGCATAAAGCCGGGCGTACACTGTGCGACTTTTTCACTCGCAGCACTCAGCTTCAGCTCAAACTGTACGACTTCCTCGCAGGGCAGATCTCACGAGTCATGCGCTCACACTGCACGACCCAGTTCTCAGATGCGACCTGACTGCTCACACTGTACATCTGGTAGCAACATGTCGGCCCTAAAAATATGCTAAAAATAGCAGTTTTTACACAACACGTCAGACTTTTTTGCGTTGTTTTGCCTGTTGTCCTTCGGGAGTGCTGCAGGAGGACACACAGGGATTTATGGGGGTTGGATGAGGAAAACGAAATAAAGAAAGTAGATCTGTGTTTTGTGATCAGTTTAATTTGACATGAACACGACAAACACGCTTTCTTGACAATCTTTGTGAGTAAAAATACGTGTAGAAATTAAAACGAACAATGTGTGTTATTAGGGAAATAGCGGGCGAGCGATGTTGATGCAGGATTGCGCATGCGTCGTGAGTGGTTCTGGTACATTTTGGGTCGCAGCTGCTCGCAGCGCCGCTTCAACAGTGCGATACCCTCACGAGGGACGAGCGAAATATTAAACACGCCAGGAGTCCGTGCGAGCTTATCGGTAGCTGGTCACGTGGTTTTAATCGCCTCTGTACACTACTCGCCCCGATCTCGTGGATTCTCGCACGAGTGGAAAATCGGCTCAAAAAAGTCGCACAGTGTACGCCCGGCTTAAGACAGGCAAAGCATTGTAAGCTAGAGGCTTCAATGTTTTCCCCCTCTATTGATGCAAAATTCATCAAAACATTACTACCACTGCATCATTTGGAACAAATTAAGTTACACAAGAATTAAATCTATGAGACTAGCTTACATTACATTAGAGTATTTCTTCCCAAGAATACTTTAATGTAAACTGGTAAGTCAGTTTAGAACCCAACTTTCTTCAATTCTCTTTTCTTTTAATAAAAAAATTTCAGATCTGAAGTACAGCAAAAACAGCATCCATATTTTAGAAGGCTGGGTTGAATTTGTTGATATTTCTCTTACCCCTCTTGGCCCATTAACTGTTAGCACGGGGAAGCCAAGACAGACAACAGCAGTCAGATATTCCATTAGAGACACCTGAAACATCAAAACAGAATTAATCACATGAGAATTTTTAGCACACTTATTCTCATTTTAAATGTGATAAATGACCCGCACTTGTATAGCGCCTCTCAGAGTAAGGACTCCAAAGCGCTTTACACTACAGTGTATCATTCATCCATTCACACACACATTCACACACTGGTGGTGATGAGCTACGATGTAGCCACAGCTGCCCTGGGGCTCACTGACAGAGGTGATCTCTATAATCCAAGTCTTACATGACAAGCAATAAGTGCACCAGCGTTCCAGCCCACCAGGATGATTGGTTTGTGTGGAAAGTGACTGTGAACCTGTGGTTAAAAAAACAAAACACAATAATAGCACAGCTGAGTGGGAATGTAAACATGAATATTCTTGTTTTCCTATGAAAAAATAGGACCGGTTTAAATACTGGACATGACAAACAGGAGAGTATTTGAGGAAATGAATAAAATAATAAAATCAGATGGTCTACCTCCATGACCTTGGCCCTGATTGTGGCCAACATGTGCTCCAGACACTGTGTGATTCCAATATTGGCCCCACTGTTCAAATAAGTGTGCACTGGGATCACCTGAAATACAAACAGAATTAATGAGGTTTGATCTGAGAAAGAAAACCCTTCTTGATAATTAAGTAAATATTTAAGTGAGATCTTAGACCTTTCCCAAGCAGGAGAGCTGCGACTGCCAAAACCTCATCCTCCGTGAGGTGGGGAGAGCGGGATTACTTGGGCTTGATGGTGCAAGAAGGATGAGAGGGGATCCAGGAAGCTTGCACTTAATACAAAAAATACAGACAGAATCTTTGTACTTCAAGAATTTTGCAGAATAAACCAACAGAAGTAACTAGAAGTGAAGATTTTTACAGGTCTGTTTTGAGACAGGACTCCCACAGCTGGATCCCAAGGCCGTTTCAGAAGCAGCGACAAAGCCTCTGCGCTTGGAGCTCCAGTCTTTGTGGATGCCAGTAACATTCTGTCGATCAACGAGGGTAGCTTGACAAAAACAATAACAGCATAATAAGAAACAATGAATCCAAGCCGTGGGACTTTTGGGTTACCTAATTCAGTTGTTAAGATCGTCCCTTGCTTTTAAGAGTCTGCAGTACATCCAAGTATGCTGCAAGCATGGCGAAGCTTAAAGATTCGATCAGAGTAGTGTGCAACCACTGTGTCAGTTTGGTGTCCCAGTTCACACTGGCGATTGCGTGCC
The DNA here is from genome assembly GCF_043380555.1 of Nothobranchius furzeri. Classification (NCBI taxonomy): domain Eukaryota; kingdom Metazoa; phylum Chordata; class Actinopteri; order Cyprinodontiformes; family Nothobranchiidae; genus Nothobranchius; species Nothobranchius furzeri. Next base: position 38,684,168 of record NC_091757.1, read on the forward strand.
GCACCTTCCTGGCACACTTGTCCACAGCTATCCGTCGCAAAATTGGCTCATTGGAAGCCTAGAAAATAGAACAATTACCTCTGTGTCACTTTAGGATCCTTAACCAAACTCCCACAAAATGTTGATTTTACTCCAGTGAAAATTTTGACATTATTGCATTTTAAACAATAAAAAATGTGGTTACATTCTCGTTAGCCAGACGTGCTAATCTTTCAGCTTGAAGAGCTTTGAGGACCTTGTTGAACAGTTTATTCTGCGTCACAGACCATCCCGTTCTGAAACAAAACAAAAGATCTCAAAACAATCCACTGGATCCTGTTTAGTAGAGCATCAGAAATTGCAGTGATTTAATAGTGGATTAGTGAATGCTTTTGGTTACTTGTTTATATGTTCCTCCCAGTCATCAGGGGGTGGAGGGCTCTCAGCAGCAGTTCGAGCAAACAGGACATGTCGCTCACACTCCTTCATCACACTAAGAGCTTTCTGGTTGTCATATAAGGGAACAGGTGATGGTGTGACTGTTTCCACGTCAATTAGAGTTTCAGAGTCTCTGCACAAATAACAACATCAGGTTAAACTCACATGTTGATCAAACCAGCTATCTGAAGACTTGTTTACATACAGCTAGTAGGGTTGGGCATCGAGCATCGATATGAACCGGTTCCAACTGTTAGTTTTTCCCGGAATCGTTCAGTTATTTTTTTCGATTCCTAATTTTGATTCCTAGAATGCTGACAGAAGAGGAATCTGCGGCTGATCTCCGTGAAAAATAAACGTGATCTGCAAATTGTGATCAATGCTTTTCAGAGCTGATCACACCAGCTGTCCCCCCACCCGGCGCGCAGTGGCCAGATATGAACAAACGTGTCTGCCGAACTTTTACTCCGTAAACTAATTTCTGCAGCGTAGAGGAAACTTGTTATATACGTCAACACGGTGGATTTAATAGAAGCTTTAAAGAACAAACTGGACGGTGTGAGGTGAGTTTGTCTCACTGCAGAAATAAAAACACACATGAAGCGTCAGCAGTCAGACGCAGCCGCTTGAGCGTCAGAAGACTGAACAATAACCTGTAGAGTAATTAAAGTAATCATGCTAGAGAAGCTTCTCTGTGGTGGACCACACCAGCTTCTGCCACAATAAATAATTATAATAATAAATAAAACATTTTATTTCCTTTTTGAACTATTACTGTTGAGAGTTTTAATGTTTAAAGTCTATCAGGTTGTTACTGACAGCAGCTACATTTAAGTTTCACTTTCTGTTCTGACTGAATGCTGCTGCAGCATGGAGGTGTAGTTCTCAGTCATCCTGGACATGATCATCCTGAGTTTTAGCTGAAAACAGCTGGATGTTTCTGGATCTGTTGGAGACACTCATCCCAGACTTCTTCCAGACTGTCAGAAACAAACACACTGGTTGTGCTGCAAGTCTTTTTCTTTTTTTTCTCCAAACCATGTTTTCGGCTAAATGAAGGTGACGTTACTGTTCATAGAATTAAAATTCATGTTTAAGTTAAGATTATTTAATCAAGTAGGATCTGTGGTTAGCTGGCTCATTTAAAACATGGAATGTCTTGAAAGAATCAGAATCGGGAATGGATAGGAACCGGAATCGAAACGAGGAATTGGAATCTGAATCGTTCAAAATCAAACGATGCCCAACAGCTAGGACAAAATTGGAGACCAATAAAGTAGAAGCTGACAACAAGGACTTTTATACTCACAATGATGGTTCAGGTTGGCGACGTGGTGTAACAAACAGTGTCCTTGTGGGTCGAGCACTGCTGGCATCTGGGTGAGCATTCCATGGTTTTGAATAGCTGTGGTCCAGATATACCAAATCTAACTCCCGTTCATGAGGTGACAGCTGGAAAAGCAGAGATGTGCCCATTTTGTGTGCTGATATCTGTAAGTCCTTATCCCCACGATGCATATTCTTCCTGGGCCCAGAGGGCCCTCAAGAAGACCCCAGCCACTGGTGGAGTTTCAGACCAAGCTGGCAGACAAGAAAAGGCAGAATACTGGTGCTTTATGTTTATCATTTAAACAACAAAACCAGTATGGACAAATGGTTCTCTCCTAATATGTCATAGGAACGGGATTATCTCACTGGTAAAAAAAAAAAAAAAACTTAACCAAGGTTGATAACGTGTATATAATCAATGTAGGAAAACAGGATTGGGATTTGTCATTCCAGTATTTGAATGCTCTAAACTTGACTTCCTTTCTCTTCTAGCTTTGTTAACAAATGTTTACACACTTTAAAAGGACAAACAAACTGAAACAACGTAATTATTGCACAAATTGATATGTAAACAAGCACTGCTGCGCTCATGACACTTCACACATTTATCAACTTAGATGCTAAACAAACCAATTACTTCTCAAAACCTACTAAGTCTGACAAAATAAGCATAAATACGTTACTTACGATAACGTAGCCGGTCTAAAGGATTTTTATGAAACAAAAACATAAACAACCCTTCAATGAGGGCGGTGCACTAGCCTAGCATAGCATAGCAAGCTAACAGCTAAACAAATGTGGTTCTCGCGGTTTACGCTGCCTTACCTTTTCATCTGATTAAAACGCCTATTTCCGAAAAAATTTAAAACCAAAGACGGATCTCTTTGTATTCATTCTCCAAGCGTAATATGAAATTGCAAAGAATTGTACGTAAACGCCTCACTTCCTTTTGTTGCTTGATTTGTTGCCAAGTCTCGTTACAAGTCCCTCGGTTCTCCAATGTTGGGAACGAACCGGAAACATACGAATGGGTTTCAAACAAACTGGCAACCCACTGAGTGGCGCTCTTAGACAATGCTGGACACAAACTGGATTACTGGAGCTCACAAAAGGAATGCTGTTTCTTTAGCGATGAGAAATCAGTGATTCGTGTAGCTGATGGAATTATTATAATTGACGTTATTTAATTATTTGGTGGTTTAGTATTTCCTAGTGTTTAATTTCCTGGTTCCAACTCCAGCAGGTTTAGTATTTCCTAGTGTTTAATTTCCTGGTTCCAACTCCAGTATGTGGCGGTAATGCACCTTGAAGTTGCTAGCCAAAATCTATGCAGACCGATGCAGACTCGTCTCGTGGCTAACCGTTAGCATTACTGGGTTTGCAACACAAACATATGTCTATAGTTTGCAATATGGCTGAACGCGCACGGGCTTGTATTATTTGCGGAGATCAAAAATCTACGTTACATTCTTTACCAAAGTCAGAAGAGCTGAAGAAGAAATGGCTGGAATTTGTCTTTGGAAAACCACCAGTGCTTTACAGCGGTGGAATAGTGATTTGTTCAAATCATTTTTACGAGAGTGACTTTACCAACTACGGGGCCTACATTGGTGGTTTTGCTTCAAAGTTATGCTTAAAACCTGGATCTGTACCGTCACGACGATCGCCTACCAGCGCACAGGCTGTAAGTGCAAAATAAACCTTTCACCTTTTTCTTCTTCTGCCTGTTCTAACTCCTCATGAGGGCATGCATAAACCAACACAATCAACGGCCCAGGCTGCTATCAACACAAGGGTTATTGCTAAATTACGGAGGGGTTAGTTTGGTTTTTGCTGCAGGATTAAAACGTGCACAAACTGCGTTAGCGAAAATGTACTTGCTGCATATTCAAGCTTCTACTGTTTTCAAGACAGTGCTCCCTAAAGGAAGAATGTTTAACTTCAACTGTAGATTCAAAACATGCCTTTAGGTCAACTTAAAAAAAATAAGTAGATGTTAGAAATTCAAATGTCGAGTCATCGCCTGCAACTTTCACTTGAAAAAATGTATGAAATGGCCTATGGATTTTCCACTGACTGATACCTCACTGACATTTTTTATGTCCACTTCTTCCTCGCTACGAATTAGCAAGGAGGGTGGCATGGTGAGACACTCGCTCCTGCTACTCAGAGAACTGGGGTTACATTAGTAACCTAAAGTTCTTTTTCATAGCATTCATTCCATGTGTCACTATGGGAAAATACTGACTCTCAGATTGCGAGGCAGAACATAATCCAGAAACCGATTATCCCAAATAACATAACACAACATAACATGCACACAGCTCAGACAGCACCAATTGAGCACCAAGCGAGCCAATGAAGGTGTTGTAACATCCAGGTTGTAGAACCGAACAAATGTGAGAGGGGAAGTCCAGCTCGCCGGATCACATATTACCAGGGTAGACAGCGCCCATGAGGAATGGGCACGAAGGCCCTCAGGTGGTCGAACCCCTCTGGAGCCGTAGGCTAAGAGAAGGCTCCCACAATCCAGTGGGAAAGTCCTTTTTAGAGATGGGCTTTCCCAACCGATTTTTGGCCCAGGACTGCTCTTTCGCAGATTATCCGTCCTGTCCATATATATGCGTAATGCACACACTGGACAAAGCATGTCCACCAAAGAGAAAGGAGGAGGGCAGAAGGAAGCCAAACAAATAGGGGATCATGCTCCCAGCACCTTTGGCATAAAGGTGGGGTTTGGGAGCAATGTCACCTCAGTGTTCCTCAGATGTATAACGAGTGAATAAAAAGTGCATGTATTTCACCCGTACGTTTTGCTGAGGCAAACGCAAACACACCATTTTCAAAGTAACCACCTTCAAATCCACCTGCTCCAGTGGTTCAAAAGGAGAAGTAATTAGGGCCTCCAACACCAGTGGGAGGTCCCATGGTGGGCCAGATATTTGGAAACAGGCCTTCGCCTTCACACTCCCCTCAAATCCACACACAAGAGGAAGTTTTCCAACCGACATCCCCATAAAACCAGTATGGCAAGCCGATATTGCAGCCAAATATACCTTAATAGTGGAGATTGCCTTCCCTTTATCCATCAGGTCCTGTAGGAAGGCCAGTATGACCACCACTGAGCAGCACTCAAAAGAGATTTATTGTTTCTCTTCACACCACCTTTTGAAAATAGACCACTTACAGTCATACAGAGATCCGGTCAAGGGAGCTCTGGCATCCTGAATGGTCTCAATGACACTTTGCGGAAGACCTACAGCCTCTAGGCTGGACTGCTTACGGGCCAGGCTCAGAGGGACAACTTCTCTGGGTGAGGGTGGAAAATCTCCCCTTGTGCCTGATATAGCAGGCCTCTGCGTGGGGGCAGGAGCCATGGTTCTCCATTGAGCGTGGGGGCTTAGGCTTGAGACAGGGGTTTTTGAACACCAGGTGGGTCTCGTTTCGCTTGAAAAATGAGCCACCGCCCCCTGATTCATTGAACTTTTGCTTTCAACTTTTTTAGCTGCACCGTCGGCAAACTGCCTGGATGCGACAGTGTAACAGAATGAAAGACTGTTTTCCACCAAAAGTCATTTCCCCCTCTCCTCTGACACAGGACTAGTCTGCATGAGATATGGCCTCAAGGTCTCATGCATTTGCTTATAAACTGCTTCTTTTCAGCTCAACAGAAGAATGAAGAATGGAGTATTTTCTTTTAATTAATCAAAGAACTCTATTTTAATAAAGCTAATCACGCAAAGTCAATAAATAAGATGTGACCAATCTGTGAAATCAAAATATTAATTACTTTATTATAAATTACTATAGAATATAATGAGTAATATGTCTTTAAATGTTCCAATAGGACTGATCTCACATAGTGTTAAAAGACATGACACATTGCTTTCACTGATCCAATCAGAATCTGCCAGATCTGATGGAGGCGTGGTTTTGGTGGTGCTTGGTAAATCTGTCATCTTTTCATTCAACCATAAACCAAAACATCCGAAGTATAAAACTATGCCCACGTCATCTCTAACGCCAGTTCAAAGCGTTCTAGAGAAGTTGTCGGAGCGGCCAATCCGTAACTTTCCTCTTCAGCCGAAAGAACCAACGACAAGCTGGATAAAATCTGTTGCTGTTCCAACTGCTGCAACGGTTACTTTCAGAATAAAAGCTGAACCATCAAGACCCAGGTTTGGGTCTCGCTAGACGCCAACAAAATCGTCGTGACCCGGAAGTATCTCACAGACTGGTCTGGTCAGCAACCACTGCTTTTCCTACCGGCTTCGGTTCCTGTTCTAACGGGGACTTCCGCTAAGGGTATGTAGGCCGGCAAAATGGCATCAAATGTGTTTATGAATCTCCTAATCAAAGCTTAGCGCGAAGATATCACCTTCAGTTCCCATCAGAACTAATCGCTTTGCTGGTTCTGAGCAACATTACACCTCACCCTATTCTCCGTCTCATCCCCCTTAGTTACACCATACATTTAGTGTTTAAAGTCAGTCTAGTTTAATTTGTTTTAATAAATCTTTAAACTTTTAAACGCGACTCTCTCTCTTCTGTTGTCTCTGAGTGAATACGAAGCTGTTATCTAATCCCTGCATTAAAAAGTTCCAATCTTCTGGTTTAAAATAACCTCACATATCCTTAAGGTGGATTTCATATTTTCCTATGGAATCCTACACCTTATGGGTTATTAAATAACATGTAATTTAAATCATTACAACAGCTTTAACAATTTTAATGTTTTTTAACATAAAACCATGCTAGAGTGACATGTCACCAGGCCACCTTGGTTGCCTATGGGAAGAACACACCGTCTTTTTGGGGCGCGTGGAGCAGGTTCTAACATCCCCTCTTTCATGCATCAAACTTCCAAGCACTCAGCTGGTGGCAGCTTGCTCTCCGTGTCCTCGGAAGCTGTCAGGTTAATTGCTTCCTTCTCCTCCCCATCTGAGTGGAGGCTAATTCGAGATGGCAGCATTGGGCCACTTTTTTCCACAGTCCTTTAGCAGGAGCTAAATGAGATGCTGTAGGAGCAGACTGTGGGTTCTCCACCTTCAGGGTCTTGAAGGTGGAGGGCAGACGTGCTGCAGCTTGGACCAAATTTGGCGCTGAGGGGGAGGAGTGGTTACTGGATGCACCAGTACTGGTTTGGGGAGGCATAATTTCAGGGCCTCATCATCCCGTTTCTTTTCCTTGCATCTTTTCTGCATCGTGTGATGAGAGGAGTTGTTTCCTGACCCGTTTCGCCTTCGGCAGTTTCTTCCATCATAGCGAGAGCATGCCAATTCCACTTGGACCTCGGGCCACTGGATGTTAAGCTTTTCTGCAGTGAGTTTGCACACGTCCTGCAGGTCCAGATCCAGGGCAGGCGACACCAACTCCCCGTCGCTGGCGCGGCCAGTGCTCAGGGGCCATCTTGGGACCGTCATAACAGCTAGCGCTAACCTGGTGTGTGTAGGTGGGGGAAGCATTGTGGCTCTGCTCTCTGTAGCTGGTTTAACGGTAGATATGTTGGGAACTTTCGTTTGCTAAATGGACCGCTATAAGGTGTGTTGCTACTCCTCACAGTCGGCAACTCACACCACTGCTTGGAGACAGGTTAGTGTGAGGCTTTCCCTCGTGTTAAGTTGTAAGCCCAGAGCAAAGCGCCCAGCGGTAGAGTTTGCCCTCCTCCTTTGGACAGTTTAGCTAGCTCCAGTCAGAGTCAGCAAGTGAGAGTTTTGGGAACTTCTGTTTGTAGCCAGAAGAGGTTTTAGAATAAACTTTCTGTGAGGACTCGGCCCAATGTATAGGGGGAGGGTTCCCACCTCCTGCACACTGATGGGTTTGTTCCAGCCAATCAGAGCTGGAATAAGAGCTTCTGATGAGGTCACGTCTAGGGCGTTCCCATAATGAGACTCGAAACGAATGCAATCAAAGAGAGCAGACCTGCTCCACACACACAACTCCCCCCGAAGACACTCACCTGTCTATGGGACTTTGGAACTGCTAATCAGCTGTAAACAAAGCAGACTTCATTACCGCATATGCAAACCACCTGTCACTCGATGCACTGGCTTTCACTGAGACCTGGATCAAACCATGTGACAATGCTACACCATCTGCTCTCTCAGTTAACCACACTTTCTCCCACACTTCTTGTGCATCTGGCCGAGGTGGTGGAACGGGCATGTTAATTTGTAACAAATGGTATACAGTCAGTTGCTACCCATCACCCGGGTAAGGCGCACACGGTTGTCCTGTGTACTCATCTTTAATAACCTCAATGCTTGAGAGCCAAGAGATAAAACAGTGTGATAAATGCAACAAGATTTATTATAAGTGCACATTTTATGTTTTTCAGTTTTTTTAATTAAAGAAACATAAAAAAAACTTTTGCAAAACACTACAGAATGGTTTTTACAGCGCTAAGTTCTCTTTTTCTTTACAAAACTTGCTAAATGAAATTGCCAATTTTAGTAAAGCCCTTCTAGCCAATCAGAGGCGAGAAAGGCGGGACCTTCCTTGGGCTTCCAATGATTCCAAATGATGCTGCCCATCGCATTTTGGAGAGATACTAAAGCGAAATCTACGGTGTCAACACCCCAGCTTCCTTCAACCAATCAATAAGCCTCTCATTTGCATTATCACGTGTGCTCTTGCGAGAAAACATATCCTTTACAGAAAAGGGTCAGAAAAGCACTTTTTAATTTATTTTTCCAATTCAAATGATTTTTATGGCCAAAAAGACGTTAATATGATGTAGATATCCACAGTAGTAACAGGCGATGACTCCTTTAACATGTATGCTTATTAGGGTTGTCACGATACTAAAATTTCAAACTCGATTCGATACTGGGGGGGGGGGGGGGGGGACTCGATACTCGATTTCGATACTATTTAAAAACACCAATTTATTGAACAAGTTTATTCAAAAAATAACATTCCTCAATTTATATTGCAAAAATTAAATGTTAAGAATTAAGTGTGTAAAGTGCTTAAACCTTTCAAGTATCAGCATTTTTTAAAACGTGCATACAAAAACTGGCGAAAGTTAACACTTTAAATCATGAATTGTCTCACTATATATACACTATTTGCAGAGTGATGTTTTGCTGCTTAAACTCTGTTTAAGGTGCATTTTTGTCATAAGATGTAATGCCATATGTTTTGTTCTGTACTTTTGAACAACTCTGTTGGTCAATAAAGGGAGAAAACGAATTTCTCCACAGTAGGACAAAGGTACATCTACCGGTAATCTTAATAAAAACAGATTGGCGCACGGCAGTGACGTCATTAAAAGCGCCGGTTAGATTAGCCGCGGCTAGTCTGTTCACGCCTAGAAATCCCAGACCCGCTCCAAACGAACAGGGGAATCATGTTAATGATTCCTAACAAAACCTTTCGACATTGAGATGTTTTGGTGCAGATAATGTCTTCTTTCGAGGCTGCACCATGGGTGCCCGTCCGCACCCGTTATATGGATATACACTGATGGCGATTCGCCGATGGATGTAAATACCCCGGGGAATCCAAGTAGCACCAAAGTTGTCAGCGGGAGTAAACAAACGTACTGCATGCTAGAAATTAAGTCCGGGTTGCAATAAACGGGAGTTTCCTTTAAGCACATAAGCGTGAATATACAACTACGTGTCAGACTTGGTATGCTAATTAAGTTGGTCTGTGAAGCGCCTCCCAAATTCGCTGTTTATGTTTTTGTTTATTTATTTGGCAGACAAAACTTGGATCAGAGACAACTCGCGTGGGAAAAAGCAACGTAGCCATGCGGCGTCTGCTTCTTCTGTTTGTCTGGGAGGCGGAGGCTGCTTTACGGCATCTGGCTGTCGTGCGTGTCGGTGTACTTGAAGAAGGCTGTGTATAATAGTCCATAATATCGATACCACAGGGATGGAATATCTAATTTAGATACCACGTTTAGTATCGATTTATATCTAGGTATCGATTTTTTTGACAACACTAATGCTTATCTGTAAAGTTCTGCAGCACACACAATTCAATTTATTACTTACTGTTTGAACAGAGCCTTTCTTTAACTTTAGCTTTTTATGCAATAAAAATGAATCTTTAGTCTAAAGTAAACTAACTTCTTTATTTCTGTCAGAAAATAAGAACAATTTCATTCTTTTCATCCACAGTTAAAGTAATACTTTGTTTAATTTGTCAAAAAATGAATGATATAATCTGACTAAGCTTGCAGTTCTGACCTGTTATTTCCAGTCCTAGCGTAGCCTACATGTGGTGATAGATTGCATCAACTGACTTAAACTGCATGTTATTTTATGTTTCTTATATTTAGAGCACATCCGAAACACTGATGACATCCCGCCTTCATACCAGCACACAAACAGACTCACCAGACCGTTCGACACGAGCAACACAGCTTTCGATGGGTACATTGGGTCATCGTTTTCGAAGCAAAGGTTTGTCACGTAACTCATTTTAATTTCAAATGTGATGTTTTGTAGTTCTTTTCCGATGAATGCACATGTGCTTATGCAATATGCATTACAAATTGAATAATATGTGTGCTACTTTGTTATTTTTAGAGTTCTCAACAGTCATGGACTTGCTTTTCATTCAGTCATTGTGGTTTTATGTGAAATCCTGGAAAGCTCTTATTATCTTTGTAAAGTCGCAGTAACACATTTATTTTAATTTAGGTACCAAAACAGAATTCTACATAACAAGGAAGAGCGTTGCCACAAGCACTGCTGATGCACCATGGGGGCCTGGTACTCCAACGCCTGTCAGGCCTGTTCATCTAAGGCCAAGTAAAAGACCTCGGTTAGATGAAGAGGATGAAAGTGAAATCTCCACATTAACACCTGAACCCCATGACTCCATCTATGATCCAGCACCCTCAATGAGCAATGTTGCTGAATCCTCAGAGCCCACGTATGTTTTTGCTTCTAACTTCATCTAAATATAAATGTTTTATTTTGACATAGATTATGTTTAATTATATATGTTAAAGTAACCTTGTACTATATATATATATATATATATATATATATATATATATATATATATATATATATATTATATATATATATATTTATATATATTTATATAAATATATATATATATATATATATATATTTATATATATTTTGTCATTTCTCTAAACAGTGATACATCTTCAGGATACAAAGACTCCAAGTACATAGTATTTGAGAAAAACCTCATGGAACTTTTCGAAACATGTCCAGTATGCAGCCGCATGTCGGAGGTGAAGACCTACAGACGAGGAACCTTTCTTTCTGTCCACCAAAAATGCCATCACTGCAGTTTTTCAAAGAAATGGAAGAGCCAGCCAGTGATGGGGAGCACCCCTGTAGGAAATATCCAGCTGTCTGCTGCCATATATTTCACCGGCTCTTCTTATTTTAATTTGCAAAAGGTAAACTAATGTATATTCTAACACAATGTTTTCTACCAGGGAGGTGTCCAGGAGGCATTTTAGCCAGGTGCCCAAGCCATCTCAGCTAAATAGCAAATCTACTCCGAGCTCCTTCCGGATGACTGACCCTCCCACCCTATCTCTATGGAAGAGCCCAGACATCCTGTAGAGAAAACTAATTTCAGTCACTTGTAATCACAATCTTGTTCTTTCGGTCACTACCCAACGCTTGTGACCGTAAGGGTAGAAACATAGACCAACCGGTAAATCAAGAGCTTCACCTTCCGGCTCAGCGCTGTCTTCACTACGAAAGACCGGTACAACACCCGCATCACTCCAGACACAGACCCAATCCGCCTGTTGATCTCTCGCTCCATCTTTCCCTCACTCATGAACAAGACCTCTAGGTACTTAAACTCCTCCACTTGAGGCAGGACCTCGCCCCTGCCCTGGAAAAGCCGTTCTATCCTTTTCCGACTCAAGACCACGGTCTCGGATTTCTTTTTGTCATATTTATGCATAATGATGATTGGACTGACTCAGCGTCTGTCAGACCTCCACGAAATGGCGCTCATATTCAGAATCAGAATCAGCTTTATTGCCAGCGCTCCAGCGACCCAGAGCATAGGAACTTGACTCCGCGAACACAACCTGACCAAGGTTAAACACACACACATGTAGACAAAAACAGGTACAGGCAGTCACGAGAGCAGCCATAACGGCGCTCATTTCATTAGATGAAAAGGGTGTTACATGAGGATAATTGGGGTAAGGTAAAAAAAAAAGGCATAGCAGAGTTAGACCCAGCGGGGAGTAACTCTATAATACAAAAAAACTCCTCAACATAGAAGCACGAACATCACAGATACAAAACATCAGAGTCCGATGGGGAGGTGGGGTTGGGCGGGATCCTGAATCCTCCAACGGGAGCTGTCATTACGGCGCTTCACCAGCTGCAGTCGACAGGTGGGAGGGAGAAATGAGGAACAGAGAGCGCATTGAGTTCCTGCAGGTCGATGACCTCGAAGCCAAAGTCACAATCTGAAGGCGGGGGGAAGGTCGGGACACAGCATCTGTTAGCATTCCTCCTTTCGTGGGGGTGAGTTGAAGGCAGCCTTGGAGGCTGCTTGGCGTCAGATAAGGATAAACAAGACTTTGTTTAGGGCAGACAGAGATAATTTTCCTCTCTGCCTTGGAGTCTATTAAGTGGTCATTCATGTCCACCAGTGAAGCCAATTTATGCGTTCTAAACATCCCCACACCGCCCGGCGAGATGACATCCATCTTGCGCACTAACACAGGCAACGCCGCGAGGATATTGTCCAGCTTACGGTTCACCTCGAGTAACGTCCCGGTCTGTGAGGTCACCGCCCGGGCGGCACATTCCGTGGGTGCGGGTTGCACTCCAATCGCTCCCGTCTTCCCAAATTTCCAGAAAACCAGATATCCTCGCACTCCAATCTGAAGAAATCCAGTGATCATCAGGCCGAATATCCACAAATCTTCCACGTCCTCGATGGACAACTGAGAGAGGCACACGATACGCCAGACCACCCAAGAATCGAGTGCATATCCCGCTGTGAATGTCCCCTCGGGACAGGTGGGAGCCCCCTTCTCCATTCTCATCGTAGAAAAAATCTTATCAATCGCATTGAATGACCAGTTAATTAAGTCCATATTTCCAAAAAAGAGTAGTGATTTCAGGAGAAATGCAGAGAAGTGCTCTGTAGGCAGACAGGACAAGAGCCTTGGGGAAGCAGATAAGGGAGCTGAAGAAAAAGCGTCTGTGCTCTCTGAGTGCTGGAGAAGAAAAAAAATCGATTCGCCTCTCGCTTTATCAGAAGAGTAAAGCTGCGAATAAATGCTGTCACAATTTGACAGCTATGACTAATATATGTGGTTCTGTGTCAGAGAGGCAAAGGCAGAGAGGATTTGTTGAAATAGGCACTTTGATGAGGACTACATGAACTCTGATGGAAAATTGAATGTTGTCATCTGTTTATTACTTGGACTAAATATTGACAACCAACACTCCTGGTTGATAGTGTTATATATTGAGCCCTTGCAGATTATTTTATTTCGCAGGTGTTTCAAGCCATGCATCTGCAAAATATGAGCTACTAAGCTTTTCAGAAGCTTTCTAACAGTTATCTGCAACCAGCTGTGATCCACAAATGGCAGCAGTACCAAGAAGAACAACTACGAATCCTGAGCCAAAAAAGAGTCAAGGTTGGAGGGGACATGCGAGCAGATTCAGCTGGTAATGCTCTGTTTTATAAGAATTTTTATACAGATTAAATTGTGTCAGATTGTGCTTTAACACAGTAACAGCATGCTAATATAACAAACATTAACATGACCTATTTCTAGTAATTCATCTCTACTGTATTTGAAGGTCACTCTGCAAAGTATGGAAGTTATAGTTTGATGAATCTGGAGAACAACAGCATAATCGACATTCAGCTTGTACAGGTGAGTGCGTTCAAACACGTCTGACAATCAGTGTTGAGAGTAACGTGGTACAAAAGTAATAAAATTACTGTAATGCATTGCTTATTGCTGTAATGTGGTAATGTAAGGCATTACAGGGAAAGAAAATGGTAATATTTACTCGGTACAGTTGTCAGTAACGCTGTAATTACAATGCATTTTTAAACCCAGAATCAAGACGTGGATTTCTTAAAAATTCAAAAAAGATCCAGTATCCACATATATTACGTCATTTATGTACTCGGCTTTGCGGGCATTCTATGAGCAGAGAGGACGCAGTGCACAGCAGTAATGGCTCAAATATTCCAGCTACGTCCTGTGCGCGGCCGCTGTAACAGTCACAAAATCGCTCCACCAAAACATAATAATTCACTTGCGATCGTTCATATCAGCCCATATTCTCTGGTACTTTCTGTGCTTTTCTGACCTGCTTTGCCTCAGCTGAGTTCATAATCTGTGCCCCGGTTATTTCAACTCATTGCTGCTGGAGTGCATATTAAGCTTTTTTTGCGTTCAGTAGATCCCTTTGTCTGATTAGTTAGAAAGTAGGAAATCTAGGAAACTGTTTTTCTGGAAGACGGAGAAAACATGCAGCATGCAGGAAGGTTTGAGAGAGAAAGGGCAGGAAATGATTCAATTAAAACCAAGAAAACAAAACAAAGTGCTTGAAAAGAATAAAAAGTTGGTAGATTTATTCCCAATACACATTTTACCAGTGAAAAACAATAATATATAAGCATTTAATATTTATACATGTGATAGAATCAGATCACCCCAGAAGTCAGTCCCACATCCAGGGCCGTATCAAGGCATTTGGGGACCAAGGCAAAATAGGCTTGGAGCCCCCACCACCTCACTCCCTGCTCAGTTAATATAAGATGGCAGCATGCTGAGAGAACAGTTTGCTGTATTTATTTAATAAACAATCATTTTAAAGAATTGTTATCATATCTGACTGTTTTTAACAGCAATCCTAGCTCAGATACCATATCCCTTTCAACTGGATGTGATTACCAGATTCATATTGAAGTTGTTTTGGTGAAAGTAACAAAGTAGTGCAAAAGTAGTGTAATGCCTTACATTTTAAAATCAGTAATATTGTAATGTAATGAATTACTTTCAAATTAGGGTAACAAGTAATAAATAATGCATTACAGTTTTGAAGTAACTTGCCCAACACGCCTGGCAATTCAGAGCAGTATTAGTGGCTGTTTTTGTTTCACTCTCACAGCAAAATGTCATTTCCTCCATAAATTCACACACACCAAAACGTGGTGTCCATCAACTGCCTGACAGTGTGTGGGTGTTTGTTTTATTTTATTTTATTTTTTACAGAGCAATGAGGTTGGTGGAAGCCACAACATGGCGAAAGAAGGACTCTCAAGGAGCCTTGGGCTTTTGGAGTCAAAGGGTGTGGCAGTCGATTACATTGTCACAGACCATCATCCCCAGATCCAAAACTTCCTCCAAGAGAAAAAGATAACACACTACTACGATGTCTGGCGTTTAGAAAAAAGTATGTTTGATTTATGCAGTTGAACTATTGGGAAGCAAGTATACATAACAAAATAAAAAAGATGTACACATCATGTTTTTTTAAACCACTTATATGACCTCCAGGTATTTCTAAGAAACTGGCCAAAGTGGCTAAAGATAAGGACTGTGAGGTGGTGAAGAAGTGGCAGTGTGGAATCAGCAACCACGCGTATTGGTGTGTGACATCATCGTCCTCAGGGCCAGAGAAAGTTGCCAAATGGACTTCCATGGTGAACCACATGCAAGACATCCACGTCCACGACAACCCTCTCTTCCCACGATGCCAACATCCAGTCCGCCGGAGCACAGATCGCAAGAAGTGGTTTCAACCAGGTTTGTACCTGACCGGTTTACTCAATGTTTAGTGGCAAAATAACTTTGGAAGTTTTATTAACTTTGTGCTTTGTGTCTGTAGGTTCAAAAGCACTTTTCAAAGTGGAGAAAATCTTGACTAATAAGAGGGTTCTCACAAATGTTGCACGGCTAATCTCGCAGTACCAGACCTCAACGCAGGAGGCTTTCCACAGCGTAGTGCTGCGCTTCATGCCCAGAAACGTGCTAATTCCGCTCACTGGGAGGCTGTGCAGGTAGGTTTAGTCACATCTACATGTGCTACCATGTGGGAAGCAGAGACACTTTGGTTTTTAAAGGAGCTCATTTAAGTAAGAGAGGTATAGTGTTCTGCACAGTAATGTGCTACCATGTGTGATGTAGACAATCTGGATGCAACCAGTAAATGTAGGAAGCAAAATTCTCATCCTATGCTTTTTTTGACAGATTATATCTGGCAGCGATGCATTTTAATGAAAATTCAAGTCACATTCAGGCAAGAAAAGCTACAGGGAAACGGAGGTATGCCATACGTCTCCCTAAAGCAAAGAGAGGACACACTGTAGAGCCGGTGGAGATGCCAACAACACAATGTAAGTTACTCAATAAAAAATGTAAAAAAAAATTGTGTTTATGAAATGTAGAAATGCATTATTAAATATCCATATTTGCACTCAATTTCTTCCAGGCTATGTGCAAAGCCTGATTGCTGATGTCTTTGAAGAGATTGTCCCCCACCCCCAGCCGTATTTAGAAAGGATCCAACACACCTGTCATCAACATTCTACCATCCTCCACTGACAGACGCTGGGGCTGGGCTGCATACAGGTCTCGCTTTAGGCAGGTGCATCTCTAAAGCCAACAGACTGACCATCTGTGTCTGGGAGTTCGCTTTGGATCCGCAGGACAGCACAAGCTGGAACATGTGACCCCTCTCCCCATAAAACCCCAGCACCGACTCACAAAGCATCTGTAGGCCAGATGTTTGTGTCGCCTGGAGAAAAGAGGACATTTAAGAGATTGTAGATAGCTTTGAAGAGCACATTGTGTTTTAAATTTATTTTAAATAAAGTAGATTATAGATTCCAGATTAATTTTTCATATTGCCTTCAGACAATTTATTTTCCTTTTAATTATCAGACCAGAGGTTTGCATATTGTCAATATATATTCACAATATATTTCAACCCCTGCAGCACTGGTGTCTAGAAACTGGAGTACTGGTGTTGGTCAGTCTTCTAATTACCTGAGGAGTAACAAGTGAATGTCAACCATTTTTCCTAAGAAACAACAACAGCTACCAACTTTCTCATTACCTGAGGAAACTTCCAGCACACATTCACTGCCTCTTTTGGCATCGTGGTGCAATTCCTGTACATGCACCTATAAAACGTACATTAGTGTGTTTTTTGTGTATGTCTTATAATTCATGCATCTTGTAAAATATGATACACAACACAGATGAAAACTTTAGGATAAGGTGCTGAACTTAATTTATGTCAGTAATTCATCTAAAAAGGTTAAACTAATGATTGAGACAGATTCATTACAGATATTTTAGGCCTTTATTTGTTAAAGTGGGGATGATTATGGCTCACAGCTTTTGAAAACTCCACATCCAAACTCAAACATTTTGAATATCACATGAAATCAATAAAACAAGGATTTGAAGTAGAGATGACATCTGAATTCCACGCATGTCATGCATATGTACTCAGTTCTTGGCTTGGGATCCTTTTGCTTTTTCAGGAATAAATTAACTTTTGCACCATATTCAAATTTTTTGAGTTACACTAGTGAAATCATTAAAATAATTATTGATGACATTTTTATAGAATTATGGGCTGAAATTAAGAATACAGCTACAGCAGTTGTAGAAAAGTTAGACATTTCTTTTGAACTGATCTGTCAATGGTGAAATTTTATGGTTTCAAATAAAATAAACGAATAAAAGCAAAAAATGTGTATATGTGTCTATATACTGTATGTACATATATACACACACACACATATACATATGTATGTACCGTATATATTAACACACACACACATATATATGTGTGTGTTTGGAAGAGGGAGTAGATGTATGGTGGCCTCCTGGAACAGCTGTTACCTACATTTAGGTAAGAGTTTGGATCATCCTTTCTCGTCTGCTTATCCAGGCTTGAGTCCCGGGGGCAGCAGCCTAAACAGAGAGGCCCAGACTTCCCTCTTTCCAGCTACACTGTAAAAAAAAAAGTCCAGTGAACTTAAAAAGTAAAGCAACCAGTTGCAATGCAATTTTAAGTTCAGTCTACAACTATAACTGTTTTTTCTGTATTAACTTAACATTTTGCAAGTTAAAACGTTCAACTGACTTAAAACTTTAAACTCTCCAAACAGATTGCAAGTTGGATTTTTAACTGTGTACTTGGGCCAGCTCCTGGAGAAATCCTAAGGCGTTCTCTGGCCAGCTGAGAATAGTCCTTCCAGCGTGTCCTGGGTCTTCCTTTGGTCTTCCTCCAGGTTGGATGTGCCCAGAAAAATTTCACCAGGGAAGTGTCCAGAAGGCATCCTAACCAGGAGCCTGAGCCCCTCCCAAATGATCGAGCTTCTCACCCTATCTCCAAGGGAGGGTCCAGCCACCCTGCGGAGAAAACTCGTTTTGGCCACTTATATTTGCAATCTCATTCTTTTGGTCATTACCTATTAGCTCATGACCATAGATAAGGGTAGGAACCTAGATCGACCGGTAAATCGAGAGCTTGCTAGCTCAAAGGCCTTCTAGCTCAGGCCTCACAACTGCAGACAGGGCATCAATCTGCTTATTGATCTTGTGCTCCGTCTTTCCCTCACTCATGAACAAGACCCCGAGATACTCAAAGTCCTCCACTTGGGGCAGGACCTCATCCCATGAGCTATTTGTCATCCCAGCTGCTTCCTGTGCGGCTGCGAACTGCTCCAGTGAAAGCCTGAGAGGATGATCTGATGAAGCCAACAGAACCACATTGTCTGCAAAAAGCAGAGACCTGATCACATTTGGACCATTCAACTTTAAATTTAGTGCAGAGTTAATGGAATGTTTTAAACTAAATATTTTCATTTTAAATAAGACACCAAGACTACACATGTCTGCAGCGCTAATAGACACTCATTTATATAGTTGGTCAGTAAAGAAAGTTGATGGGGGTGACTCGCTCTTTGTTTCTTTGTTTGATTTTTCTAAAGTAGCTTAAAACTGTTTTTGAAGAAGGTTTTGGCTCGACACACAGATGACCAATGAAATTAACCCTTAAGGACCCATAGTGACACTTGTGTCACAACCCATTTCAAACATCTGTATAATTGCTTCTTGAGTCAAATATTCAAGATTGAAAACCCCAAGTGGCATTTTATCCATACATATATCTAAAATGATTCTACTTCTTCATTTTATTTAATTCATTTCTACATTTTGATATATTTATTCCAATCTGTTTTCTAATTCAAAGGGTTTGGGCTTTAAAGGGTTAAAGTACCCCCAGCACGCACGCACGCACACACACACACACACACAGTTGTGATACCTATTCAATTAAGTCCTAGTGTAATTGCCCCTTGCTGTCCAATAGTCCAAACGCCCCCCCTGTGCTCACAACCTTTAAAAGAGACTGTCCCAAAACACCCAGCAGAGTGTTTGACCTGAACTCTGCTAGAAGGACAGCCACAATGGTGAGTGACAAATAGTGTTTAGTTGATGACAAGATGGAGAGGAACTGTAGAAAATGTGTTAAATGTAACCATAGTTTAAGCATTTTTAACAAAATTGTTTTTTCCAAACTATTTTGAACTTTTGGACTCAAAAACGTTGCACGCTCCAACTGTCTGCTGAGTAATTCTTGTGATTTCATTCCTGTGAAGAAATATTTGGCTCCAGCTTTGCTGCTCTGGTGTTTGGTGTCACTGTCAAACGCTCAGTGCTTCTTCAAGCCCTTGCCCCCTGGTAAAAGACACACACACGCGCACACACACACACACACACACACACACACACACACACACACACACACACACACACACACACACACACACACACACAATGACAGTGATTTATTTTTTCTTGATGCATCGACAGGTGATCAGACTCATTGTCAGGATGACGTAGATAAGACGTGGCATCCACTTGGTTCACATTGGAGAAACAGTAAATGCATGGACTGTGACTGCTCTTCATGTTGTGCCGCGTATGTATAAGAATCACAGTTCCATGGGTCAAACTCAGTTTGATGATATTCAGTGTTTTGTTCATTTTTCTTAATAAAATGCTATTTTTTGTGTGTAACTGCAGGTATTATATCCCAACACAGTTCCCCAGTGACTGTGTGTCTGTGTTTGACCCAACGGCATGTGAATACATCGTGCACAAGAAGAACGACCCATCAGAGATTTGTCCAATTTACTCTGCTGTGGGATAACAGCTGATGATGATGGTATTTGTCCATTAAAATAAAGTTTGGAAGGTTCATGTTTATTTTGTCAATCAGAAATCTAATCATTGCTTTCAGTTTGCACCTTGCAGCAAACATGAATGCACTTGGACCTGCAAATAAAAGACCAAAGTAACGGTGGTGGTGTAATTTTGTTGTCAAATAAAATGAAGTAACTGCAACAAAACTAGGGCATCTTCTTTGATGTAACCTTTGACCCTCTTTCTTTTTTTGAGGTTTTATTTTACATTAGTAAAGAGGGGTTAGGTGCTTTGATAAACTTCAGATAGACTCCAGATGTGAATATTCAACACATGCAGACACATTTCTTTCTTTCCTGTGTGTCTCGTAAAAACATGACTGCAGATAATCACATATGTTCTCAGAGTTAAAAGCAGGTATACACCACTAGGTGCATACCACTAGGTGGTGTGTAGAGGTAGGTAACTCTTGCGTTTCGGCAACATTCTTCATCGCTCTTCCTACTCAGAAGCAGAGAGAAAACACAAGCTAGGGACGTTCTGCAGACTCATTCAGGGTTTGAGGATCTTTCTGTTTAGATGACTGTGACATAAACAGAAATCAGGATCAGACGAATGATTGTGGACCTCCTCTCATCTTTGTTGGACCTCTGCTGCACACATCCCTTAATGTTTGAGTTCAATGGTCCAAACACCATCATACTCACAACCTTTAATAAACTGTCCCGAAAAGTCCACCTTATAATTTGTGGTCAAAAACAGCAAAAGTGCTTCTTGGGTGTCAAACATTATAAGACCCTCTGGCGTAATTCAGATGAGGGATCCACAGAAAAAAAGGGGTCAGAGGCACTCAGGAGGACGATAATTAAAAAGCCTTCATTATTCCATCTGAAGGACAAGAGGAGTCTGAATGGGCGCGTATTTTAATGTGCATGCTTAATTTCGGATTGTTTTTGACTCTCCTTGTCTAAATTTCTTTTTAGGGTTTTCAACGTGACATTCCCTCCCTTTGAGCGCTTTCAATATTTGCTCTGCTTTCTTTTTCCTGTCAGTGCTCCTGAGCTTTAGCCTTAGTTATTTTTTTTTTCTATTTTCCATTCTGGTCTATCCCTTGAAACATTTTCCATTGTCTTTCCTTCCTGTTTCCTTTTGATGTTTACATAGAAAAACGACGTCACTTTCAGAAGTGAAAATTAAAGCTTTTATGAAGCAAGCTGCTTCTTTCTCTTATTGGAGCCACTAGGATAACTCCATTTCATGCTTCATGTTTTGACTATCGCTTCGAGTTTGTTACGAATGCTCCCGCCTCTCTTCTTCTTCTTATTTGCGGTTTTATGGCACTTGGCAAACAACCATTTGGTGCATTACCGCCACCAACTGGATTGGAGTGGAATGACTACCAATCACTTCCAGTTTGTGCATCGCCGTCTTAATAACCCTCTTATGACCATAATTATAACAGCCGCCTAGTATTATTTGAATCTTATGGCTGTAAAATTGTTTGAACCTTGGTATCTTTTTAGCAGTTTTTAAGACAATTTATTTTTGTAAACTTTCAGATGTTTTTATTTGATGTGGTAGGCCTTGAAGCAGTTTCTCTCCAGCTGCAGGCAGAGCGCAGCTCTCACGGCCATGGGGTGCTTCTGTCACGATGGTCGACTGGGTAGGGAGTTGAACTTGGTAAAGATGTTTGATATCTGGATTATTCGGTAGAATTACGGACCAGATTGTAGGCGCTCCGGAGGTCCAGCCTGGGAGATGGCGTCCAGGGCAGATGTGAGGAGTGGCAGAGGATGGTCTTTGACTGTGATTTTGTTCAGACCTCGGTAATCGATACAGGAGCGGAGATCACCCTCCTTTTCCTGACAAAGAAGAAGCCTGTGGCACCCGGGGAGGAGGAAGGTCGAATGAAACCCTGCTGGAGGGCCTGGTCAATATATTCCTCCATGGCTCTGGACTCGGCGGGAGAGAGAGAAAAAAGGCGCCCCCGGGGTGGACTGGTTGCTGGTTGCAGCTTGATTTCCATGTCGTACGGGCGGTGAGGCGGCAGTGTGGTGGCGCGCCGCTTGTCGAACACTGCAGCCAGGTCCCGGTAGGGCAGTGGCAGATTGGGCGGTGTTTGGCCAGTGTCACCGTCCGGGCGGTCTGGCATGGATGTAGGAGGAGAGAGGTGGGCCTGGCACTGGGTCCCCCATTCCAAAATGCGGCCCTGGGACCATAATCCGGGGGTCGTGGAGACGGAGCCAGGGAAATCCCAGGATTAGAGGAGAGGAGGGAGCACATATGATCAGGAACTGGAGGGTCTCTCGGTGGCCTTGGACAATCTGGAGTGGCTGGGTTCGGTTTTGGATCGGATAGGGTTGGAGGGGCCTACCGTCCACCGAGGTCACTGGCACAACTCTCTCCAAGGGGGTCATGGGGATCCGTAGGCGCTTAGCCAGATCCATGTCCATAAAATTGTCAGCGGCCCCCGAGTCCAACAGCGCGTGCATCTGAAGTGAGGTCTCACTATGAAGGAGGGTAACATGAAGAAGGAGTCGATTTGAAGAGGCGGGGGCTGAAGGTGACCCAGGCTGAGCGACCCCGACACTCAGTGGGTTCCTTCGTTTCCCAAACGTAATGGACAGTTCAGGCGTGTGGTGGGAGGAGCCACAATAGGCACAGAGACTCTCGCGCCACCGTCGCTGTCTCTCCTCTGGAGGAAGGTGGCCTAATTGCATAGGCTCATCAGTAGAAGCGGGTCCGGGAGCAGGCGCAGAGGCGGAGCTGGCCTAAATGGCGCCCTGTGCGAGATCCCCCGTGACGCCCCCCCCCCCCCCACACACACACACACACACACACACACACAAACACACACACACACAAGAAAAAAAATTACACCTACAACTTTGTTTCAAATTGCATGGAGTGTATTATGTATAACAACGTTTGCTAACTGAATACAACATCCAGCTCCTGGCCACCTTCTCACCACTTGTCAAAGTTCTACTGAAATAGTGATGATGACAACACCTGCCATCGCCTTCATTCCTGGGAAATATAAAAGTAGTTGGCACCTTGGTAGGTCCTCTTCGAACTAGCTCTGTGCGTATGCTGTCGGTTATTGGTGATGTCCACTTGGCTGGGTCTGAAGAAAGAGGCTCATCATCACCTTCAATGGGACTCATTGGTTGATCGTTCAGGCTTCTCTATTGACAGAAAACAGAAGCGTAACTCAACACATTGCTATGTGGACCATTTCACATATTCTATTAAAATACAATATGTGACATTCAAATTTCTCTAATGTTTGCAGGACACAAACAACAACACACACACACACACACTTGTGCAAAACTTACCTGACATATCTTGTTGGGGAGATGTGGCAGCTGGCTGTCCCTCATCAAGTTCACATATACTGGTAGGTCTCTCTATTGACAGAAAATGGAAGCATAACTCACCACATTGCTATATGGAACAATTCCCATATTCTGTGAAAATACTATTTAAATGTCTATAGCTAAATGTTTGCTGGACACACACACATGTGCAAAACCCACCTAAAGTATCTTCCTGGGGAGATGTGGTGCCAGCAGACTGTCCCTCCTCGAGTTCAAATACTGGCCTACTGGAATGAGCAGTGGAGGTAGATGGCTGTGACCCCGGGGGCAGCTGATGTCATCACAAAATATCTGTGTAGGGCTCCTGATGTTGCATAAAACAACAATACACTCTTCATGTCACGTCTGTTGCTTAAGCATTTTAATTAACATGTTACAATGAGCATTTACAGTTTTCAGCAGTGGTGGAAAGAATTCTGAAAATCTGTACTCAAGTACAAGTACTGTTACATTGCTAAAATATTACTCATTTACAAGTAAAAGTACTGCTGTTAGAGAAACACTCAAGTAAAAGTACAAATAATTCATAAAAACCTCAGAGTATTATTTATTTTTAACGGCTGATGTCACCATCACTTCTCCAGACTGGGGCTGCCTCGAAATTGTGTGTTTTCCTTTACCAAAAGTTAAAATACCAACAATCAATTAATCATTAATAATTGATAAAATACAAAACAAGTGTTTTTCCCTAATTTTTTTTTGTCATTTTAAGTTTTTATTTCCTTATTCAGCAAATGTCTCCGGCACACAAAGAACTAAATGACCAGAGGAGCCACAACTATTGATTAAATATCCATGAATCCATTTTAACTGGTTAAATTCTTCAACTCTCCCACGCTGCTTCAAGGTCACTGTGAGTTAACATAGCCGCGGTGTGCAGCACACTTAACGCAACACGATGACATCATCGACTTGTACAGTGCTGAAAGGCGAGACAGTCTCAACTTTCAGCTATAAAAGACCGCTCTAGCTATTATAGTTTTTATGTTATGGCAGTTTACAGTATAAACGGGATCTTACTAGCAGGGCACCTCCAGCGGCCCGCTGCCGCTCCGTTTTTCGTGGGGTAAATAATACGTAGCTCATTTCCCGAGCCCAAAAAGAAAGGCGAATGGCGCCGGCGCGAGACCTGCCGCCCGCCGTCAATGTATTTCAGCAAAATTCTCAAAGACTCATTTTAATTTGATAGCGTTTGGTTATCAGCCTTTCGGTTTTCCCACTCTTAGCTATTCATAAAAGCTCATTTGACAAAGAAAAAGCTAGCGGTTGGAAGTAGTTCTAAATACATGCAACGTAAGAAGCTAGCAAAAGACATTTGAAGGGATCATCATAGCACCATGCAAAACGTACAGATTAGAGAGGTTAGTTAATCAATAAGTTGGGGGACAGGCGGGAAAACTACCAACTAAATAATAAAGAGATGCATACCTGCATCTTTTCCTCGTTTCTCCTCCTCTTCTTTTCTTTTTTTCCGAAATTGGGCACCAGATGGCTTCGACCGCTTCTTCTCCATTATGTTTGTGAGCGGTGATGTGTGAAGCGGTACCTGTATCCCTCCATCATCACTCTCCGAGATCCCTCCGCCCCCCACCTGATGAAGGGCGCTATAGAGCGCACCACAGAGGCGCGGCGGACACAAGGGGGCGCAATAAAATCCCAATATAAACGCAAACAATGACTTTGTTGTGCTTTTATTACAGAAATATTATTATTATCATCACTCATCACTATTATTATTATGAAGAACATGTGATTTCTATGTTTTGTTGATGTATCGGTTGATGGAAGAAAAAGAAAAAAAAAAAAAAAAGAAATTAAATGCCGCCCCCTCCAGACTGCCGCCCTGTTCGGCCGCACATGTTGCACATATCAAGCTCCGCCACTGGGCGTGGGGGAACGATGAAGAGGTCCAGGCGCCCTGGATGGGCGAGTGAAGGGCTTGGGCCGAGCCAGAACCCGCTGATCCATGCGCAGCGCCAAATCGACCACTTCATCCAGGGTCTGGGGCAGTTCCTTTTCTGCCATCTCATCACGGATGTAGGTCGCCAGTCCCTCCAAGAAGACGGCTCGGAGGGCAGAGTCATCCCACCGCAGCTTGGCGGAGATGGTGCGGAACTCCGACGCATAAGCGCACACCGTGCGCTCCCGCTGGCGGAGCTTTAGGAGTTGTGTTTCTGCTCCCACTTCGCTGCTGGGTGGAACAAAAGTCTTTCTGAGGGCGGACACAAAAGCAGCATAGTCATTGCAAGCCGGTGATTTGGAATTATAAAGCGCAGCGGCCCACTCAGCCGCGCGTCCGGAGAGCAGGGAGGTGAGATGCGCCACCCGAGAGCGCGCAGTGTGGAAGCGCCCTGGCTGGCACTCAAACTGCATGTCGAGGGTGGCGAACAGACCGTCTGGGCTCCCCGTCTCTCCGTTCCACCTCTCTGGGAGACTAAAGTGCGGCCCCTCTGTTGGTGGAGCGAGGGCTTGCTGCTGGAGAGCATGGAGGGCTGTGGATAATTGTAGGATGAGATCGGTCTGGGAGTTTTGTTTGGTGTGGAGCCGATCGATCAGGGCGTGGAGCTGAATGAGTTCATTTTCCAATTGCTCCGTCTTTCTTTTCATGCGCTCGAACTCCGCTGGATCTACGGACTCAGTCATCCTGTTACGATGGTCGACTGGGTACGGGAGTTGAGCTTGGTAAAGATGTTTGATATCTGGATTATTCGGTAGAGAACTCTGATCAGGGTTAATGAAACGATGACTGAGTGAAGAGCCGGTGCGGCGTCTTCCATATATAGGCTTGGGTGTGACTGGGAGAATGCCGGGAGTTCCCGCGAGGAGCATGCTGGGAAATGTGGTCCAAGATGGAGGCCGGTTAGCTGGGAGAGGCCGGTCTGGGGGCTTGGGTTCTGACAGCTTCTCTGGCACACCGTGCACTGTTATACCAAAAACTTTTGTTTTAGCAAATGTAATTATTTATTGTAAAAAGATAAATAATGCTGGAATGAAGCAGAATCTTACAATTAGCAAATAGTTGAGGGTTGTTCAACTAAAAAAATAAAAAATAAAGACTGAACAAACCTTCATACCCTGTTCACTGGAGATCTGTCCTTCTTTCGTGGTCACTGTCTTCAGATATAAGCCTTCTGGGACACCTAATGGATCGTGTTGATTTTCTTTGAGGCATTTCCACAATTTCATGCTGGCTTTTTAGCTTCCCCATTCCGTTGTCCGCTTTCACCATGGCGATGCGCTCCGTTTCAATCAGGCTGTACAGCAGGATTTCCCCTCGTAGGCAGCGATATTTTTCATAACTCCGATTGCTTCATGCTATAGATCGTTGGAAAGCTGCTTTTATGTACTTTTATGAACCATTGGAATTATTTGAATCTGATAGCCATTCAAAAGTTATAAAACGGAGCATTTTGGATGACAAACTCAGCACGTCTCTGAATCTGTGTTGTGATTTGTTGCGCTCAAGACAGGGAATCCCGGTGGCTACCGTAATGTATTGTATATGCTGTCATGGTCTGTGTCGGCGTCTCATCTCATGTGTCTCCTTTTGTTCTCTAGGTGCTCCTTTTGTGTCCTCTAGCGCCCTCATATGTCTGCGTCTCTATATGGTGTCTTCTGTTTGTAGACCTTTTTATCATCCCCTCAGGTCCAGTGTTCATTTAGTTATCCTCTGTGCCCCAAGTTGCAGCTCCAGCCTCTTTGTCCCCAGCTGTGTGTGGGTGTGTGTCCATTCCCCAGTTCATTGTGTGTGTGTGTGTGTGTGTGTCCATTCCCCAGTTCAATGTGTGTGTGTGTGTGTGTGTGTCTGTGTGTGTGTTAATTCTTCCCGCAGCCATTAGGTTTAGTTTGCCCTCTGTTTCTGTTTGCCCATTTTGATTATTAGGTTCACCTGTCTTCCCTCCAGCTCTCACTCCACACACCTGCCGCCATTTTCCCTAATCACTTCTCCCTGTGTATATAAGCTCTGTCTTGTCTGTGTCTGGTGTCGGTTCATATGTTGTCAGCGTTGCTCGTGCTCTGTTCTGAGCTTTTGCCTTCAGGTCTTCGTGCTCTTGGTTGAGCTGTGTCTCCAGGTTTTTGTGCTTTAAGAAGAGCTTTGGGTGTTCCTGTTCCCCAGGACTTATTGGACTTTGGCTCGCTGCCTTTGGATTACTACCTTAATAAAGGATTTTTACTTTATCCTCCACCTCTGCCTCATTCATCTGGTATCTGCATCTTGGGTCCTAAAACATCCTCCTACACCAACTCATGACATATGCATGCAAAGCCCCATTTTTAGTCTTTTCAGCACTTTTGGAATTTTAATGATATCTTGAACGGTTCAGGAATTATGGTAATGAGAAGTGCGCATGTCCAATCCCGTCTGCGGCCACTGGTTGGTAATAAGAATATTGTGGCATTAACAGAGGGGTGTCGGCGGTCAGGGCTAGGGGGCCCCCCAACACAAGGGGGCCCCAGGCGGCTGCCTACCTATGCCTAATGGCAAGGCCGGATTAACCATTCGGGCAACTGGGCAATTGCCCAGGGCCCACGATCTCTAAAGGGCCCAGGGCAGCAAGGGCACGAGCAAAATACTGTAGGCCTATCTGTAATCTCCCGCTTTATATTAAACTAGGGTGACCGTACGTCCGGTTTTCCCCAGACATGTCCACTTTTCACTCTCTGTCCGGGCGTCCGGACTGGGGGTTCTTGTATTGATGAAAATGTCCGGCTTTTCATCCAGGAGCAGGGATCGAATTATGGGGGAGTTAGATATCCTACACATCCAGGGGAGCCGGAAAAAAGGTTTCTACTGATATTACATCATTTATGGACTCTTCTGAGCAGAGAGCGGCACAGCGCGTTGTTGCGCAGCGCTCCAGGCAGCTGCTTCCAGCGCACGGTCCATTCTCAAAGTGGCGCAACCAAAAAAAACTATAATTAGCACACGATCGTTCATGTCCGCACATGTTCTCTACTTTCTGTCTTATTTGCGCCTGAAGCGCTCTGTTCCTGCGGACCTCATCACCTGTGCTGCGGAGATTTCACCTCACTGACGCAGCATCGAAACGCGCTCTCCGCTTTGCGGTCAGGAGATCCCTTTGATCTGCTCAAAAATAACTGATGTGGTGAAAAAGTAAGAATCCAGGCAGCAGTTTTTCTGGAGAGTTTAGAGGAGATGCAGGAAGATGAGAGACAGACAGGACAGGAAAATAGTTCAATAAAAACAAAAAAACAAAACAAAGTGTTGAAAAGTAAACTGTAGGTAGATCTATCTCCACTACACGTTTTTACCTGTATAAAGCAATAAGTTATACACATGTAGTATTTATACATCTGATACAATTCAGATCACCTTCAAAACTCAGTCACACACCCAGGGCCGTTTCAAGACATTTTGGGGGCCAAGGCAAAATGACCCCACCCACCCCCACCCCCCATAACTGGGCTCCCCAGAAGCCTCTGTGTAATTCATACCCTGTCCAGTAGTGTTAGTTATACAGTGTTTATAAAAGCTCCTCAGACATTACTGACATGTTATCAGATGAAAAACTAAATTATCAGACATGCTGTCTCATCTGCTGCTTTTCTAAACTTGCAAAAAGTAACAAAACCATTTGAAAGCCACTTTGTGGATTCTCTGAAAGTTTCCATGGAGTGTGTGACAACTTATTTTATCATTGATCCTATCGTCTAATCTCACAGCTGAAACAAGCATCCTTAATAATCTGTGCACAGGAAGCTTACCGATGCTGTAGTAAAACTAAAGGTATAATAATTTATTATTAATAAAACCTTGTTGCAGCACTAAAGCAGAAAAATGAGATTTAGCAATAAATATGCTAAACATTTACATATGAATTGTTTTGGAGCCCTTTTATTGGCAGAATCTGATATCAATTTAGTTCTTACAAAAAATGAGTCCCAACGTGGTTTGTGTGGCGTTGCCATAGTGTGACGTCATAGGCACAGATTTCCTGTCCTCTTGTTTGGAAATGGAAATATGATCACCCTATATTCAACAAACTGTCCACCTGGGCTTTTGCACTGCACAGAGACGCTTCGCTGCCTTAGACTTTAAACGTCAGTTGAGAGTCAGTCTCATGCAGACTGACCAATGAAGAGAGGGCCTCAAGTTAAGACCCTCTCCTCATTGGTCAGTCCACACGAGGTGGGTCAAAGGTTACCCTGAGCGAGTTACGTGATGTCAGGCATTCAAGTATTGAGTATATTTACTGCATATTACAGTAAAATATTCTGTATGTGACCATATTATGGTGATCCTTGGGTCGTGATGATGGGGCCCTTGAATATTGTTGCCCAGGGTACAACAAAGTGTTAATCTGGCCCTGCCTAATGGTAAAACCACCTCTGATACACAGTCAGAAAAATAAATTACGCTGAGAGAGGTGAAGTACCCGAGTCACAGGCTGTTCCTTCTCCAAATGTGCATTTCGTCCATCACTGTGTGACTCAACGTGGTCTGACACAGCAGTGTGTTGAATTTTGACAAGCCTGACAGATGAATCAACGTTGTCATTTGACTATGCAAATATTTCACCCACTTGGTCTGTGTTCAACAGATACTTGGGAATTGGTGAGGGCACCATTTCCTGTCAGCGCAGATGACAGCAAGCCTCAAGCCCAGCCTCCATTTGCATCATGTTCAAGCAAAATCATTTACGTCAGAGGGGTAAAGGCAGGAACAGTCATCCACCGACCTTTAAATATTCGTACAATTAAGTAGTTTCACAGCAGTAGAGAAGAAGATTTTGAGAAAGAAAAGCCTAACATGCCACTGAAAGGCATTCAGCTGTTAAGACGGCTTCATTTAGCTGTCTTCTGACTTTTTACTTTGTCCATATTCTATGTTTCAACAAACCTACATAAAAAATATTGTGAGTTTATAACTATTAGAAGAAATGCAACATGCACATCCACAACACTGAGCTCTGCCCAGAAGAAACCCACATACACTTCTGTAACAGAAGGATACCCCTGATGGGTTTCTTCTGTTTTCAATGTTGTCAGAATTAAATGTTTCAGAAATTCAGTTTCAAACAAATAGAACCTGAACAAATACAAAAAGCAGGTGAGACGGGCCTTCGTACCTTTTGGTAATAAAGCTCTACAGTGGAAAGAGTGATTGTCCCTGCCCACTTGGCCAGAACAGGAATGGTAGGCAATTTGCCCTGATGTGTGTGTGTGTGTGTGTGTGTGTGTGCGGCACAGCTCCAAGAGCCGCTCAAGTCACCGCGTCTCGTTATTGGCGCTATTTAAACCAATGTTGTAAAATTACTTCTGCTCAGCCCAGATGTGCTCACTTGTGCACCCGTGAGCCGTGATTCCACTGGAACGCGTCTGACCTTTGACAGACGCACTCTGAACTTCAGATCTTCAGCTCGCTGTTAATAGCCTGAATGGGAATTATTTCTTGATTATTTTGTTACATCCACAATGTTCTGTGTGTGAGGTTTACAATGTCAGAACACCTGCATGAGACAGGGTGTTAATTATAATCTGCCAGAATGACTCACCACCTTCAGATTTCTCCAACACCGTTAAAAAAGATCAAATGCGGAACATATCGGCGTGCGCAGGCCAGAGTGCTGAAGCTCGGCGCATTGTTATTATGAGGCTAGGGCACATGCGGAGGACACGCGCGCAACAATATACTTGTTTTCAATTACATTTATTGTGCCAACTTACTTTTTCTTAGGCCCACCCACAAATGAGTTTCTGGCTACGCTAATGGTGACATATGACAGACTTCTCTGAGCTCCGCAGCCATTACACTTTTCACCTCGCGCACCCCCTAGCGGCAGCTCGTGCACCCCGAGGGGTACGCGTACCACACTTTGGGAATCCCTATCAGGGATTTTTATTAGTAAACCTGCTAATATGTTTCCCCTGCTAAATTCTCACCCCCTTACACTTATGTGTCAAAAAAGCAAATACTGCTGCTTTTCCTCTGCAGTCTAATCATGTCCAAACTCACTTCAATAATCTCCTCTGGAAAACATTTCGACCGTCTCTATAAAAATCCCTGCCTCTGCATCATTTCATCAGTAAAATGGAGTCAAATCCACATTCTGTCATCTGCTAAATAAGGAAATGTTGCAACAAATACATGATCCAACATCCACAATGAGGTACACAAGCATGGAGCTGCAGAGCCGAGGTCAGCACTTATTACCCAGAGACAATCAGCACTTGTCATTGTTTTTCATACTCAAAGAGCATAACGTGACTTCCACTAATCCACAAAGTAATTACCAAGAAGCTTTTCACAGGTGCCAAGGATCGCGGCTTACATTTTAAATAAAATATAAACAAGGGAAAAATATCAAACCCATTAATCTTTCATTAAGCTTGCCGGATAAAAAAGAATCACTTAAAGTATCATTCGCTACCATCACTGCAAGGGCAGAAGCCCCCCGCTAACATCAAAGGCTTCTCAGAGAAACAGAGCGGGAGCGAGTGAGTCAGTTAGCTGAATTTGGCTGAGAACCAGCTCCTTGTTGGCTTTTAATGTGAACACACTCATAATGGCAGCAGAGAAGGCACCAGCGCTCTTTAGTGGGCTTTGTGGCACACCAAACAATTCACTGTTGTTGTTCAAAGAACAGCTGATTCAGGCTGAATGTTGACAAAGGTGGAGGACTCGTCTTCAGCTGGGGCCCATCTTTGTGTCGCTCAGAGATCAGAGGCTTCTCATGGCCGAAGAATGGGAAGACTTCGTTTGAAACACACACACATATATACACAAACTTGTGGCGCAGCAGGAGGAGTGGCTGACATATTTGTCGGGCCTATGTAAAAGCACCCTCTGACTCATTTGTGTGTCTGGGTGGGGCATTTCCAAACTATTTAGCAACTCTTAAACGTAAGATGAGGCAGTGGTTTTCTATCGTACGTATTAAACTATCGGATGGTTTGACTTTGCAGATGTGGCTGCTGTGGTTAACGACAGCAAGGCCACAGACCACCTGACAGGAACACAATGCTGGCACCGACGTCCCGTCTTCTCAATAAGTCTCTCACAGTTGTTTAAATTCGCTTTATCATCCTGGCGGTGATGCCAAGTAGGTTAATAACATGCAGTGGATTAAGGTTGTAGCATTGGCAACGCCGCTAGACCGAAGAACGGGTTCAGCGGGGAGGAAAATAAAGCTATCACAATAAATGTTCCTAACAGGCCTGTGCTGCAGTGCTTCGCTTTCAGGATCCAGTGGCATGTTCGTTTCTGTCTCCGTGTACGCTACACAAAGCAGGTGATGTGCTTCACAGGCCCGCTACATTACATGACTTAGTCATGGCTCCCACTGAATTAAACACAGGGAAAGACTTTCTTTTTATCTTCTGCCAAAGAGCTAAATCTGACCACTGCAACCGACGCTCGCCCTCCCCTTTGATAGTGAAAGCATAGGAGCCTCACACGTATCAGCTCGGCCTCGTTTTTTAATGATTCTCCCGCAAACGTTGACAACAACAACAAAAGTAAAGCAAAGAGAGGATTCCCCCTGCAGAGCAAACACTCCACATTTACACGGGTGTTCTGTTTGCTGCACAGGTGAGCAGCTTCCTGGTGTAAATAACTGGACTGGACATGTGTTATCCGTAGCTGGATGCAGCGCCTCGGCTCAGAGAACACACCAAAATGTTTTTCTGGGTTTGAGCGACTCATCTTTGCTTGTGGGGCATTGTGATATTCTTGGACAAGTAGGGATGAAAGCCTAAGGTCCTGTGGCTAATGAGACACTGAGGCAGTGGGAATGATGGTTTTAATTACTGCCCAGGACTGGTCCACAGGGGGCGATTGCTGAAGAGCATGCTGAGTGTCCTGGGTTGGGAGTTCAGACTGATGCCAGTCATGCTGCGCCTGGCTGCCTTTGATGCTCACTTCCCTCTGCTTTATTCCCACATTGTGCTTATTAGATTCTTTGCTGCAGATGCTTCACTGCACCTTTGCTCAGAGCGACGCTTTGGACAAAGAAGGGCATGGTGACTGAGAGTTAAACTTTAAAGCCCCGGAAAGTTTCAGCGATGCATGACATAATCTGCTCTGGATTGCAAATCTGCATTGTGTCCATTCAACTGTGGATGTGTAGTAGAAAAAAACGCATCAAAAAACAACTACAACAATCTGTAAATGACATAGTAGAAGGTCAGATATGAGGCTAGAGGGGGTACTGTCTGTCTCTTCAGCTGCTGCATGATCTCTGTCGCTGTTCTCCTGCAGCTCAGCTGTGGACCAACCCTTGTTGACTTTTCAGAGATCACAGTGAGGCATCCTCATGTGTGTGTGTGTGTGTAAGTGTGTGTGTGTGTGTGTGTGTGTGTGGGGGGGGGGGGGGCTCTGACTCCACTGTGGTCAGACACCCCCACACACACACACACACCTTGACCTCATACCCCTTCAAAATAAAATAAACAGTGTGGCAGACACATTTTTTCCGATCATCTATAAACGTATGATTTTGTGAAGATTCCTTGGACAAAACTTCTCTTGCCTTCCACATTTAGGTGAGCTTTTCAGTGCTCTTTTTTATATATATTTATATATATTTTTTTGCATTTATTCAGCCTGTAAACACAAGCTCTGCACCTCAAGGCCATCAGCTAGTTGGTTTTGTTTTCAGCAGAGCAGGAAAGTTAAAGTTAAAGTCCCATTAGTCGTCACACACACTGATGTGTGTGCGAAATTTGTTCTCCGCATTTGACCCATCCCCTGGGGGAGCGGTGAGCTGCAGACACAGCCGCGCTCGGGAACCATTTGGTGGTTTAACCCCCCAATCCAACCCCCTTAATGCTGAGTGTCAAGCAGGGAGGCATTGGGTCCCATTTTTTCAAAGTCTTTGGTATGACCCGACCAGGAATCGAACCCTGATCTCCCAGTCTCAGGGCGGACACTCTACCACTAGGTCACTGAGCTGGTATGTTTGCAGAGCTGCATGGGAACCCACTGGAACTGTGTCCTCGGTGCTCGGATTGTCAGGAAGTGAAAGATAAGGGCTGAAGCATTTCTAAAAAGGAGGATTGATACTTTTACACCAACATGGTGGAAAAGGGAAACTCCTGATTTTATGCCATTGTGGGATTATTTGATGATATCTAGCTGTCAGAAGTGAACGTCTGACACATTTTCAGGCTTTTTTCAGGTGTTTCTAGAGTACAGATCCCCACATTCATGAAATACGTGTTAGTGCAAGTAAAATACTCAAATTTAATGTTTTAACATGAAAATCCAATGAAAAAAAAAAACAAAAATATTGGGAAAATCTTTTTTTGTTTTAGGTTTTTCACTAGGAATGGAAGGCAGATTGAACATAATATATATATATTTTTTTACAGCACAATGGGCTCATTAAGCACGCTTCCACAGCAACCAAAGGATGTAATTTAAATTTTTATCTTCTTCCCTTTCTGTTTTTAACCCAGTAGCTGAAAGCAGCATGCTTATCCCTCACAGAGGACAACATTTCCTCTGCAGTGTTTGTCAAAGGAAGTGATCTCCACCTTCTGGTGCAGGATAGCCGTGATCCTTCTCCACCATCACTGGCAAAGTCAAGCTGCACAACAATAATGTCCCTATAATTGTAGCTCCAGCTCTGGCCTATATTCTATTGGAAACGGCGTGCGTGTTTGATGTAATGGCTGTGTTGTGTTTGTGGGGAACTCTCTGATGCCGAGCAGATTAGGTTCCACAAGAGATTAATCTAATTTTCGTAACCTGCTTACTGATACCGCGATGGAAGATCTTTATTTTTTGGAATTCCCTCTTGCTCTGGATTTGCAATCAGGGGTTCAAGCTTAATGGAGTCACTATGAATTAAGTAAAACGAACGCTTTGATCTAGTTTTGTTTTTAATGAATGAAGCAGGAAATTAGGTTGAAAACAAATGCCATGGATCCACACAGAGACGTGTTGGTGAGAAGTGTGTATTTTGGGGAATATGCAGCCAGTTTGATATACTAACTGTGTGCCATGTTTCCTTTCATCAGCTTTGGGCCGTAGTATCTCACAGAGCGTGATTAGCGTAAGCGTGGAATCCGTGCTGCTGGAGGCTGTGGGGCAAGCTTGAAGCCTGAAGCGCATTCATCAACGTCCCTGGCTGGGTGCACCTTTCTCAGCCTCACACCACTCAGCTTGCAGTCCTCTCACTGACACCATTTTCTTCTTTTTCTTTCATTTTTAATCTTTTTTTCCCAATAGTCTTTGTTGTTGTCTCCTTCTGTTAGAAATAGCTTTACTTTGAAGAAAACATTCTCCCTTTTCTATCAGAGCTTTAAAGGTGCAGCACCATTGTGGAGGTGGCACATTGTTCTGTGTGGAATAATGCTGAATGCTCTCTGCATGCACAAAAAATGTCACTGTACATTTTTGCTTCAAGCTTTTGCTCCTTATCTTCCTCCTTTTTTATGCAACAATCCGGCTTGATGACATTCATGTTCTGCTGTTTGCTTCATCTCTCCACAGTCTTCCTCCTGCAGGTAACAGTGACTAAAACAGATCCTCCCAGAACCGTCCCCCAGGTCTGAATTTATAATCACTCTTAGATCTCAGACATGAAAGACTTGCATGCATCCTCCTAAAATGCCCTCTGAGGTGGCAAGTTCTTTTTTAAATAACAGAATGTAGAGTTTGGCAAAAAATTGCAACTATTTGTGAAGCTTCTCTTGAAAGAATGGCATAAAATGCATTTCTGACTTTGTGAAATTATTTCATGATTAAACTGTTAAGTTAAATTCTCACAAAGTCTCCATAGGTTGGAACCCTTCATGTTTGCTCCAGATCTGATGACAGTGACTTTCATTTTGTTTCTCAGAGTTTAGCTCAAAATGGCATAAAGAAAGTCTTGAAAGTATATCATGTGACAAATAAGAGACCACTGCATCATTTATTAATTAATAACACTTTATTTTAACAGGAATCAGAGGTCATTTAACAATGAGAAGCATGTTCACTAGGTTTTTAAGAAACTCAGCAAAACTGCTGTATTTGGTCGAGGACACGTCCTGTGAACTGAAGTATTTACCTCCATCTAGTGGTCATAGTGGAGATTGCACCATATAAAAGAAAAAAACGGGAAAAGGAAAATGTGCCCTACGTAAAATGAAATCACTGCGCCATGAAAAGTAGTACCAAAGATACATCTTATTTATTTGTCAGGAAGTCAAATAAATAATATACATACAATTATTGTTTAAAGTATATACTTATAAAAGAAACATTTTTACCAAATAAAGTAAAATACTATCAAAGAAGGCTGATCAATTTGTGAAGGCGTAGGAATTTGTCAGTTGACTTTATTGAACAATAGCTCGGCGGTAACTACGTCGTTTGGTCTTTTTCTGCCGCCTGAAACTGGTGCTGGGAAGTTTCATCGATTAGAACGTGTAAATATCCAAAACATACGACTTTTCTGTTAAAGTGGAGTAAGGGATACCGTAAGTATATATTAAGTTACATCTTTTTTTGGGACTTACACGTGCTTTTGATAACATTTGAACGGCCAGCAAATGGTAGCCAATTTATCTAACATTTTTTGTTTTAAATTTGAATAAAGCGCGTGTTTTTTATTCTATTTATTTTTACTTTTCAGTTGAAAACCGTTGGAAAATGACTGGTCGGGCACGAGCAAGGTCACGTGGAAGAGTACGTGATCAGGAGACTGCAGTTCCAGGAGCGGTAAGTAAAGCTAATATGATACAGGTTATAAGCAGGCATTTAAAATGTTTGCAAGTTGATCCGCCATTTAACCGGAAAGGAAGGAGAAGAAGAAGTTTGCAAGTTGATTTCTCTAGTTGCTACACCACTCCTGACGGGGCAGGTTTAGATCGGTCTCATTGACATGTATACTGGACAATTCGTTTCCATAGGCTCCAATAAGTTTTTAAGGCAAAATGGGAGATGGCCACCACCGCCATTTTGACCGTGTCACAGATTCTGTTAAGCACAGACAATTCCAAAAAAAGGGAAGAGAGTTGCAGCTGAGGGTGGGGCTGTAAGGCTGGGATCAAATGACGACACCCATCGAACTGAAGCGATGTGGCTACAAGCTAACTCAAAGCTAACGCGGAGGTGGAAGCTAAGCTAACGGAGGTAGCAACCTAGCTGCAACCGTAGTCCTAGCTGCAACCGTAGTTAACTGTGCACAACACCAGAGCTTCTGAGTCACAGATACGCCGGGCTGACCGCTGGGTAAAACCGGGTGGAACACAGAGGTCTCCCGAGAGCTCCACAAGCCGGCATCCGCGCAGCAGACTAGCGATCAGAGCTGCCGCTGGGAGTGGTTTCCATCCGAGAGCTCCACGATCAAAGATGCGGGAGGGGACCGTACCAATAGTCGGAATCCAGCTCCTCCCAACATGTTATATTTCAACCCATTTTCTAAAATGCAGCGGTATGTTAAATGCATTGGGTTTTACCCTATTACATTTAAGTTTCATGGTTAAACAGTACATGTTAAAATCTAAGCTCAGCTAGTGCAAAAGAGGCAGTGACCTAAAATACATAAATATAATTTTACTTACCGAAAAAAATGAAGTGGAGACTCATTGGACGCTCTATTAGTGCAATTAATACCACAGCAAGTCATTTTGTCCAACAATTGCACAAATAATATCCAAAAAGAATGCACAAACGCTACAACTAATGGTCTAAGTTGAGAGACTTAAAATCGCAGAACAGTTTTCAGGCGAGGCCGAAGCTCAGACTGAGCCTTTCCCCGTGGTCTGATGCTCATTAATTATTCAGAATTTTAGGCATTTAATATGCTTAAACAGAAGAGTGACAAAAAAATTCACCCCCTCAGAGTTGTCATGAGTGTAAACTAGATCTATTAAACCTAAAACATGTTTTGGAACCAGGCTGTAAACATGTTTATTTCTGCAGTGAAATTGGTATTTTTAACATGGGAGTCGATGAGGATTTGCTCCCTTCTGACACCAGCCTCCAGCGAATGAGGATGGAACTGCAATTTTTGCCACTTCCATGTTGGCTTAAATTTCAGACCCGAATTATGGGGTCTTGGATCAGTCTCTTAAGAGTGTGTCGGCGTCCAGGGGCAGGATGCTGTTGTAAGCATGTCTTAATGGCTAAAAATTGATAAAGTAGGGCTGCAGCTATCGAATATTTTTGTACCATACCATACCATACCATTTTATTTATAAAGCGCATTACAACCAGACAAGGCGCTGTACATTAAAAGATTACAGTTAATTAACACGTAATGAGTAATTGAGTACTCCATCAAATCTTATCGATTAATCGAGTACTCTAATAAATTAGTCTTTTGTGTTTGTAAACCATTATATCAAATAGCATGTTATAAAATATGAAAGACCTCTTAAAATGAGCAAGCCAGTTAAGTTTTATTCAAAATTAGTTTTCAAAACTTCAGCGCTTCAACTTTATTTCACAGTAAACCAATGCGAGCGGCTGCGGCCCAAACGGCACCTGAACCGCTCACGGCACATGCGCAAACATTTCTCGCTAGCTATTTCCCTATTAACACATGTCCGTTTTAATTTCTACACTTTTTTTTTCTCACACAATAACAAGGATTGCCGAGAAAGCATGTTTGCCATGGTCATGTCAAGCTATACTGATCACAAAACATTAATTTACTTTTGTTTTCCTCTGCCACTCTCATAAATACCCGTGTCCTCCTGCAGCAATCCCGAGGGACAACAGACATCAATAACAACACAATAAAAAGTCAAGATGTGTAAAAACTGCTATTTTTAGCACATTTTAAGTCTGACGT
Organism: Nothobranchius furzeri; assembly: GCF_043380555.1. Taxonomy (NCBI): domain Eukaryota; kingdom Metazoa; phylum Chordata; class Actinopteri; order Cyprinodontiformes; family Nothobranchiidae; genus Nothobranchius; species Nothobranchius furzeri. Next base: position 38,723,224 of record NC_091757.1, read on the forward strand.
ATTGCTACCAGATGCACAGTGTGAGCTGAAACTGAGTGCTACAAATTAAAAAGTCGCACAGTGTACAGAGAATATATAGAAATACAGGCTAAAATGCATTATCTTGTAGAGGCTCTGAGTCAGCTTGCATAAGTGACATTTACATGTGGATGTCAGGTGTTGCAGCATCGAGGATGTGGTGTTGTGGTAGGCTAAATCCATTTTACAGTATTTACACTGGACGACATTTTCTGCCTTGGTCCCACACCTTTGACATCTTCTGTCTTTTTTGCGCTCTACCAGTGTCCACGTTGTTCGCCATGGCTTAAGAGAAAGTTAAGTTACATTCGCTACTCGTGTGTGCATTCAGTGCAGTGTGTATGTGCATCACTTATTTCGGTCCAGGTGAAACATGACCCCGGGCGATTGCAAAGCTATGAATTTATTAAGCATGAATTAAACGAAGCCTTGAGGCAGAGAATTTCACTCAAGGATTTTTTGTACTCAAATTATTCGAGGTACTCAAGGAATTGTTTCAGCCCTAATAACAAGCACTTACAGTTTGATTTAATTAAAGGTTTACGACCCTAGTCACAAATAAAGTACATTTTTCCCCATGTTTTTTAATCACTATAAATTTAATGCTTACAACTTAACCTGTTTTGTTTGCAATGCTTAGCCTACATCTTTATTAAATGTGTTTAGCTGTAACTTATAATTCTCTAACATGTACACAGGTTGAAATCAGTTCTGCAGAGAAATTCTCAAGATCAGTCTGCTTTGTTTACAAATGTAGTTAAATCTTACCTGCATTCTAAATAAATACCATAAGGTTAAACCCAAAATGAAGGAAGGATTTAGCCAAATAAAAAGCATGCTGGGTCATCCTTTTACAAGTAGAAGATTTTGTCCTCCAATGACTCAAGTGTATCGTAAATTAAAGTGAAGCCTGAGGGTTAAATAATGCTCCCAAACTTTTGAGCTACTTTGCCGACTCACCATGTTTTCTTTCTCCGATGATGAAGGCTGATCTGGATGGCTACTACTGCGCATGCTGCTCAGCAGCAGAGGCGGGAAGCAGCTGCCAAATGTGCAGCAGCAGGCAAGACTAAAAAAAGTTTGTAAAATATAAAATGCGTCGACTATTAAATCAACTACTATGTTGACGTTGCCTTGGCGAGTCATGGCAGCCCTATTGCGTAATCAACCCGGCCAGGCTGGGCAGAGTGGAGAGGAGCAAACCCGATGCTAGAGCTGAAGTTGAAATCTTCATCCAGCTTTTTTTCATTCGCACTAGGGCTGGGTGATGTGGCCTACATTCAATATTACGATATATTGACTATTTCACCACAATAACGATAAATGGACTATAACGACTGGTATGCACAGAAACCAAAGTTGTCCACTAGATGGAGTTGTCACATTTATTACGTTGAGTCACATTTCTACGTGACTCAAGGTGGTAACTCCTTTTAAAGGGACATGAATGTTGCCAACATATACACATCTTTTCTTTATCAAATTTATTGACACAGGGAACATTTTCGATAAGTCAGAAATATTGATAACAATAAATTTTCGATTAATTGCCCAGCCCTAATCCACCTTAGTGATGTGCGAGTCATGAACAAATAATTAAATACTCGAGAATCACTTAACTAACTAGTGAATAGGGTTGTCACGGTATGAAAATTTAACCTCACGGTTATTGTGACCAAAATTATCACGGTTTTTGGTATTATCGCGGTATTTTTTAAACGGTGTTGCATATGTTCAGAAAGCATTGATAGTCCTGCTCTACACAAACTGAAATAGTTCTGAAAAGGTTTAACAGTGTTTATTAAACCTAAGATAACACAAAGCCTTAGCAAAAGTGCAACTTTTCACAAGTAAAGGAACAAATAGCTTCTTTTTCTGGAACATGTTACAGTAGTCAGTGCATGTTTAATTTATACAAATCCAAACATTCAAAACATAAACAATATGTAAACAAATCAAAGAAACACCACTTGTTTTCTCATATACTTGTTTTCTTCATTATCAAAATGAAAATCTAAAACTCCAGTCCACACTTGACTTGAGCACTGTACAAGTAAACCTTAAAAAAATATGTATTTAAAATAAATAGCCACTTTAAACAAATTACTAAAATAACTACTACACTATGTAATCAAATCCAAATGTTCAAGTATAAATGGCATTGAATAAGTAAACAAATCAATGACAAGGAACTAATTGTATATTTCTCTTCATCATCAACAAATAAGATGCTTCATCCAGCAACAGGGTGTCCGACACGGTTTAAATGCTGGCAGAGGACGCTGCGGCTGCAGTATATAGTGACTCGTTGCATTCTCCCTCAACCAAAAGTCCTCACGTCATGCATTTGAGCTAAAATGCTAATGTTAACTTACCTTGCACTGGCTGTAGAGACGTGGGTGATGGTCACTCAGATGTGCCATTAGATTCAAAGTGTTGCTGCCTTTTGCAGACACTTGTTTCCTGCACGTTCTGCAAACGGGATAGCAGTCTTCTATTAACTGTCCCTCAGCATTTTTCAGAAATCCAAAATATGCCCATACTTCCGATTTAGTCTTCTTTGAGGGCTGATGGATGTCCTGGGCGCTGCCGTCTCCTCCTTCGGCCATTATTTCAGCTTCAAAGTTTTGGTGCCGTTGCAAACTAATTACTGCGGAGGTGCTCCGGCGTCCGGCGAAAATAGGATCGATTCTATTTTTGCCGAACGCCGGAACAGAGGGCGGCGCACGGCGCCGCACTGCCGGAGCACGGCCGCAGTAGTGGAATAGCTCTGATTGACTAGAACGGGACCGATTTTGCTCCGGCGTTCGTGTCGGAGCGGAGCGCAGCGGAACGGAGGTAGTGGAATTTGGGGGTTAAAATTGAGTTCGGAAGCGAGCGGCTGCGGAAGGCGGGGGCGGACCGGAGCGGAGCGGAGGTAGTGGAATTTGGTGCGTGTGCGCGCCGCGGGAACTTCAGCTGAAGCGACGGTGGCTGGCCGAAACCGCGGCCACGGTAAACCCACCGAGATAATTTAGTTTTTTAAAAACTGGACGGTTATTTTTATTGTCAACTTTTTTTACCGGGGTTTACCGCTATACCGGTTACCGTGACAACCCTACTAGTGAATCACGATTCACTGCCCCAACTGACTCATGCCTGTTACTGTTGGCAAACTAATTTCATAAGTAGAAATATATCTGGCTCATCATTAAAATTGTTACAAAAAACAAGAGCAAGTTTAACAAAAGCATTTTCTTACCTTTTCTGGGCTGGGAGCTCATTAATTCACAGTAGCAATGCTTTTCTAACAGCACGTTTGAGTCACTCCTGCCCTGTCTGAGAGCTAGCTTGCAGTGCTAATTGTAGTGTGACAGTGTGAGCATCCTGTCACAATGTCCCGATTGATCATGCGCCCTGGCTACTTGGCCAAGGGGATGTCCCTTTGGCTGACTGGTTAGAGTGTATGACTCTCACCCGGGAATATGGGGATCGAATCCCGCCCGGGCCCTCGTTTCTCCACCTTGCCACAGTAGCATGATCAAGTAGGGCTGCTCAATTAATCGAATGTTGATCACGATTACGATCTGAGTTTTGAACGATTATAAAAAACAAAACAAGCCGATTATTTGCTCCTCCCGCTTGCGCTGCCCTGAGTTGCAAATGAAGCGCTCCTCCCACAGTGTTGCCAACTTAGCGACTTTGACGCTATTTCTAGCAGCTTTTCAGACCCCTTTCTTGACTTTTTAATTCTAAAAGTACCTAGCGAACATCTCAGAAACATCGCTGGTAACCCTTAGCTACTTTCTGGATAAATGTCGTCGACATTTCCTGCAGGTTAGCTAAACACTCCGCCTGTGCTCCGGACCGTTCTTCACAACATTAGGAAAGGGAATGATGCAGTGATGTGTCGGTCGCTAAAGACAGCTCTCGGAGCCGGCTCGTTGTTGGATTAACCAGAGTGACACACACACACCGCACCTGCGGACTCCTGAGCAGCTAAAAACAGCTAAATGTGCGCGTGCAGCGTGCTAAACACACGTGCATCTTGCCCGATTGCTGTGAGACCGGGTTGGGGGGTGGGGGGTGCAGCAGTGGTTGGGACAATTACTACATTAACTGATGGACTTGTAAATAAATAGTTTATAAATAAGGTAGAAATAAGTTCCTCACGCTGATAACTAATAACTAATCTCTCTGAAGACACGGTGCTAGTGCACGCTCCTACAGCATCTTGACACGACTCAATACATGTTATGCAACATTTTGTGAACATCAATTTATTTGCATTTATTTGTTATAAATGCCACTGTGTAATTCTTACTGTCAGTATTTGCAAGATATTGGTATTTGGGTCTGTACTGGTTAGACTTAAATGAGTTAAACCAAGGTCTATAGCCCTTGGGTCATAGACTATGAGCTAAAAGTAAATTGGTCTTTTTATCCTGGGAATCAGGAGTTATTTTAGTGATCATCTTGTTTCTTATTTTTGTCCTGATTGTGCCCTGAGCAGTTTTATGACTGAATAAAAACAAATAAAATCAACATAAATTGAAAAATCGTCCTAAATAATCGTGATCTCAATTTCAGTCACCATAATCGTGATTATTATTTTTGCCATAATCGAGCAGCCCTATGATCAAGTCACTATTACTCTGTAGCTTGCCTCACTCAGAGGACAAATAACTCACTCACCCCCTCCCTCACGTATTTCAGCTCATAGGAATCACTCAGTGGAAGCTTGCGGTAGTACACGACTCAAAAACCCCTAACTGCTGTCTTGAGTCATGACACATGCCAGCCTGGCCTGCCAGACTTCTCTGTTTATTTCTGCACAGAGAAAGGGTCTGGGAACTCTCCTATTCAAATAACCCCACCCCGTGAGAATTCTAACCGAGCCAATCAGCGCTGAGTAGCATATGTCACACCATAATGCTGAGTTTGTCAAACATGGCAACTGAACCGGAGTTTGCTGCGGCTTTCCTCTGTTCTAAATGACTTGAAGTCCTTTAAAACCACATGTAGAAGCGCTAAAAGCCTTTCTTGTAAAGGAAGATGTTTGTGCAGTTGCCAGACGCCTTTTTTTTATTTTTTTACTGCAGCTAAAAAACTACATCACGCGGTTCAGTCGGCATTTCCGTCTTTTTTTCTGATTGGTTATTTTTGAGCTGCCTAGTCCAGCCCCTCATGTGCCTCTCTGCCTGTAAGTTACCAGACTCTTTCTCTGTGCAGAATTAAACTGAGGACGAGTCTGGCAGGCCAGGCTATCCCTCTGTAGGTTTAAGTCTTCCCTCAAAACACACTTATTTTAGCCTGGCTTATCCCACGACTGTCTTCATACTTCAGCGTGACACTTCTCTATTAGTGGCAGCTTGTGACATTCTTCTGTACTTTTTACCTCACTAACGTTGCTCATTTAGTTTTTACTTGTTTCTCTGTCTCTTTCTCTATGCTATTTTTAAATGTGCTTTATAAATAAACTGGTATGGTATGGGATAGGAGTCACCCAGTGGAAGCTCGCAGTAGTACATGACTCACTAACCCAGTTTTCAGGTCATGACACACAACTCACAGTACGAATCACTATCACCCCCCACCGGGTTTCAGCTCATAGGACTCACCCAATGGAAGTTTGCAGTACTACACAACTCATTCTCCCCTCCCTCACTGCTCTCAGCTGCAGAAACTCAGTTTTGTAGTGAAATGAACTTTGCCCTGTCTTAATTATAACCAATGAGATGTGATGATTCCATATGAATATAACATATCAACCTGATTGATCTTTGAATGTTTATTCAGAAGATTATAGTGTTTTTCTCTTTCCCTCAAAAAATCTTAATTTTCTCCTGGTTTGGCCCAGCACAGTTCACTTCCCAATTGTAGCAACAGCCTTATATCATAACCACATAAGTGGAGAAAATGTTCTGTAGCAATGAGTGAATTTGCTGTTGCATTTAAGTGATGCTAACTATTGTTTAACATTTGAACTTATTTTCTGATTTTTTTAAATTTATTAAAAAAAACAGGTATGGGATGTTTTTCTGTTTTTGGAGCATCAGAAAATGTTTTATGGTGGAGGTGATGCTTTAAAGTCACTGAGAAACAGCATGCATGCAGTTTGTTGTTTTGCTGCTAATACAGCAGCAGGTGCAGCTGCATATTTTTTCAATAAAAACAGAATGTTGTAATGGAATTCATGCATTAGTTTTTGTTTACTTTGAACCCAGAGCAGACATCACACGACAGACAACATCAACACTGCATACTTTAGTATTTGTTTATTTATTGCGCGCAATATCGATATCGCAATATTAAGCAATGTTATCGAATATTGCAGGTTTTCATAATATCATGCAGCCCTATCAGGAAGTAGTTCTTGTTTTAATAAACTCATTGTTTATAAATTTTGGCAAATCAGGATTTGAGGGCTTTACCAAAAATTCATCAGAAGACACGCCTTAAGATACAAAGGTGTTAACACTTTGTGAATGAAAGTGTTAAAAACTCTTATGTGAGTTGAATATTAACATTTAAAAGTATCTTATTGTAATGTGTATGAGTGTAAACATTGATTAACTTGTTAAATCAACATATACTGATCTGGTGTATATATCTGAAATGGAACATTGTAAGAACAATATTAATTTAAAATTAATTGATTTAAGCACAGATTATTCAAACATTTGATTTAAACATCTTGTTCATTAAACACTTGATTATTTAAGCTTATGAGTTGTAAAGTCATGTAGGCTTCAAGTAGGTTCACTTTATTCAGAGTGAGGAATGTTGCAGTCTGACTTTACGCAGAGTAGGGATGGGTACCGAATTCGGTACTTTATAAGGTACCGACCGATAGGGATGGGTACCGAATTCGGTACTTTTTAAGGTACCGACCGAATTCCACAGTACCGACCGAGCACCGATTCACGTCATTTCAAACGGTGCCTCGTTTCGGTACCCGTCCTTCTTAACGAGAACTTGCCAAGACAACTGCGCATGCGCAAGAGCGTTATGTCGTCGGTCCCTGCGAGCGAGTTGTAAACAGAGCAGCATGGTAGAAAGAACGAACGCTAAAGCTTGGGTCCACTTTACTAAATGTGATGGGTAACTGGGTGATGATGAAACCAGCGACAACGATCTAAGTGAAACATCCTCATCTTAATCTTCTCCGGTAGGCAAATAAAATGTTTAAGATAACGTTAGCTTGATTTGTTAGCTTCTGTTTCACTAATGGTGCGTTCGCTTTCTCCTTGGAGCTCCGAAATTCCGACTAGAAGAACATGAACGCGCACTAAAGTTTGGCTTCACTTTACTAAATGCGACGGGTGATTGGGTGAAGATGAAACCAGTGACAACGATTTAAGTGTGAGGCATCATCGTTTAAATCTGCTCCAGCAGTTAAATAAACTGTTTAAGATAACGTAGCTTGATATGTTGGCTTCCTATGCCACCATTGTTATCATCTAATGGTGCGTTCGCTTTCTCCTAGAAAATTCTAACTTCCCAGTAGGAAAAATCAATTGAAAAAGGACGGTAAAGGAATGAAGATACACAGTAAATTTAGTTCACAGTAAAGATGTTTGCTTCAGTTTAATTATCAGCTTATAAAACTACAAGGACGATGTTAAAATACAAACAGTTGTATGTTATTTATCGTGATATTTATCAAATATGGTTATAAATTGAGAAAAATATATATCTAATTATAAAAGAGAATTAAAATATTAAACACTCAAAAGTTTCGAAAATTGGTACCGTTAAGTACCTGTATCGATTCGTAGGTACCGGGAATTAGTACTGGATCGATTCAAATGTCAAAGGTAACCATCCCTACGCAGAGATTGCAGGACATTTGCAGGAGACCTTGAGTGAGACTATATGTCTCTGTGGAAAAATAATTGTGGCAAAGGTTTGTTTTGGGAATTTGGGCCCAGACACGGTGTTGTCCTGTCTGTACATGAAAGGTTATCTTGTGTCAGTTAGATGGTAAAAAATTGACCACTTGGATACGTAACAGTTTCAACTTTTTTTTTTTCTCCAGAACAAATTCAAATCCTTTTACTGTTAAATGGAGTTGAATTAGAACTAATTGTGCAAAATATATTGTCTGTTTACTAGGGCTGGGCGATATAGCCTAAAATCAGTATCACAATATATTGAGGATTTCACCTCGTTAACGATAAATGGACAATAACTACAGGTATGCGCAGAAACAAAAGTTGTCCGCTAGATGGAGCCGTCACATGTATTAAGTCATATTTTTGCGTGACTCAGTGTGGTACAGCTTCGTAAGGAGACATGAATGCTGCAAACCTACAAACATCTTTTCATTTTTTTATTATCAAATTTATTGACGTGAGAAAAAATTATAACAATATGAGTCAAAGATTTTGATAACAATATATTTTCGATTTATTGCCAAGCCCTACTGTTTACAAATATTTGTTTAAGTTTTGATGCTCCTTTTATTCCATGACTTCTAGGGCTGTAGTGAAGCCTCGATGACGTCGACGGCTCGATTCTAAAAATTTGTCGACGTCAGATCTGGTAGTCGACGCACCACACCCACTTGTTACATCCCCAGGAGTTTGTAAATAGAGGTGGAATCTGCCTGTTTTTCCTGTAGTTCGCCCTCTTCTCCGCCTTCACTAACATCTCCGCCAAATACCGAAGACCCGGAACAACGTCCGTCCGCTACTAGAATCCTTTCCTGTTTTGCCCGTCTTCGTCTCCCGGCAACGGACAACAACTTCCGGGGTCTGATACGCTGCTCAGTCTCTTATCGCAGATGTGGAAAATCACCGGGAGCGTTTTCATAAAGAAGCTTCTTTCAGACATTAGGAAAGCTGTATTTGTGGTAGCAGTCTCTCCTCCATGCTGATCTGTTTGCTGGGTGGTGTTTGTTTATTTAAACTTGGTAACTTGAACTTAACGTTGGTAAAGATACTGTTATCATTTCTGCTAACGGCTTCTTGCGTTTGGATAAGCTGTTACGTTTTGGTTTAGAGTTAATCTTTTTTATGGTGTAGATCTCCCTTTTATTACGTTTAGAGTGTTGTGGGTTTTCGGTTTAGTTAAAAATATCACCTTGAGTTTGGTTTAACCACCCAGTTTAGAGTTTGGACCTTTGGAGATCCCAGTGGGACATCCCTAGTTATTTGTACTTTTGTTTTAATTCCCCACAGACAGAATTATTTTTATTCCCACCTCTGGATGGAAAGATTTGTTTTTTTTGTAGTTGTAAATAAACCTGATCATCATTTTAACTTTTAAATCCCGTGTTAATGTCCCTTCCTTTTTGCACATGAGCCAAACTCGCCAGGAAGGGTTGTAACTAGGGATGAGCGAGTACACCACTATCTGTATCTGTATCTGTTCAACCAACTAAATTATCTGTATCTGTACTCGGAATGGGCGTGGCATAACCCGGAAGTGGGCGTGATTTAACTGGAAGTGGGTTTGGTTTACATCAATATATTATTTTAAGTCTGAAATTGATATGGATTGATCAGAAGTTGCTTTGTGTATTGTTTATTTGAAAACTATTTACAGAGCAACCTCAGAATTGAGATTAAATATTTTTGATCACAATAGTGAAGGAACTATTTCAGAACAAGTGTTTCAACAAAATCAGAACATTAATATTTAAGTGCATGGATTAATAAATCTGAACTCATGCAGTAGGAACTAGAAAATATGAAATGCTTGAACCAGACACAACTTTATGTATATTTTTTAATTTTAATTTGATTAAACTGATTTTTTTCTTAACGTTCTTGGCATTTTCCCACACAAAGTTAAACAAAGCAATGTTGATTAATGTGTGTGTGTGTGTGTGTGTGTGAGAGAGAGAGAGAGGGAGGGAGGGAGGGGGAGAGAGTGAGAGAGAGAAGGGGGGGGAGAGAGGGAGAGACAGGGAGTTCAAAAAAATAAAAAACCCGACCAGAGCGGAGGTAGTGACAACAGCATGTCAGCTCTGTCTTGTCAAATGCACCATGTCAGTTACGAAAAACGTAACTTTAAATATTCAACCGAAAAAGAGGCGAGCTGAAGAAAACCTAGGGAAAACTGAAGAAACGTGAGAAACAGTGAAGCCATCACAGCGCGATCCATTACTGTCTGTGTGTGTGCGTGGATGAGCCAGACGGACTGCGCTCCCGGCCGGCTAGAGCAGGGGTGTCAAAGATGCGGCCCGCGGGCCGCATCCGGCCCGCAAGTGGGTTAAATCCGGCCCGCGAGATGGTTGTGTAAACTTTATTTTCATACTTTACAGTGTAGAGTGAAAATAAACTTATCATTGTGAGCAAGTTTTCTCTAATGAGTATAAATAAAACAAAGCTGCACTCAAGGCTCACACAAGAACTTGAATCACATCCTGAAGTTGGCCGCCACTCAGGATGTGACTTCTGATATTGATGTGCTGGTGAAAGCTAAAAGATGTAAAGTAAAGTGAGTCGAATATACTTTAAGTGCTACGTGAAACTGATCTTTCCATGTGATCTGTAAGCTCTTTGAATCACTAAGGAATGTTTTTTTTATTAGTTGATTTTTTTAATTTTTTTCAAATTTTCAAGTGCACTTCAGGTGTGGTACTCGTACTACTACACTGTCCTCAGGCTCCAGCCTTGTTTTATATTGATTGTATTAAAACAAAGAAAACAATCAGAAGTTGTTTTTTTTCCCGGTCCGGCCCACTTGGGACTAGATTTCCCTCAATGTGGCCCCTGAGCTAAAATGAGTTTGACACCCCTGGGCTAGAGAGTTTTGTAAGTAGGGAGGGGCGGGCGCTCTATGTGACTGGCCAATCACAGAGCGTGAAGACAGTCAGTTACCCAATGAAGTTTTTCCTTCAGCACGATTACAGATATTGACTCGTTTTACTCGTTTCACGCTCGTATTCGACAAAAATGCTTTATCCGTACCGGATACTCGTCTGAAACGAGTATCCGGCTCATCCCTAACTAATAACTCCATGGTGCATGACCCATGTGATCTTCAGTAGATGCAATTACATCATCGTACATTTAGCTTAACATGATGGATTTTTTTTCTCTGGACAAGACCTATACAATATGGGCCACCTCTAGATGAAATTTAAATAATTTTACATTAATTATAAATATATAATTAAAAAGTGCCTGTGGGACATTTGATACTCCTCTGGCTCTCAACTGTGTGTGTGTGTGTGTGTGTGTGTGTGTTAGCAGACAGCTGTACCTGTGTTACTGAAGCTCAGACTGGTAGAGAATAGGCACTACGGTTAAAGTTTG